>NW_020173763.1:2414069-2492089 GCF_003031525.2 Neophocaena asiaeorientalis asiaeorientalis
TATATATATATATATATATATATATATATAAAATGTGTATATATATATGTATATATATGGCTTTATTATGTTGAGGTACTTGTCTTCTATACCTATTTGTTTAGAATTTTTATCATGAACAGATACTAAGTTTTCTCAAATGCTTTATCTGTGTCTATTGAGATGATTAAATGATCTTTTTTCTTTCATCATGTTAATGTGATATATCACATTGGTTTGTATACATTGAACCATCCTTGCATCCCAGGTATAAATTCCACTTGATCATGGTGTTTGATCCTTTTAATGTGCTGCTGAATTGAGTTTCCTTGTATTTTCTTGAGAATTTTTCCATCTGTATTCATCAGGAATGTTGCTCTGTAGTTTTCGTCTAGTTTTCCTTTTCTGGCTTTGGTGTATAGCTAATCTGGCCTTCTAAAATGAGTTCGGAAGTTTTCCCTCCTTTTCACTTTATTGGAAGAGTTTGAGAAAGATTGGCATTAATTCTTTAAATGTTTGGTAAAATTCCTCAGTGAAACTACCTGGTCCTGAGAGTTTCTTTATTGGGAGATTTTTGATTACTGGTTAAATGCCCTTACTAGTAGTCTATTCAGACTCTCTATTTCTTCCTCATTCAGTCTCGGTAAGAATTTTTTTTCCATTTCTCCTGGGTTGTCCAGTTTGTTGGTGTGTAGTTCATAATATAATTATTTGTGATTTCTGTGATATCAGTCGTAACGTCTCCTTTTTCATTTATACTTTTGTTGTTTTGGTCCTCTTGTCTCCTTGGTTAGTCTAAAGTTTTGTCAAATTCATCTTTTCAAAGATAAGTCTTTTCAAAGATAAACAAAACTAAGAGTTGAATAGTTATCTTTTCTGTTTTAATACTCTCTATTTCAATTATTTCTGTTCTAATTTTTAGTATTTCCTTCTGTTAATTTTGGGCTCAGTTCATTTTTTTCTAGTTTTTATTAGGAATAGAGTTAGATTATTTTGGGGGATGTTTCTTGATTAATTTAGGCATTTATTACCATGAACTTCATCCTTAGCACTGCTTTTGCTGCATGCCATAAGTTTTGGTATGTTGTTTCTATTTTTGTTTGTCTCAAGATATGTTTAAATTTCCCCTTCAATTTTTTCTTTGATCCATTGGTTGTACAGGTGAATGTTGTTTAATTTCACATATTCTTGAATTTTGCAGTTTTCCTCTTGTTATTGATTTCTAGATTCATTCCATTTGTAGTCAGAAAAAATAACTGATACTCGGTATCATTTCAATCTTCTTGAACTTCCTAAGATTGTTTTGTGGCTAAACTATTGACTATCTAGATAGTATTCCATGTGAACTTGAGAAGAATGTGTGTTCTGCTGTTGTCAGATAGAATGCTCTGATAATGTCTGTTAGGTCCATTTGATCTATGGTCTTGTACAAATTCACTGTTTTCTCATTGATTCTCTGTCTGGATGATCTGTCCCTTGTTGACAGTGGGGTATTAAGGTCTCTATTTTGGCATTGCTCAAATTTCTCACTTTAGCTCTGTTAATTTTTGCTTTATGTGTTTAGATATTGGGTGTGTAAATATTTACAATTATATCTTCCTGATGGATTGATCCCTGTATTATTATATAATCTTTTTTTTCTCTTTTTACCATTTTCGGTTTAGTTTATTTTGTAACTACTCCTGCTTTTACTTCTTTTACTTTTACTTCTCCTCCCCTCACATGTTAGGTTATGGATTTTACAGTTGACATATTTTTTTATATTTTCTAGCTAACAAATTATTATAGTTATGTTTATTTTTACTACATTTGTTTATTTTAACTTGTAAACTACAGTTGTTAAGTGAATTACAACCACCATTATCATGTTATAGAATATGACTTTGACTATATATTTAGCATTACTAGTGACTTATGTTTTTACAATGTTAATTCGTCCTTTATTTCCACTCTATAAACTCCCTTCAGCATTTCTTGTAAGGCAGGTCTAATAGTGATGAGCTCCCTCAGCTTTTGTTTTTTCAGTAATGTCTTTATCCTTCCTTCATTTCTGAAGAACAGCATCACCTGGTATTGTATTCTTGGTTGACATGGGGGTTTTTTTCAATATTTTGAATATGTCATCCCATTCTGTTCTGACCTAAAAAGTTTCTGTTGAGAAATTCACCCATGGTCTTATGAGGATTCCCTTGTATGTAACTTTTCTCTTTTCTCTTCCTGATTTTAAAATTCTTTCTTTGTCTTTGATTTTTGATAATTATAAGTGTATTGTTGAAGTCCTATTTAGTTTAAGCTATTTGAGATACTCTGTCCCTCTTGTAACTAGATGTCTATTTCTCTCTCCAGGTCTGGGAAACTTTCAGCCAGCATTGCTTCAAATAAACATTCCATTCTTTTCTCTCTCTCCCCTCCTTTTGGAATTTCCACGATGCAAATACTGTTTCTTTTCATTGTGTCCTATAAGTCCCAGTAGGCTTTCTTCACTCATTTTATGTTTATTTTTACTTTCATATTTATTTATTTATTTATTTTGCTTCACTGACTATAGATAATCTCAAATATTCTCTCTTCCAAGTCACTGATTTTTTTTCTTTTGCGCGGTCAAGCCTGCTTTTGAAGCTCTCTATTGAATCCCTCAGTTCATCTATGTTATCTTTCAGCTTGTATTGTGTTTACTAAGATCTCTGGGTTTTGTAATGATTTTTATTTCTTTGTTGAACTTTTTTGTTTTGTTTATTCATTGTTTTCCTAATTTTGTTGTCTGTGTATTGTTATAGATCCCTAAACTTCTTTAAGAGGATTATTCTGAATTCTTTTTCTGATAGTTCATAGATCTCCATTTCTTTAGGGTTAATTATTAGAACTTTATTAGTTTCTCTTGCAGTGTCATATTTAGGCATTTTTTGTGTATGTGATTCTTCATTTCTTACAATGTTATCTGCACATTTGAGTAAATGGTCTCCTCTTCCAGACTTGGCAGATTCACTTTGGCAGAGACAGTTCTTCACCAATCAGTTCAGCTTGGGTTTCTGGACATGGAGACTGGTATTATCCTGGGACAGGTGGGTTGGTCTTGCTATCAGAATCTTTTGGATGATGCCATTGTTCTAGCTCTGAGATGGGGGTGTGGTGGATGTGCCACTGACTGAGAACTGCTGGATAGGACTGCTGGCTTGGTTCCCTGCCCTAGTCAGGCTTCACCATTGCCTGGATTCTCTGGTCAGGCTTACTAGATGGTTGTGACTGTGTACAATATTTAGCAATAGGTGTGATTATGAATTAGCTTCCCTGCCCTGGGTGAGGTGCAGCAGGATGGCCCAGGGTCTGTATGACTCATTGTTTGGGGACTCAAATCAGGCAAGAGTGTACACCAAATTCCATGACAGGTGAGGCTACTGGCTTTGCTCTGCAGACAAGAAAAGCCATGGGCTGTGCTCTATGTTCATGTGCCCCTGTAAGCAGGGCTCTTGGATGTGCTATGTAACTTCCCATATGCTCTGATAAGGTTCTCCTGTCAGCAGGCTGAAGGCTATATTCAGCAATAAGTGAGAATACAAATTAGTTTTCCTACTGAGACTCAGTTGGAGAAGCAGTTTCAAAGCCACTAGGGTACTTTGTTTGTGGTCATGAATCAAGCCAACCCATGCCCCAAGTTCCCTGGCCAGACAGTGTTAATGATTTTGCTCTGGGGGTCATCAGCTCAGCCTACCTTCTTCTCTGCTCAAATGTTGCTGTGTTACACAGCAACTTCCAGGTGTACTTGTGAGTCCTTCCTGTCAAATGGAGTCGGGTGCCTCGCTCCACAGTGAGTGGAGCTATGACTTAGTTCTCCTGCCTGGGAAGGACTGGAAGGGATCACTTCAGGAAACTCCCAAATTTTCTCAAACAGGCTTTCTCGTTGTGAGCTCCACAGCAGGTGAGGCTACACATCAGCTCTTTTGCCTGTGCATGGTTGACAAGGTTCCGGGACCAGCAAGCCTTCTCATTAGAGGACCAAATCAAGCTGGCTTGCACCCCACTGAGTTCTCTGGTGAGATTGTACACCAGCTTGGTTCTGAAGATGAGTAACTCTGCTGTTTGGGACTACTGCTTAGACTCTACAGGTAGGAACTCTGTCTACTGAGATCCAGGTGCTGTTTTTTGCAAGCCCTCTCCTCCATTATCCATCACAATCAGATACTCAGTGGTTGAGTCCCACAGATTTCTCTTCAATCTCCATGGGGCAGAACCAGAGTAGGGGGTCCCATGAAGCCATCTACAATGTTGCTGTGGTGGATGTCATTCCTGGGCTCTTTTCTCACTGGAGAAACAGTATGCTCAGGGGAGGTCTCTCAGCCTGATGTTGTGCACCCTTGGGAGGGGCAATGCAGTCAGCTTGTAGCTATTCCTCTTACCTTTCTAACACAGTCTGTCTTTTTCTCTGTGGTTCCGGGGTTTAGGAGTAGTGGTTCCAGCCTCACTCCTGGGTTCTACGATTCTCTCAGTGGTGCATTATCCATAAGTAGTTGTTAACTATTCTTTTGAGGGAGAGCAAAATCAGGGATGACCTATATCACCATCTTGTTAATGTCATGCCCCAGCTACATGTTTTTCTCACGTAAATTTATATTTTTAACTGACGATAATCTGAGCTGAAGTATTTGTTTCTCTATTTAGGTGATTCTGAGATTTATCCTTTTGAGAATGGCTGGTTGATAAAATGATAGCTGTCCCCATTCCTTTTTCCCATGTTGAAGCTAACTTATAAAAATGTAGGTATGGGGCTTCCCTGGTGGCGCAGTGGTTAAGAATCCACCTGCCAATGCAGGGGACATGGGTTCAAGTCCTGGTCCGGGAAGATCCCACATGCCGTGGAGCAGCTAAGCCCGTGCGAGCCCGCATAGAGCCCATGCTCTGCAACAGGAGAGACCACTGCAATGAAAGGCCTGTGCATCGCAGCGAGGAGTGGCCCCCACTCGCCATAGCCAGAGGGGATCCATGTGCAGAACAAAGAACCAATGCATCCATAAATAAATAAATTTATTTAAAAAAAAATGTAGGTATGTGGGTTCACATCACTAACTCTTAGTTTCCATATGTTCTTATTTGTAATTCAGCATGTCATTTAATTATATTGATAATTTCCTTATACAATATCAGGCTTTGCTTATCTTTTTGACAGTTTTCCAATGAACTTTTGATACAAATTGATGTTTCACAAATATATGAATATTAAAAATTGGTTAGGTAGCTGACATGTGTGACTTTCTCTTTCCAATTATCAGATTGAAAATCAATCATAAAAGTCTGACTATTGTACAGTGTAAACCTCCAGGTATCTGAAATAACACCCAGGTCTCCATATTTTCTTTTCTAGTTTGGTACACCTAGCTTTGACAATAGTTCCCCATGTGGTATGGTTTTCATTCCTTTAATATATCAAACACAAGAATCAACATATTTAATATAAAACTTTGTTTATTATAATACAGTGTTTTACCAAATCATATCATAAAACATCATTTGCATACAGTATTGTGAGTTTAGGTATAATTCAAACTATATGAATACTTCAGCAGTCTGATTTAATGTGAAAAATAATAGGTTATTTTATGGACAATGAGGAAACTTATGAGAAATGAAATGAAGCCTACCACTAGGTTTTCACACATATGTAGAATAGTCTCACTCAAAGGTGGAGAATTCTAGGAGAAAATTAACCATGGGGTAAGTAAGAAACAGACATGAGTGAGCTGAAGTAAAAAGTGAGTGAGTGAATGAATGGATTGCTGTGTTACTTAATTAAATAATTAAAAGCAGACCCCCAATATCTTGAGTACAGGTTGGTGAATTCAGGCTCACATCACAGAGGTCAAATAACAGAGCCTCACTGGAAAATAAACAAGGGGAAGCATTAACTATTTCCACTTAATGTGCTTATTTTCTGAGAATGTTTCTCAGTTGATTTTCTTTGACTTTCAACATACAAAATTATTAAATTTTAAAATGTAAATTTTACTTCTTAATAATTTTTATCTTTATTCTTTATTTTGACAAGTAATTCAAAAGTAATGATAAATAACAATGGCAAAAATGGGCAACCTTATTTTTTGTTCTGACTTTATTGGAAATGCTGTCATTATCTCCTCATAAACAGGATCTTGTATTTTGGGTTGATAAATACTTACACATGTATTATCATGTAGAAATATTATTCTTCTTAAGGGCCTAGTTTCTTAATGTTGTCCCTACAAGTATAGATACTGGTGGCCTTCCAAAAACATACATTATAATGTCATATACTACAACATAAATGAACCTCAAAATATGCTAAATGAAATAAGCCAATCACAAAAGGGCAAATATTGTATGATTCCATGCATAGGAACTATCTAAAGTAGTCAAAATTATAGAAACAGAACGTGAAAAGATAATTGACAGGTACTGGTTAGAGAGAGGAAGAGAAATTAGTATTTAGTGGATACAGAGTGCGTGTTGCAAAATGAAAAATTCTAGAGATCTGTTGTAAAGCAATGTAAAAATACTTAACACTACTGAAATGTATGCTTAAGAATGGTAAAGATGGTAAATTGAATGTGATGAAATATTTTTATCTTTCTCAGTGGTTAGCTGAGTCCCTCTTGTTTGTAAGAGACTAGAGGTCTTCAAATAAGCTCAGAATTCTTTCCTTCCCATATTTATATATTTGATTTCCTCCTTATCTACTCTTGTACGTGAGATCCTCTTTTCCACAAGGCTGACTCTCTACTTGATAATTTGTTTGTACTTTATTTCAAACTCACTGGACCCTTACTCCTTCCATCATCAGGTATCACCTTAACACTTCTAAAGATCTCAGTCTTCTAGATCCACATTTCTTACTACAAATACCCATATTTCTCTACATTTATAAACATGAAATAACTTTTCCTCCCATTCATTAAAATATCTAAAATAAGCTTCTGAGAAGTTTATATTTGGATTTCTTTTGAAATAAAGGACTGTATTCTGAAAATGGATTTTTAAATATCAATGATAATGCCTTAATTGTCAGTGATAATTGCTTAATTGACAATCCCTCAAATTGTCATACTTTATCACTTGATCCTTTGTAGCACTGAACACTTTGGAGTCCTCCTTTTTAAAATGCTTTTCTTCATGGTCTTTATATAGAAATAGTATGCTGAGTTACCTTGTATCCCTAGGATTTCTCCTGTTTCATTTCAATACCTCATCTACCAATTCTTAAAATGTAAGTCTTTCTAAAAGTAAAGCCGTAAAATAGATAGCTAGTGGGAAGCAGCCACATAGCACAGGGAGATTAGCTCGGGGAGACACAAGAGGGAGGAGATATGGGGATATATGTATATGTATAGCTGATTCACTTTGTTATAAAGCAGAAACTAACACATGATTGTAAAGCAATTATACGCCAATAAAGATGTTAAAAAAAAAAAAGTAAAGCCAGCTTGTCTGTTCATGTCATGGTTTTCTCTTTGAAACCTTAATTTATTCTTCATCAGCTCTTTGTGGAACAATCATGAACCTGTATGTCTCTGACTAATTTTCCTGAAACCAATCTTGTCAGTTGCTCATTGGTATTTCTCATTGGTTGTCCAGTCATCACATTAAACTCAACATTTTGTGAATTACTCTTATCTTTGTCTTTCACACCATATTTCTGCACTGATATATTATGTTCAGCCTAAAGCAGAAAAGGCAAGTACTAATTAAATTATATCTTTTAAATATACCATGGGGAACATAATAATTCAAGAATTGAATAATGTATCATTTGCAGTATATTATTCAAGTAAAAGATGTCCTGATTGCATGTGTAGATATATCTATGTATCTATCTATGTATCTATATGTATATATCTATGTGTATATTTAGAGTCAAAGAATCTTCTTGTTATATAACCTATGAAGACTAGTTTAGCTCCATTTTGGCCAATCTACTTAACTTGAAGTACATTGTGAAATGAAAGCAATTTTACCTATAATTTGGGTTAAAAAGTACTTTTCCTGAAATTCCCAGAAACTCCTGGCTTTGAAATTTCCAGTTCCAGCTTTGTAATATCAACCAGATAGTTGATTACATAAAAATCATTATAGGGGCTTCCCTGGTGGCGCAGTGGTTGAGAGTCCGCCTGCTGATGCAGGGGACATGGGTTCATGCCTCGGTCCGGGAATATCCCACATGCCGTGGAGAGGCTAGGCCCGTGAGCTATGGCCGCTGAGCCTGCACGTCCGGATCCTGTGCTCTGCAACGGGAGAGGCCACAACAGTGACAGGCCCGTGTACCGCAAAAAAAAAAAAAAAAAAAAATCATTATAGTATAGTTAATACTGTATTATTGGATTTGCTAATGAAAAGCAAAGCAAATACATTGAAATGATAGAAAATGCCAGTTGAGTTATGATAACTAAAGATAGTAATAAAAGGAATGAGGAGGTTTTTATATTTGAGAAATTGTTCTGCCATTTAATCAAGAAGAATGAAAAGGAGATATTGAACCTAAAGTTCTAAGAATTAAGTTTAAAACTCATGTAAACAAAAAAATCAAATGGCATTGAATACACAATAAATCACATTTAAAAGTATTATAATAAATTTGGGGAAAACAAAGTATAAATGATGGCCAAATATATAATCATGAAATTTATAGCCATAAGAATTTACCAGCTGAGTGTTGTTATAATGGGAGATTGGAGTCCAACCAACAAACCAGAAACCACTTTAAGACTTAAAAACAGAATGTATGTAATGCATAGAATTAGACAAGTAATGGAGGATCTGAGAAGCCAAATAGCCATTAGGCCACCCTGATATTAGCGAGAGCAAGAAATCACTCTCACCCCTTGGACAGAAGGACAAAATGAGGAGGAAGTGTGTCTGAAGCCAGGCTCAGTTGTAGAAGTTGGAGCTATGGCAGGTCCATGGACAAGACCTTAAGCCACTGAAGAGAATTAGATGCAGTGGTATGCACTATTAGAAACAGAGAACAATGGTGAAATATTCATCTTTTCACTTCCTCTTTCCCTCAACTCTCTAAATGTTGCCTCCAATTGGATAAACTCAAGGAGAAATGAGCTCATACAAAAGCTGGGAATAGTTTTCAGTGTTCAACCTCCTGATGTGGAGTAGAGGAGACAGATCTGGGGTCACGCTCTGAGGACAATCAGCCCCTGAGCCAGTGCAAAGTGTAATATGTAATATAAAATGTTATAAGTGAAATAGCCTTTATTAATTTCAGTATCATTATATTTTTAAAATGTATAACTCTAATTTATGTTATTGTTCATGAAGTAACACTATAAATAAATGTCTTCAAAAGCAGTTTGGGGGTATTTATTGCATCTGAAATTACAAGAAATTCTAAGATAATAAAAAACAGATATAACTAATTTTTTAAAATAAGTATATACAGCCTAATTCCACATCATTTCTCCAAAGTGTTCTGTTGGCTTTAGTAAACTTTTTTTAAAAAAAGGGAGGATTTTAAAGGCATTAAAGCGAAGATGCCACGTAGGAGGTTGATATATGAGTGTGAGTCTCGGGTAAGAGTTAGGGCTAGACAGTTCCCGTACATGGTTAAAAGGGAGTGAAAATTGCTTTTTTATAAAAATTTGTTTTATTTTACAGAGAACACTTAACATGAACTCTACCTTCTTTTTTTTTTTTTCGGTATGCGGGCCTCTCCCTGTTGTGGCCTCTCCCCTTTCGGAGCACAGGCTCCGGACGCGCAGGCTCAGCAGCCATGGCTCACGGGCCCAGCTGCTCCGCGGCATGTGGGATCTTCCCGGACCGGGGCACGAACCCACATCCCCTGCATCTGCAGGCGTACTCTCAACCACTGCGCCACCAGGGAAGCCCGAACTCTACCTTCGTAAAGGATTTTTAAATATACAATGTATTGTTGACTATTGGGATAGATACTGGCAACTACCATTACACTTTTTTTGATTCTATGAATTTGTTTTGGCACTTCATATAAGCAGAAGCATGCAATATTTGTTTTCTGTGATTGGCTCATTTCATTTAGCATAATGTCCTTCACGTTAATCTATTTTGTCACTTATTACATAATTTCCTTTTTTTAACAGACTGAATAGTTTTCCATTGTATGTATATACCACATTTTCTGTATCCATTTATGTGTTGATGGAAATTTATATTGGATTAGTGCTATAGTGAATGTAGGAGTACTTATATCTTTTTGAGCTCCTGATTTAAATTATTTCAGTAAATACCTAGAAATAAGACTGCTATATCATATGCAGAAACTACCATACAGTTTTCCAAAACAGGTGTAACATTTTACATTCCCACCAACAGTGTACAATTGTTCCAATTTTTCCACATTCTCGCCAACCCCTGTGGTCTTTTGTTTTTGTGATAATAGCTATCCTGATGGGTGTGAGGTAATATTTCATTGCTGTTTTGATTTGCAATTCCCTGGTGATTTAGTTATGCAGAGCATCTTTTCATAGACCTATTGACTATTTGTATGTCTCCTTTGGAGAAATATCTATTCAAGTCCACTGCCCATTTTTTAAATCAGGCTATGTTTTTATTAAGTTGTAGGAATTCCTTACATTTTTTGGAGACTAACCCTTATCAGATCTATGATTTACAAGTATTTCCTCCTATTTGGTTAGGTTGTCTTTTCACTCTGTTGATTGTTTCTTTTGTTGTAGAGAGGCTTTTTAGTTTGATGTAGTCCTAGTTGTTTATTTGGGGGTTTTCTGCCTCTGCATTTGGTGTCATATCCATGAAATCATTGCCACAACCAGTGTTATGAAGCTCTTTCCCTATGTTTTCTTGTAGTAGTTTTATAGTTTCAAGTCTTCCATTTAAGTCTTTAATGCATTTTGAGCTGATATTTATGTATGATTAAAAAAGCAAGTCCAATTTCATTTTTGTCATGTGAATATCTAGTCTTTACAAAACCATTTGTTTTCCCATTGTGTATTCTGGACACCATTGTGAAGATCACTTGATTGTATATGTGTGGATTTATTTCTGGAATCTATTCTGTTCCATTGTTCTACATGTTTGTCTTTATACCATTATACTGTTTTGATTATTGTGGACTTGCAATATACTTTGAAATCAGGAAGTATGATACCTCCAGTTTCATTCCTTTTTTCAAAATGTATTTGGTTATTCATGGTATTTTATGGTTCCATATGAATTAAAGAAGTGTTTTTTTTTTTTCTATTTCTGTAAAACAATGCTGTTGGAATTTTGATAGAGATTATACTGAATCTGTAGATCTCTTTGGGTATATGTAGACATTTCAACAGTATTACATCTTCCACTTCATGGACACATTTGATGTGTTTGTGTCAATTTCTTTCATCAGTGCTGTGTAGTTTTTGGTATACAAGTCTTTCACTTCCTTAGGTAAGTTTATTCCTAAGTATTTTTTCTTTCTGGTGTTATTGTAAATGGTATTTTTTTAAATTTCTTTTTCAGATGGTTCATTGTTAGTGTATAGAAACACAACTAATTTCACCTCTAACTTTACTGAGGAATAATTGACAAATAAAATTATATATATTTAAAGTATACAAAAGGATGATTTATATATATATATATATATATATATATATATGCATGCTTTGGGGAGTGATTACCAAGATCAAGATAACTAACACATTTAACACCTCAAATAATTAACTCTGTGAGTATGTGTGTGTGTGTGTGTGTATGTGTGTGTAGAATGTTTAAGATCTACTCTCAGCAGGTTTCATGTATACAATACCAAATTATTAACTATAGTGACCAGCTCTACATTAGATCCTCAGAATTTATTCTTACAACTAAACGTTTGTACCCTTTTACGTACATCTCTGTTTCCTCCTCCCCCAACTTCTGGCAACCACCCATTCTATTCTTTGTATGCAATCAGCTTTTATTTATTTATTTTAGATTCCACATATAAGTGATACCATTCAGTATTTGTCTTCTTCTGTCTGGCTTATTTCATTATTGATTTTTTCCTGCAACTTTACTAAATGTGTTTATTAGTTATAATAGTTTTTTAATGGAGTCTTCAGAGTTTTCTATACTTGAGGTCATATCATCTGCAAAGCAAGGACAATCTTACTTTTTCCTTTCCAATTTGGATGCGCTTTCTTTATTTTCCCTGCCTAACTACTCTGCCTAGGAGTCATATTACAATGTTGAATAGAAATGGCAGCAGTGAGCATCTTTGCCTTATTTCTGGTCTTAGTAAAAAAGTTTCCAGTTTTCTAGTGTTGAGCGTGATGTTAGCTGTGGGCTTGTCCTGTATAGCCTTTATTCCTTCTATTCTGCTACTTTCAACCTAATTTGTTGAGAGTTTTTATCATGAAAGGTTGTGAATTTTGTCAAATATTTTCCTACATTTATTGAGACAATCTTTTGATTTTTTTAATTCTTTATTCTGTTAATGTGGTATATCATATTAATTGATTTCCATATGTTGAACAATCCTTGCATCCCAGAGATAAATCCTACGTGGTCATGAAGTATGATCCTTTAATATACAGTTGGATTCAGTTTGCCAATATGTTGTTCAGGATTTTTGCAACTATTTTCATCAGGAATATTGGTATGCAGTTTTCTTGTGATGTCTTTGCCTGGCTTTGGTGTTAGGGTAATGCTGAACTCATTAATTGAGTTTGGAAATGATCCATCCTCTTCTATTTTTGGAGGAGTTTGAGAAATATTGGTATTAACTATCTTTAAGTGTCTGGTAGAATTCACCAGTGAAGCAGCTGGTTGGGGGCTTTTCTTTATTGGAATGTTTTTGATTATTGATTTAATCACTAGTTAAATGTCAGTTCATACTTTCTACTTTTTCATAATTCAGTCTTGGTGAGTTTTATGTTTCTAGCAGTTTATTCTTTCTAGTTTATCCAATTTGTTGGCATATAATTATTCATACTAGTATCTTAGATCCTTTTTATTTTGTGTCATCAATCTTCTTTTTTCTTACTGTAGCTAAGGATTTGTCAATTCTACATATCTTTTCAAAAACCAACTTTTAGTTTCACTGTTTTTTTCTGTTATTGTTCTATTTTCTCTTTCATGTATATTTGCTCTAATCTTTATTTTCTTCCTTCTGCTAACTTTGAGCTTAGTCTTTTTTCTTTTTGTAATTTCTTGAAGTGTAAAGTTAACTTGTTTAAGAATTTTTAGAACAATTTAAATGTAGGCATTTAAGGCTATTTAATTCCCTCTTAGTAGTACTTTTTCTGCAACCCATAATTTTTCATATGTTGTGTTTTCATTTTTATTTGTCTAGAGGTATTTTTTTAATTTCACTTTTGATATCTTCTTTGATCCAATGGTTGTTCAGGAATTTGTTCTTAATTTCCACATATTTGTGAATTTTTCAATTTTTCTTCTGCTATTGATTTCTAGTTCCATTCCACTCTGGTAAGAAGAAGTACTTGGTATGAATTCAATCTTCTTAAATTCAAGACTTGTTTGGTGACCTAACTTGTGATCTATCCTGGAGAAATATCAATGTTCACTTGAGAAGAATGTGTATTCTGTTGCTGTTAGGTGGAATATTCTGTATATGTCTGTTAGGATTATTTGATCTACAGTGTTGTTTAAGGTCACATATTTTCTTATTAATCTTCTCTCTGGAAGTTCTATCCATTAATGAAAATGGGGTATTAAAGTATTTTACTATTGTTGTACTGCCATCTATTTCTTCTTCACTTCTGTCAACATGTGCTTCATATAAATATATGCATATATGTATTTATATTATTTATATAAAATAGCATATATTATTTATAAGTATACATTATATATGTATATATATTAGATATTATATATGTATGTAAGTGGATATATAAAGGTATATATAAATTTATATGCATCTATATATGCACCTAGCACCAGAGCCTGTTGATTGAATAAATATTTGTAATTATTATATCATCCTTGTTGTTGACCCTTTTATTGTTATAATGTCCTTTGCCTCTTGTGGCAGTTTTTGACTTAAAGAGTATTTTATGTGATAAAAGTATAGTCATCCCTGCTCTCTTTGGTTATTGATTACATGGACTATCTTTTTATAGTTGGCTCTTCAGATATGTGGTTCCTCTACATCTGCTTATTCAACCAACCCTGGACTGTGCAGTACTACAGTATTTACTATTGAAAAATACCCACATATAAGTGGACCTGCACAGTTTCAACCCATGTGTTCAAGGATCAACTATAGTTGGGTCTTGTGTTTTTAATCCATTCAGCCTCATCATGTCTTTTTTTATCCTGAAAGTAGTTTTATTTTTATTAATAATATTGAAATTATTTTTTAGTTCTAAAATGGAGCCTCTCCTACCCTGGGCACCAGTTCATAAAAAAAAACCTTAAATAACTTTCATGTCCCTGTAAATGATCTACTTGACTAGAAACACAGTACATATATCATTACATATATACCCAAAGGCCAAGCCAGTTCTGAACACTATATTTATTTCCTTGTTCATTCCCATCCCAAACAAGGTTGATTATGTGGCCTCCAGTCAATAAGATACCTTCTACTTTTTATTTTCCTTTTTTAAATTCTTTTTTAATTAAGTATAAATGATTTACAATATTACATTAGTTTCTGGTTTACAGAATAGTGATTCAGTATTTTACAGGATATACTCCATTAAAAGTTAATACAGGATAATCATTATAATTCCCTGTGCTATAAAATATATCCTGTTGCTTATATATTTTATACATAGCAGTTTATGTCTCTTAATCCCATACTTCTAATTTGTGCCTCTCCACTTCCTTTCCCCTTTGGTAACCACTAGGTTATTTTCTATAATTGTGAGTCTGTTTCTGTTTTGCATATACATTCATTTGTATTCTTCTTTACATTCCATGTATAAGTGATAGAGACAGACAAATACTATATGATGTCTGATTTATTTTAATGATCATAATATACTCTAGGTGCATCCATGTTGCTGCAAGTGGAAGAATTTTATTCTTTTTAATGACAGAATAATATTCCATTGTGTGTGTCACATCTTTGTCCATTTGTGTGTGTGTATATATGTATATGTATGTAGTCTATATGTGTATATATAGACTTTTATATGTATATATATAGTCTCACATCTTCATTCATATGTTGATGGGCATTTGAGTTGCTCCAATATCTTGGCTATTGTAAGTAGTGCTGCTAGGACATTGGGGTTCATGTAACCTTTCCAATTAGTGGAGTTGCTGGACCATATGGTTGTTCTGTTTTCAGTTTTATCAGGAACCTTCATGCTGTTTTCCATCATGGCTGCACCAATGTACATTCCCACCAATAGTATGCAAGGGTTCCCTTTTCTCCACATTCTCTCTAACAGTTGTTATTTGTAGATTTTGTGATGATAGCCATTATTACAGGTGTGAAGTGATATCTCATTGTGTTTTTGAATTGCCTTTCTCTAATAATTATCAATGTTGATCATCTTTTCATGTTTCTGTTAGCTATCTGTATGTCTTCTTTAGAGAAATGTCTATTAAGGTCTGCTACCCATTTTTTGATTGGGTTGTTTGTTGTTTTGTTCTTGAGTAGTATGAGCTGTTTATGTATTTTGAATATTAACCACTTGTCAGTCGAAGTATTTCCAAATAGTTTTTCATTCTGTAGGTTATCTTTCAGCTTTGTCATTGATATCCTTTGTTGTGCAAAAGATTTTTTGTTTAATTAGGTCCCATTTGTTTATTTTTGCACTTATTTCTTTTTCCTTAGGAGACAGATCCAAAAATATATTGTTATGATTTATGTCAAAGTGTTCTGCCTATGTTCTCTGCTAGTAGTTTTATTGTTTTAGGTCTTACATTTAGGCCTTTAATCCACCTTGAGTTTACTTTTGTATATGCTGTCAGGGAATGTTCTAATCTTACTGTTTTACTTCTAGCTGTCCAGTTTTCCCTGCAACACTTTCTGAAAAGACTGTCTTTTCTCCATTGATTCTTATCTCAATGGAGATAAGGTAATCTTATCTTATCTCAATCATATATTCTTATCTCCTCTGTTGTAGATTAATTGACTATAAGTTCATGGATTTATTTCTAAGCTCTCTATTCTGTTCCATTGTTCTGTGTGTCTGTTTTTGTACCAATACCATACTGTTTTGATTACTGTAACTTTGTAGTATAGCCTAAAGACAGGGAGGGTGATACCTCCAGTTTTGTTCTTTTTTTCTCAAGAATATTTTGGCAATTTGTAGTTTTTGGTGAGTTCATAAGAATTTTATGATTATTTGGATTAGTTCTGTGAAAAACATCAAGGGTATTTTGATACAGATTACATTAAATATAATGTAAATATATAAATGGCTTTGGGTAGTATGACCATTTTACAATATTAATTCTGATCAAAGAGCACAGGATTTCTTTCCATTTCTTTGTATCATCTTCAATTTCCTTCATCAATGTTTTGTAATTTTCAGAGTAAAGGTCTTTGACGTACTTGGTTAAGTTTATTCCTGGGTATTTATTTTTCTTGATGTGATTTTATTAATGTTTGTTTTTTACTTTTTCTTTCTGATATTTCATTATTAGTGTACAGAAATGCAACAGACTTCTGTATGTTAATCTTGTACCCTGTAAATTCATTGAATTTGTTTATTAGTTCTAAAAGATTTGGGGTAGAGACTTTAGGCTTTTCTATATAAAGTATTATGTCATTTGCAAATAGTGAAACTTTTACCACTTCCCTTCCAATTTGGATGACTTTTATCTCTTTTTCTCATCTGATTACTGTGGCTAGGACTTCCAATACTATGGTAAATTGAAGTGGTGAGAGTGAGCATCATTGTCTTGTTCTTAAATTTAAAGGGAAGGCTTTAAGCTTTTCACCAGTGAGTATGATGTTGCCTGTGAGTTTGTCATAAATGGTCTTTATTATGTTGAGATAAGTTCCCTCTATACCCACTTTGCATAGAGCTTTTATCATGAGTGGGTAATGAATTTTGTCAAATGCTTTTACTGCATATATTGAGATGATTTTTATTCTTCCTTTTGTTAATGTGGTGTACCATATTGATTGATTTGAGAATATTGAACCATCCTTGTGACCCTGGAATAAATTCAACTTGATGATAGGGTATGAGCCTTCTTGTATATGTTGGATTCACTTTGCTAGTATTTTGTTGATGATTATTTTTACCTATATCCATCGAAGCTATTGGCCTCTAATTTTCTTTTTTGTAGTCTCTCTGTTTTGGGGATCAGGGTAATGGTGACCTCATACAATGAATTGGGGAGGTTTTCGTCTGCTTCAAATTTTTGGAATTGTTTTTGAAGGATAAATATTAGTTTTTCTTTATATATTTGGTAGAATTCACCTTTGAAATCATCTGGTCCTGACTTTTGTGTGCTGGGAGTTTTTGAATTATGTATTTGACTTCTCTCCTAGTGATCAGTCTGTTCTAATTGTCTCTTCTTGAGTCAGTCTTGGCAGCTTGTGTGTTTCTAGAAATTTGTACATTTCTTCTAGGTTGTCCAATTTGTTGATATATAATTGTTCATAATTTTATGATATTTTTGTATCTCTGTGGTATTAGTTGTTATTTCTCCTCTTTCATCACTTATTTTGTTTATTTGAGTCCTTTCTTTTTTCTTCTGGTAGGCCTGGTTAAGAGTTATAATTTTATTTATCTTTTAAAAAACCTGTTCTTGGTTTTATTTATATTTTCTAATTTTTTTCCTACCTTATTTGCTTTCTGATCTTTGTTACTCTCTTTCTTCTGCTGACTTTGGGATTTGTTTTTTCTTTTTCTAATTTTTCTAGGAGGTAATTAGGTTGTTTATTTGAGATTTTTCTTGTTTCTTGTGAAGACCTGTATTGCTATGAACTTTCCTCTTAGAACTGCTTTTGCTGCATCCCATAGAATTTCAGGTATTGTTTTTTTCACTGTAATTTATCTCGATGTATTTTCTGATTTCCTCTTGATTTCTCCATTCACCCCTTAGTTTTTCAGTACCATGCTATTTAGTCTCTAAGTGTTTGTTCTTTTCCAATTTTTCTTTCTCTAGATTAATACTAGTTTCATACTGTTGTGGTCAGAAAGTATTGTTGATATAATATCTATCCTCTTAAATTTGTTGAGAATCCTTTTGTGGCCTGCATGTGATCTATCCTGGAGAATGTTCCATGTGCACTTGAAAAAATAAAAAATATGTATTCTTCTCTTTTGGGGTGTAATGTCCTGTAGATATCTATTAGGTCCAAGTGGTCTATTGTATCATTTAGGACAGTTTTTGCCTTATTGGTTTTATGTCTGGATAATCTGTCCATTGATGTTACCAGGGTGTTAAAGTCCCCTACTATGATTGTATTATTGTCAATTTCTCCTTTTATGTCTGTTAGTATTTGCTTTATATATTTAGGTGCTCCTGTATTGGATATCTATATGTTAACAAATGTAACATCCTCTTCTTGTATTGATCCCTTTATTATAAAATGCTCTTTTTTGTCTTTTGTTATAATCTTTGTTTTAAAGTCTATTTTGCCTGATATGAGTATTGCTATCCCTACTTTCTTGTCATTTCCATTTGCAGGAAATATCTTTATCCATCCCCTGACTTTCAGTCTCTGTGTATCTTTAGCCCTGAGGTGAGTCTCTTCTAGGCAGTATATTGAAGTGTCTTGGTTTTTTATCCAATCAGCCACCCTATGTCTTTTGAGCAGAGCATTTAGACCATTGACACTATAAGTAATTATTAATAGATATGTACTTAGTACCATTTTATTACTTTTTTTCTGCTTGTTTTTATGGTTTTCCCTTTTGGTTTCTTTTTCTTTGTTTTCATCTTTTATGGTTTGATTTTTTTTTTTTTTTCAGTAGTATGCTTGTGATCCTTTCTTTTTGTTTTTTGTATATCTCCTGTAGCTTTCTGATTTGTGGTTCTGTGGGGTTCCTATATCCTGATCCAAGATGTTTAAAACTGGTAGTCATTTAAGCTCAAACACATTCTAAGAGATCCACATTGTTTACTCCTCTCACCACATTTGTCTTTGATGTCATATTTTAATCTTCATGCTTATCCCTTAACTGTTTATTATAGTTAGAGCTGCTTTTCTCTTTTTTCTTTTGATCTACATATCTTCAATTCTTACTATATATTTGCCTTTCCTATTGGAATTTTCCCTTTTTCCTATAGATTCTTACTTCTTTTCCATTTAGAGAAAACCCTTCAACATTTCTTTCCAGATGGGTTTAGTATTGATGAATTCTTTTAGTTTTTGTTTGGCTGGGAAATTCTTTATCTCTCCTATCCTAAATGATAATCTTGCTGGGTAGAGTATCCTAGGTTGCAGGTTTTTCCCTTTTAGGACTTTGAATATATCATGCCACTGCCATCTGGCCTGCAAAATTTCTACAGAGAAGTCAGTATATACCCTTATGGGGATTCCCTTGAATATGACTCTTTGTTTTTCTATTGCTGTCTTTAGAATTCTCTCATCTTTAATTTTGCCATTTTAATTATGATATGACTTGGTGTAGGTCTGTTTGGGTTCATCTTGTTTGGGACCCTCGATCTTCCTGTACCTGGATATCCATTTCCCTCTTCTGCATTGAAGTTTTCAGCCATAATTTCTTCAAATATATTTTTGATCCCCTTCTTGCTTCTCCTTCTGGAACCTGTATAGTGCAAATGTTGTAATGCCTAATGTTCTAAAGATCTCTTAGATTGCTTTCATTTTTAAAATTTTGTTCTTCTCTCTGTTATACTGATTGGTTGATTTCCATTATTCTGTCTTCCAAATCACTTATGCATTCTTCTGTATCACTTACTCTCCTTTTCAGTCCTTCTAGTGTGTTTATTTCAGCCATGGAATTGTTTTTTACATTTTCTAGTTCCTCGTTTAAATGGTCAGTGTTTAGATCAATTCTTTTTACCGTTTCAGTTAACATTTTTATTACCATGTTCTGAATTCTTTACCTGGTCAAGTGTTTATTTCTGTTTCATTATTTTTTCAAGAGTTTTCTCTTGCTCTTTCAACTAAGAGTAGTTCCCTTGTCTTTGCATTTTACTTATCTTTCTCTGCCTCTCAATTTATGTGAAATGGTTACCTGTTGTGGTCTTGAAGAGGTTTTCTTATGTGGGAACATCCCTATGCAGACTGCATGTGCCCAGTGCTTTTGGTGGGAGGGCTGGATTTGAGGTGGATGCCAGTTTAGTCTTTGCTCAGCATGTGCTGGCAGCTATCACCTTGGTAGTGGGTGGGTTTGGAGATGGAGTCATTAGAGACTGGCACCAGGTGTGAGGTGGGATGTCCTCTCTGTTTAGTGCCTATCATTGCCCTGTCAGGGGTGGAGTTTGATCCCAAGTTGCTGGAGCAGAAGCCCTGATGGTTGGACTCAGGCTGGTTCTATTTCTTTTAAGTGTATGAATTTTCCTCTCCTTGTACCTGGACCTCAGCCCCAGTGGAGGGGAGTGCTGAAAGAAGTGGGGCCTGTGCACATACAGAGGTCTGATGCACTGCATGTGTAGGCATCTTCAGCTTTGCTCAGGTGCAGCTCACACTTGAGTCTTTTCCCTTGTCCTGGACATCACAGGGCTAATGCTGCACTGTGGTATGGTTTGAGTGGGGCTGGAGAATTTGCTTGGCTTGAGCTGGGGGCACTGGGCTGAGGCACAATGTGAGATGGTCAAGGGAAATCTGTCAGCCACTAGAGCAGACCTCTCCCTGCACTGTCTCATGGGCAATACCCCCTTGTCTCTAACAGCTGATCACTATCCCCAGCCTCCACCACTCCCACACTGTTCTGGCACCACTCTGCACATGAGGCAGGGCCCATAGAATTTCTCTGCATGTATGGTAGGGTGGTGAGCTGTGGCCCTGCATCTGCCATAAGAAATCTGGGCTGCTTCAGGGCACCACTTATGTAAATGCCAACAATGGCCACCACAGTCCAAGACAGGGTCTACCCTGGGACTGGGTTGCCTTTTCTTCCCATTTTTGAGTCTTTTACCCAGTCCTGGATGCTTCAGATCCAGTGCCATGCTGTAGTTTGGAGTGAGTGGAACTGGGGTGTTCACTCAACTCAGGCTGGAGCACATGGCAAGTCCATTGCAAGAAACCTGCCAACTGCTAGGGCCGACCCCTCTTCAACCTGCCTTGGGGGCTAGCCTACACATGCTACTCATTAGCAGAGTCCAACCTTCTCCAGTCTTTCTATCTGTCGCATCAGCTCTCCAGCCAGCCAAGGGGGTTTGTCTCTTCCATGTAGGACCCCAGACTTAGGATGTCCAGTCTGTGGCTCAATTTGCTAACTCCCCCAGGTGTGTGTCTGCCAGTACAATAACCCTTTTCCTTTGAGTCCCCTCCTACCTGCACAGGTCCTGACCAGATTGCTTTTCTTCCCTTCCTACACAGTTACATGTGTATCTGTTTTACAGCCTTTACTGTACAGGAGTCTTTCTGCCATTTTCATTAGTTTTCAGTGAGAATTTTTTCACATGTAGATACATTTTTGATGTGTTCACTGGGGCAAGTTGAGATCCACATCCTCTTACTCCACATCTTGATCACCCTCACTATGCCTTTTGATTGGGGAGTTTAATCTATTTACATTTAAATTATTAACAATTATTGATAGAAAATAATTTACTATTGTCATTTTGTTGTTTTCTTTGGTGTTTTAGTCTTTTATGGAGGAGGGGAGAATCTTTTCCTCTCTTGCTATCTTCCTTTATGTTTTCCTGAATTTTTATATTGATATGCTGCAATTCTTTTTTGTAACTTCTTTAGCTATTTTATGTGTGTGTGGGTTACATTGGGACTTACATAAAATATAATATATTTTAAGCTGATAACAATTTAAGTTCAGTTCCACACAAAAACTGTTAACTTCTCATCCACCCATATTTTAGGTGTTGTCACAATTAAAATCTATTTATGTTGTGTATCTTTAACATATTTTTAGTTACAGTTATTTTTAATATTTTAACTTTTATACTAGAATTAAGTTATTTACCCACTACCATTTCAGTAATATAGTATTCTGTAACATTTTGTATAAGGCTGGTCTAGTGATTGGTTATGAACTCCCTCAGCTTTTGTTTGTATGGGGAAGTCTTTATCACTCCTTTATTTTTGAAGGACAGTTTTGCTAGATTTTGAGAGGCATTTTTTTCTTTCAACCTTTGAATATATAATCCCATTCCCTTTTTGCCTGCAAGATTTCTGCTAAAAAATCTGTTCATGACGCTTTGGAGAACCCCTCGTATGTGACAGTTGCTTTTCTCTTTCTGTTTTCAAATTTCTGTCTTTGACTTGATAATTTGATGTTAATTTGTCTCTGTGTGGATTTCTTTGAGTTCATATTTTTTGGTTATTTTTCAGCTGCTTGCGTCTGGATGTCAACTTCCATCCCCAAATTTGGGAAGTTTTCAGGCATTATTTCTTGGAATAAGCATCCTGGTTTTCCCCACCTCTCCTTCTGGGATTGCTATAACTCATATATTGTTTCACTTCAAGGTATTTCTTAAGTCCCATAAAATTTATTCACTTTTTAAAAAATCATTTTTACTTACCTGACTGAATTATTTCTACTCATTTGTTTTTGAGTTACTGAACCTTTGTTCTGTTTGATCTAGTATGATATTGAAACCTTCTAATCAATTTTTCAGTTAAGTTATTGTGGTCTTCAGCTGCATGATTCATTTAGTACTTTTTAATATTTTCTATTTCCTTGTTGAAATTCTCTATTTGTACATACGTTATTCTCTTGAATTTTGTGCATGTCTTTGTGAGAGTCATTTTATATTTTCTGTCAGATAAATCATATAACTCTCTTTCACTAGAGTCAGTTTCTCAGGATTTATCTTGTTCCTTTGTTTGGAATACCTAATTCTTCATTTTTCTTGACTCTTTGCTGCTGTCTATGCATTGGACAAAGCAGGCATTTCTTCAGTCTTCACAGACTGGCACCTCTCCTTGTCTCAGTGCTGGACTTGAAAGAGATTCAAAGCTGACAAGAGAGAATCTAGTCCTCTGGGCAGCCTCAGAGAAGTCTGAATGCTTGATAAACAGATCAACTCTTTCCCTCTCCAAGGGGGAAGCTGAGAATATCATTTTTGCCTGTCCACTCTGTGCTGAGCAGGGAATAGGAACAATGGTGTCTGCCAGCTCAAGACACTATCTTTGTTCTTCCCTGGGCAGCTGTATTGTGCTGGAACAACAGACTTTCAAGAATGCCAAGACAGAAGCCAGGCCTCTGTGTATCTCCATTGGAAAATGTGGGGTGCTAGATGTATAAATGGAACCTTTCTCCTCTTGAATGAAAGTGAGAGGTAGGGAGTTTCTTCCAGATTATGACACTTTGCCAGGGGTAAGAGTCTTCAGCCAGCAGGTATCTTGAATCTCCATACTTGCTTTGGTGAGTCTGACTTTGGGTTCTCCTGGAACTGCAAGAGACTCTCAATTAGTTTCTGATTTCTCACAAAGTGCATGTGTCCATGAATTGTTGCTGAATTTGTGTGTTTGTGGAGGACTGTTCCAGGCTTTCTACTAGGCCATCTTGCTTATGTAATTCCTCTGACATTTTTGACCATTGTTTGATGTGGGGGACAAGGCTTTTTGTATAAATATGGTTGATTAATATAATAGAAATTCTAGCTGAGCCTTACTAACATCACATCATCTATAATGTTCAGTTTTGAATTATTTCATTTTTTTGCAAGATGTGGTACATATATACAATGGAATATTATTCAGCCATGAAAAGGAATGAAATTGTGCCATTTGCAGAGACTTGGGTGGACCTAGAGACTGTCACACAGAGTGAAGTAAGTCATAAAGAGAAAAATATCATATAGTACTGCTTATATGTGGAATCTAGAAAAATGGTACAGATGAACTTAGCTGCAAAGCAGAAATACAGACACAGTTGTAGAGAACAAACATATGGATACCAAGCTGGAAAGGGAGGGTGGGATGAACTGGGAGATTGGGATTGATATATATACACTACTATGTATAAAATAGGTAACTAATGAGAACCTACTGTATAGCACAGGGAACTCTACTCAATGCTCTGTGGTGACCTAAATGGGAAGGAAATCCAAATAAGAGAGGATATATGTATACATATAGCTGATTCACTTTGCTGTACAGCAGAAACTAACACATCATTATCAAGCAACTACACTCCAATAAACATTAATAAATGTTTTGGTGTATTTCAATTCAATAGGTTGATTTACCCTTGAGTAATCAATACAAGTATATAGTACTTCATAAATTTTACAAGATTTTCCAGTCTTTTGCTATTATCCTGTCCACATATAATGCTATAATTACTTTCAAAATATTTCACTTACTATCAGGTTTTATTTTTAAAACAGAAGTATAGAGAGCATGTCAATGAAATGAGTAGGATAATAGGAGGAAAGAAGAGCTTCTATGAATACAAATATAAATGTATCAGACATTACTGCATTCTCTGAAGACATTATTTATATTATTAGCATTCACCAAAAACCTGTGAGGTAACTCAGGAGCCAAATGAAAACAAATAAACCCTAATATATAGAATGATTAAGCAAATATCTGAAGTTAACCAGATATGATACAATCAACACTTAAACTCAGAGCTGTCCATTTTTTTCCCTATGCCATTTGTTTCTCCATAAAATATATACTTTATAATAACATGAAATATTCTTTAATTTCAACTACATTATTACAGTTTTTTCTTTGTATTTTAATAGAAAAATGTTACAGTTAATAGTTCTTATATTTTATCAGCTGTACATTAAATTTCAAAACATTTAACATATTTTCTAACAGTAATACCTTATTGTTTCATGAATCACATGTAAGGTAGTTTAATGTTACATGAAGCCAGAAAATCATATATTTTGCATACAACTGGAGGAGTTGCATACAAGGAGTTGCATACAACTCCTTTCACTCCTATATATTTTGCATACACAATAACCATTTTCCTAACCTTCCTATTTCAAAGTATTTTCAGACAGAAGTAATACAATTTATGTTTAAAAATATCTTTTTATCCTCTTTATTATTTCTTTAGTCCACACTAACTTAATGTACCCAATACCCTCACAACAAGTTCACTAACCTCCATGTTTGCATCCTTACAAAATTCTCTATCCACATACTAGAACTTCTAATGGAAAATTAGATCATATCATTCCCTACTCTCTGGCTTCCCATCACACTGTATAAAATTCCCCAATCTTTGCCTTGACCTACAGTCAGCTTTAGAATCTGACCTAGCCCCTTTCTGTGAAAATACATCATGCATTTCTCCCTCCCTCACCATGTAGCAGCAGGGCTAGCTCTTGTTTCTTCCAAAACCTTACCAGGCTGCTACTTCCCACCTCAAGGTGGCATCATCATGTATAGATTAGCTAAACTGATCACTTTCTTGTGAAAGGAGTCTTTGTATATTCCTAAAGAAAACTATTTTGTTTACTTATTCTCTATATGTACCACACTAAGTTTCCCTTCTGAAACCCCAGATCCAGCAAAGTGTTTGACAAGGTATCATATTCCAGTTGTATTAGGCCATGCATTATTTAAGATAGAACTCAAATGTTAACTTTTTATTTTCTTCCAGTTTTAATGAGATATAAATGACAAAGAGAACTGTACAACTTTGTTGACAGCATGATTTAATTTACATACAACATGAAGTAATTTAAAAAATGAGTTTAGTAAATATCCATTATCTCATATAGATACAAAATTAAAGAAATAGAAAAAAAAATTTCTTGTTATGAGAAGTCTGAAGATTTACTCTGCTAACAACTTCCAAATATAACATAGAGCAGTGTTCATTATCTTTATCATGTTGTACATCACATCCCTAGTACTTATTTATCTTATAACTGGAAGTTTTACCTTTTGACTGCCTTCATTCAATTTCCTCTCCCGCATATCCCCACCACATTTCTGGTAACCACAAATCTGATCACTTTTTCTATGAGTTTGTTTTTGAAGTATAATTGACCTACAACACTATGCTAGTTCCTGTTATACAGCATAGTGATTTGCTATCTCTATAGGTACCAACCTGATCACCATGATAAATCTAGTTACGATATGTCACTGTAAAAAAGATACTACACAGTTAATGACTATATTCCCCACACTATACATTTCATACCCATTACTGATTTATTTTGCAACTGGAAATTTGTACCTCTCAAACTCTTTTACCTATTTCTTTCCTCTCCCGTCCATCCTTTCCTCTGGAAAACACCTATTTGTTCTCTGTATCTATAGCTCTGTTTGTGTTTTGTTATATTTGTTCATTTGTTTTGTTTTTTACATTCCAAATATAAATGAAATCGAATAGCATTTTTCTCTCTCTGTCTGATGTATTTCACTTTGCATGATAACATCCATGTTGTCACAGATGGCAAGATTTCATTCATTTTTATGGCTGAGTAATATTCCATTATGTATTTATGTACCACATCTTCATTCATCTGTTGATGGACATTTAGGTTGCTTCCATATCTCAGCTATTGTGAATAATGTTGCAATGAAAATAGGGGTACATAGATATTTTCTAATTAGTGTTTCTGTTTTATTTGGATAAACACCCAGGAGTGCAACATCTGGATAATATGGTAGTTCTATTTTTAATTTTTGAGGAATCTACATACTGTTTTCCATCACGGCTGCACCAATTTACATTCCCACCAATAGTGCGTAAGCGTTTCTTTTTTCTACATTCTTGCCAGAACTTGTTGTTGTCTTTCTGATGATATCCATTCTGACAGGTGTGAGGTGATATCTCATTGTGGTTTTGATTTGCATTTCCCTAATGATTAGTGATGTTGAGTATCTTTTCATGTGCCTGCTGGCCATGTGTATGTCTTCCTTGGAAAATGTCTATTCAGAAACTTTTGTCCATTTTTAATCAGGTTGCTTGTTTTTTTGATATTGAGTTGTATGAGTTCATTGTGTATGTTGGACATTAACCCCTTATCAGATATATAGTTGGCAAATATCTTCTCCTGTTCCTTAGGTGGCCTTTTCATTTTCTTGGTAGTTTCCTTCAGTGTACAAAGCTTTTTCATTTGATACAATTTCATCTGTTTATTTTTGCTTTTGTTTCCCCTGCCTGAGGGGACATATCCAAAACAATTACAAAGACCAATATCAAACCATGAACTGCCTATGTTTTCTTCTAGAAGTTGTATGGTTTTAGGTCTGCCATTCAAGTTTTTAATCCATTTAGAATTTATTTTTCTTCATGGTGTGAGAGAATAATTCAGTTTTCCTAACACCATTTATTAAGAAGGCTGTCTTTTTCCCATTGTATATTTTTGCTTTTGTTGTCATAGATTAATTATGTATATGAGCCTGGGTTCACTTCTGGACTCTCTATCCTCTTCCATTGATCTATGTTTCTATTTTTGTGCCTGTACCGTAATTTTTTTGATTACTGTAACTCTGTACTACAGTCTGAAGTCAGGGAGGGTGATACCTCTAGTCCTGTTCTTCTTTCTCAAGATTGTTTTGGTCATTCAGGGTCTTTTGTGTTCCTAAACAGATTTTAGAATTACTTGTTCTAGTTCTGTGAAAAATGCCATTGGTATTTTGATAGGGTTTGCATTACACCTGTAGATTGCCTTGGGTAGTATGGTCATTTTGATAATATTAACTCTTCTAATCCATGAACACAGTATATTGTTCCATTTGTGTTGTCTTCAATTTCTTTCATCAGCAGGATTTCCAATACTATGTTAAATAAAAATGGAAGAGTGGGCATTCTTGTCTTGTTCTTAATCTTAGGGGAAATGCTTTCAGCTTTTCACCATTGAGTATGATTTTAGCTCCATTGAGTATGATTTTAGCTGTGGTTCTGTCATATATGGCCTTTATTATGTTGAGGTAGGTTCCCTCTTTGCCCACTTTCTGGAGAGTTTTTATCCTAAATGGATGCTGATTTTTGTTAAGAGTTTTTCTGCATCTATTGATATGATTATATAATTTTCATTCTTTAATTTGTTAATGTGGTATATCACATTAATTGATATGTGAATATTGAAACATTCTTGTGTCCCTGGGATAAATCCCATTTGATCATGATGTGTGTGATCCTTTCAATAATTTTTTAAAATTTTTATTTATTTGTTTGTTTGTTTATTTATTTTCTTTGGCTGTGCCATGCAGCATGTGAGATCTTAGTTACCCAAACCAGGGGTCGAACCCATGCCCCCTGCAGTGGAAGCATGAAGACTTAACCACTGGACCATCAGAGGAGTCCCGTTTTAATGTATTGTTGAATTCAGTTTTCTAATATTTTGTTGAGGATTTTTGCATCTATGTTCATTAGTAATATTGGCCTGTAATTTTCTTTTTTTGGTGATATCTTTGTCTAGGTTTGGTATCAGGGTGATGCTGGCCTTATAGAATGAGTTTGGAAGCAGTTATTTTTCTGCAATTTTTTGGAATAGTTTGAGAAGCCTAGGTGTTAACTCTTCTCTAAATGTGTGGTAGAATTTACCTGTGAAGCCATCTGGTTCTGGACTTTTATTTGTTGGGGATTTTTCTATTACTGATTCAATTTCATTACTTATATTTAATCTGTCCATATTTTCTATTTCTTCTTGGTTCAGTCTTAGAAGACTGTACATTTCTTGGAATTTGTCCATTTTTCTCAGTTGTCAATTACACCAACATATAATTGTTCATAGCAATCTCTTGCGATCCTTTGTATTTCTGTGGTATTCATTGTAACGTCTCCTTTTTCCATTTCTGATTTTTTGTTTGTTTTGGCCCCCTCTTTTTATTTCTTTGATGAGAATGGCTAAGGGTTTTATCAATTTTGTTTAGCTTTTCAATGATCCAGGTCTTAGTTTCATTGATCTTTTTGAAATGCTAACTTCTTTATAACTATTCTTAACATATCTTCCCAGTCTCCTATACTGATCTTTGCAATCCTTGACTGAACATTTAACACATTATTGTTTTTGTTTGATTCATTTATCTAACTTCCAGACATTACTTAAATGTAAAACCTATAACTTTATTTCCTATTACTGGGAACTACCAAAGTAGTTAAGAAATTAACAGTCAGACAATGGATTTTTTTTTGCATAAAACAATATATTAGTTTCAGAGGTACAGCATAATGATTTGATATTTGTATATACGGTAAAATGATCACTACAATAAGTCTAGTTAATATCCATCACCACACACAGTTACACATTTTTTATCCTTAAAATGAAAACTTTTAAAATCTGTGTTAGCAACTTTCCAATATACATTACAATATTACTAACTATAGTCATCATGATGCACCTTACATCTCCATGACTTATTTATTTTATAACTGGAAGCTTGAACTTTTTCCACTTTTACCCATTTTTCCCACACCCCACCTCTGGCAACCACCAGTCTATCTCTGTACCTAAAAGTTCAGTCATTTTTGTTTGTTGTTTTTGTTTTATTTATTTTTTTAGATTCCACATGTAAATAAGGTCATACTGCATTTACTTTCTCTGAATTATTTCACTTAGTATAATGCCTTCAAGGATCATTCATTAGTCACATGTGGTAAGATTTCATTCTTTTTATGGCTGAATAATATTCCATTTTATGTATCACCACATTTTCTTTATCTGTTATCTTCACAGGACATTAGGGTAGTTCCTGTATCTTAACTGTTATAAATAATGCTGCAACGCACATGGGAGGTGCATATATCTTTTTAGTGTTTTCATTTCCTTTGGATAAATTCCAAGAAATAGAATTGTGGGATCATAAGGTAATTTTACTTTAAAATTTTTGAGGAAACTCCATACTGTTTTTCATAGGGGGTGCACCAATTTACATTCCCACTAACTGTTTCCAGATGTTCCCTTCCCACAACATCCTTGCCAGCACTTGATATTTCTTGTCTTTTTGAGAATAACCATTCTAACAGGCGTGAGATATCTCTCACTGGTTTTGACTTGCATTTCCTTGATTATTTGTGATATTGAGGACCTTTTCATGTACCTGTTGACCATCTTGTAGGTCTTCAACAGAAAAGTGTGCACTTAGATCTTCTGCTCATGTTTTAGTTGCATTGTTTGATTTTTTCGGTATTGAGCTATATTAGTTCCTTATACACTGTGGATATTAACCCCTTATCAGACACATGATTTCCAAATATTTTCTCTTATTCTGTAGGTTGCCTCTTCATCTTGTTGATGGATTCCTTTGTTGTGCAGAAGGTTTATATTCAGTTACTGTCCCACTTCTTTATTTTTTATATCGTTACCTCTGCTTTTGGTGTGAAATGCAAAATATTACTGCCAAGACCAATGTCAAGAAGCTTATGTTTTCTTCTAACAGTTTTATTGTTTTATGTTCAAGTTTTAATCCATTTTAGTTCATTTTTATGTGTGGTGTAAGAGAGTGGTGTTCTGTTGCTTTTGGATGGAATGTTCTGTATATGTCTGTTTAGTCTATTAGTCTGGTAATGTGTCATTTATGTACAATGGTTCCTTATTGATTTTTTGTATGGATAATTTAGCCATTGATGAAAGTAGGGTATTAAAATCCCCTACTCTTATTGCTGTCTATTTCTCTCTTTAGTTTTGTTAATATTTACTTTATATATTTAGGTACTCCTCTGTTGGGTGTATAAATAGTTACATTTGTTCCCTTCTTATATACAACCTTTATCACTATGTAATGAACTTTTTTGTCCCTTATTACAGTCATTGTCTTAAAGTTTATTTTTTCTGATATAAGTTTATTTCTGTATATGGTGTGAGAAAATTTCCTATGGTAGCTGTCCCATATTCCCAGCACAATTTATTGAAGAGACTGTCTTTTCTCCAATGTATATTCTTGACTCCTTTTTCATAGATTAATTGACCATAAGTGCATGGGTTTATTTCTGGGCTCTCTATTCTGTTCCATTGACCTACATGTCTGCTTTTGTGCCAGTAACATGCTGTTTATATTACTGTAGCTTTGTAGTATAGTCTAAAGTCAGGGAGTGTGATACCTCCAGCTTTCTTCTTTTCTCTCAAGATAACTTTGGCACTTGGGGTCTTCTGTGGTTCTGTATAAACTTTAGGTTAATTTTTTCTAGTTATATGAAAAATGCCAGTGGTATTTTGATAGGGACTGAATTAAATCTGTAGATTGATTTGGGTAGTATGGATATTTTAACACTATTAATTATTGCAATCCAAAAACACAGGGTATTTTTCATTTCTTTGTATCATCTCAATTTCTTTCATCAGTGCTGTATAGTTTTCAGAGTGTAGGTCTTTTACCTCCCTGTAACCAAGTTCCTAGCTAGTTTATTCTTTTTGATGAGATTCTAAACAGAATCATTTTCTTGCTTTATCTTTCTGGTAGTTTATTATTAGTGTATAGAAAAGAATGCACTGATTTATATATATTAATCTTCTGTCCTTTACTGAATTCATTGATGAGCCCTAGTAGTTTCTAGCTACTATGGAAAACAATATTGAGGGTCTTCAAAAAATTAACATTGAATTTACATATCATCCAACAATTCCACTGCTGGGTATATAACCATAGGAAACAAAAACATTAATTTGCAAAGATATATGCACCCCAATGTTCACAGCAGCATTATTTACAATAGCCAAGATATGGAAACAACCTAAGTGTCCATCAACAGATGAATGGATAAAGAAGAGGTAGTATATATATATACACACAATTGAGTATTACTCAGGCATAAAAAAAGAATGAAATTCTGCCATGTGCAAAAACACACTAGAACCTAGAGAGTACCATGCTTAGTGAAATATGTCAGAGAAAGGCAAATAATCTATGTTATCACTTATGTGGAATCAAAAAGTAAGACAAACAAATACATGTAACAAAACAGAAAGGGACTCACAGATACAGACAACATACTAGTGGATACCTGTGATAAGAGGGTGGAGGGGCAAGATAGGGGTATGGGATGAAGAGATACAAATTACTATGCATAAAATAAATAAGGAACAAAGACAGCACACGGAAATACACCCATTATTTCATAATAACTTTAAATGGAGTATAATCTATAAAAAATTAAATCACCATGTTGTACATCAGAAACCAATATAATATCTTAAATCAACTATACTTCAATAAAATTTTTTAAATAAATAACAACAAAACATTTCCTTTAATATTTTTTGTAAGACCAGTCTAGTCGTGATGAAGTCTGTTAGCTTTGCTTGTCTGAAAAACTCTTTATCTTTCCAACTCTCAGTGACAACCTTGTTGAGAGTATTATTGGTTGACAGATGTTTTTCTTTCAGCACTTTGAATATAGTGTGTCACTCCCTTCTGGCCTGCAAAGTTTCTGCTGGAAATCTTCTGATAATCTCTTATGAGTTCCCTTGTATATAATAAGTCATTTTTCTCTTGCTGTTTTTTCTCTTGTGTTTCTCTTGATTCCTTGTTTTTAACTTTTGGCACTGTAATTACAATGTGTCTTCTTGTGGGTTTATTTGAGTTCATCTTGTTTGGATTATCTGGGCTTCCTGGATCTAGACGTTTATTTCCTTCCCAAGCTTATGGAATTTTTCATCCATTATTTCTTTTAATAAGTTTTCTGCCCCTTTTTCTCTCTTTTACTCTGGGACACCGATAATGCAAATGTTAGTCCACCTGATATTTTCCCTAAGCCCATTAAGGTATCTTCACTCTTTCTTTTTCTCATTTGTATGAGTTCCTTTCTTTTGTTTACCTAGTGTATCCCTTCAGCGTATTGCTCAGTGTAGTTGATGCATTTTTCATCTCTGTGACTTCTATTTGGTATTTTCTTGTATTGCCTATCTTTTTGTTCGAATTCTCACTTTGTTCACACATTTTTCTCCTGAGTTCAATGAGCATCTTTATGACCATTATTTTTTCAGTCTTTCATGTAAGTCACCTATCTCTCTTTCATTAATGTATTTTTCTGAAGTCTTATCATGTTCCTTAATTTGGAATATATTCATGTGTTTTTTCATATTCCTTGACTCTCTGTGTTTATTTCTGTGCATTAAGCAACCACCTCTGCCTTCTTGAAGGAGTGGTCTTGTATAGGAGATGATACTTACTGTTCAACTCTGCCCTAGCTCTTGGTTGACTCTCAAACCTTTGTGATTCTCCAAGCAGCCTATTTAATTTTTAGTGGGTCCCAGTAGTTGAGGCTGTGACAAGACAACCCAAAGTATCAGTATCCCCCAAAGTGTGGATCCGAGTCACCACCTAGATTCAGGCTGATTGAAAGCCATACCCTCATGCAGCAGGGTTTTAAAGTATGCAAATATACTGCTTTGAGGGGAAGATTGAGAGATGGGTTTTCTATCTGCTCCCTCTGCACTGAGCCCTGGGGTGATAGCCAGTTAAGAACTATTTTTCTTTCTTTTTTTTTTTGTACTGTCTCATTCAACTCATGAACATAAGCTGGCCATCAGGAGAAAGGAACCAGGGGACATCCCCTGGGTGGCAATCACAAAACCAGGGCACATAGACAGAAAATATCATGGTATTAGACGTGACTACAAGCTCCCCTTCAGGAGATACTGATGCCCTGGAGCATGACAGAGGGAATGTGAAAAGATAGTATCTACTCTCCGAAGTCTGGGGAAAGGATTACATTCAGCCCTAAGATGAATGTTTAATTAGAAGCCTACCCGCTCAGGTCTCAGTTATGAAGATAAGCTAGCAAACTTTCACAGAAAGACTGGGTCGTTCAGTCTGTTTCCTATCTGCTATGCCTTGGGTGTGGTAGTCAGTTAAGAACACCTTCTTCATTTGTTACAATCATGTGGGATTTGTGAGCATAAACCCTAATGGCCATTGGAGCCAGACAATCTAGAGGTACCTCCTGGGCAATAGTTGCAAAAATCAGGGAGCCAGACAAGTGTGCAAGCTTCTTCCAGGAGACACAGGTGAGCTGGAGTGAGACACATGGAGAGTGCAAAGATGGTGTCCTGCAGCCTCCAACTTTAGAGGGTATTGCAGTAGGTCCCTACATGTATATGAAATTCAGTACTTGCCCCTAAGTCTGGTGTTTTAATACAAGAAAATAAACCCCTGTCTCATGAAGTCTGGGTTCATTTCAGTTGACTGCCTCTGTGCTGGGCCCTGGGGTGTGTGGGTTTATGCACACAAGTCCTTTAAGAACTGTTTCTCAGTTTACTATAGCTGTGTGGGTTTTCTTGATGCAAGCCCTGTTGGCTTTCACAGCTAGAAGTTTTAGGGGCTTGTGTCTAAGGTGCAGGTTTTAAAAGTTGGGGTACCAGATGTGAGATTCAAACACTTCACTCCTCAGGAAGAAACTGAGGGTTGTGAGTTCCCTCCCAATTTCAGGTTGCCATGCAGGGGTGGGGATTCTGGTGATACTGTGTGTCTCATCCTTTCCTACCCTCTTGGTGTGGGTTTTTTCTTGTTTGACCAATACGTAGGAGTCACTCAGCTAGTTTTTGAGTTTGTTCAGTGGAATTTGTTTTATATGTAGCCAAAGATTGGGTGTGCCTGTGGGAGGAATTCAGGATACTCCTACATCACTATCTTTTACTGGAAACTGGATTATCTTTAAATAGTAAAAAAAAAAAAAAAATTCTCAAGTACATAATTGATATTTTTTCAATTATTTACATCACTGTATTAACCTAATAGCTTTAAAAAAAATACCTGCTTTACTTATTCCCAGAAAGTAACATACAAACATAAAGAATATGGAATACTGTATCAGTATACCTATGCTATACCTTGGGCTATCAGTCAAAGTGCTGTGGGATATGTTCCTGAAGAATTTTAAACCCCAGTTATTTTGTTGGTACAAGGTATAGTCTTAATGTTCTTAGAGGTCTTTGTGTCTCTTAAATCTTCCTGAGGTCTCAGTAAAAGATCTTACAGCTGCACACTTTACCTGAACTTTATCCCAAGGCTTTGCTTACTATCAGAGTCATGGATTTGATCTTTTTCCAGAAGACATTTCCTTGTTGGAGATTCTTGTTTTCTGGAGAGGCAGGTTCTGAATAAGAAACAGTTTTATTGTAGAAACAAGAAAGCCCTGGATTCCTTTTTTTCCTTTAAAGTATGTCTGAAGGGACTTCCCTGGTGGCACAGTGGTTAAGAATCTGCCTACCAGTGCAGGGGACCTGGGCTTGAGCCCTGGTCCGGGAAGATCCCACATGCTGCAAAGCAACTAAGCATGTGTGCCACAACTACTGAGCCTGTGCTCTAGAGCCCACAAGCCACAACTACTTAGCCTTTGTGCCACAACTACTGAAGCTCGCACACCTAGAGCCTGTGCCCCACAACAAGAGAAGCGACCGCATTGAGAAGCCCACACACCACAAGGAAGAGTAGCCCTTGCTTGCCACAACTGGAGAAAGCCCACACAACAACGAAGACCCAACACAGCCAAACATAAAAAAATAAAAATAAATAAACTTATTTTAAAAATTTTAAACAAGTATGTCTGAAAACTTTGTTGTTTTTGTTTGTTTGTTTTTAGCTGGTGCTGAATGTCTGGCACCTGAGTGCCTCTTTTTCTGGTCTCTCTCTCTCTCTCTCTCTCTCTCTTTCTCTCTTTCTCTCTTTCTCTCTCTCTCTCTATATATAGTCTCATTCTCCAGGGCCTTTCCACATGGCTTTCTCTATCCCCATTTAGGGAAGCAAAGCAATACATCATTATCACAAAATGTGAGGGAAACTATTTCAGTATAGTGTTTTTATAACTATAACTAGAAATGACGTGCATGGGAAAAATAAGGGGTTCCTGCATGGATAATGAAAACTCTGTTAAACAGTAGTTCAAACTAGTTGCAATATTTGAATTATTTATTTGACTGTAGTAGCATTCAGGTTTTGAAATATCTGTAATTGTTAAAAAAACATGTCAAAACATGTCTTGAAACAATTTCACTCTAAAAATAATTTTGTTGAGGTTGTGTTTCCATCCAGTGAAGTATGATATTTTTCACAATGCTGCTCTTAGAAAGTTTTTGACAAGTCTATTGATTTCAGAGTCTCATAGAGAAATTCCCTTAATGCCACACTTAAGGGAGCCTATGTGTTCAAGTGTTTTAGTTGAAACAGTTAACAAGAAGTGAAGTATTTTCCTCTGCCATTCTTAGCCTGCTTTAAGTGTTAAAATTCAAAGAAAAATTTAAAACAATTCAATTTTAAGATAATACCATTAAATCTATGAACTACAGTAAAGTATTTTATGTATTTTGCATAGAAAAATAGCATGAAAAAATGTTAAAACTATTTTAGTTTTTTCTTATTTGACATGTATTCAAAAAAATACTTGTCATTTTTTTACCTCCAATCTCAGATGTATAGTAGAAGAATGGAAGAAATTAAACATATTATCACAATTTCCATTTCTATTTGAAATAATCCTAATCTTTCACAGCTATAAAAATACTTCTAAAAATTAGTATCAAATAATACAATTTTAAAACTTTAAATTATCTCATATATAAATACATTAAATTACTATATATAGTATTACATATATATCTATATATAATCTATTATATAGATATTAATAAATACTTAAATTTATTAGTAGTTGATTTACACAAAGCATTTTGTTTTCATTGATCATATTGTGAATATTTTATGCAAGATAAAGCAAAAGACAACATGTATGTAGGATAAAATAAATATGATCAACTAGGTAAATGACAATGTAAAAGAATTTCAATCTAAAACAGGACCAGAGGATATAAAATGGAGAATCGCACACATGTGCCTTCTGGAAGACAAAGCTTAAGGACTAAGAGACTGATTTCCTGCAAATGCCTGATTTACAAAAAGCTGATAGGATACATCCACTTTTCTTGGATGACCTGGGAAGGGGGGGAAGGTAATCAGAGGTTGTCTCATATTAACCTTGGAAGTTTTGCCAGAAGCATCAACAAGAGATGACCCAGATGTTAGGTTGGTCTCACTAAGTGAGCTGAATTGAGCTTTATTTGTGTGACTGGACTAATTTTGTCTACTCAGGAAGTTTTCAGGGCTGGTCTCCATTTGTTTTTTACATTAACTGATTTTAACTGAACTCTCCCCACAACATTTCCTGCTCATAAATACTACCTACCCCAAACCCTCATGGACTAACTTGTAGCTTGCTACAATTTGCTTGTCCCAAATTGCAATTCCTTTGCTATTCCCAAATAAACTCATCTTTTTGAGTTTGCCTTATTTTACCTCTTTATTTAGGTGAAAAAAACATTAGTTAACTTGTGTAGTTTTTGTGTTTTTTTAAAAGATTTTATTTTTTTAAGAATTGTTTTAGGTTTACAACAAAATTGAGAACAGGTGCAGAGATTTTCCATGTACTCCCATGACTCACACATACTTAGCCTCCCCAATTATCAACATCAACATCACCAGAGGGTACACTTTTTTAAACCGAGAATGAACTTAGATTAACACATCATAATCACCCAAAGTGCATGGTTTCCATTTGGGTTCACTGTTGGTGTTGAACATTCTATGGGTTTGGATGAATGTATGATGACATATATCCATTATTACAAGATCATGCAGAGTATTTTCACTGTTCCCAATATATGTGCTCAAGCTACTTATCTATTCACACCCCAGCAAACACTAATCAGTTTTTCTCCATAGTTTTGCCTTTTCCAGAATGTCATATAGTTGGAATCATACAGTATATATCCTTTTCAGATTGGCTTAATCACTTAGTAATATGCATTTATTCCTCCATGTCTTTTCATGGCTTGGTAGTTAATTTCTTTTTCTTTTTTTTTTTTTTTTTTTTTTTTTTTACGGACTCTCAACCACTGCGCCACCAGGGAAGCCCGTTAATTTCTTTTTAATGTTGAACGGTCTTCCATTTGCAAGATGTACTATAGTCTATTTATACATTCACCCACTAAAGGACGTCTTGTTTCTGAATTTTGGCAATTATGAATAAAGCTGCTATAAACATCCTTGAAAAGGTTTAAGTGTGGACATAAGTTTTCAACTCCTTTGGGTAAATACCTAGAAGTGCAATTGCTGGATATGGTAAAAGTATGTTTAGTTTTATAAGCAACCCTCAAACTGTCTTTCAAAATGGCTGTACCATTTCACATTCCCACCAGCAATGAATTAGTGTTCCTGTTGCTCTGCATCCTCCACAGTATTTTGTGTGGTCACTGTTCCAGATTTTAACAATTCTAATAGATTTATAGTAGTATTTCACTGTGGTTTTAATTTGTATTTCCTTGATGACATATAATGTGAAGCATCTTCTGGAACAGTTTTAATTTTGTTAAAAAATAGAAAATTTTGGAAGTAATAATTTTTAAAAACAATTATCAAATTGTAACTTGTGAAGTTCCATCTACAATGCCAAGTATCTTAATGATTATGGGCACTTCTTGGCCTCTGCATGTCTGCAAATTTAGATTAAAGTTCAATATTAGAAATCTAAGATTTCACATATCTTAAGAACTTGACACATGATGAAGCATGATTGGTATTTTAAATTTATACTTTATGTAGTTGAGTAGAATTATTTATAGTTAATTTTAAAAAAACCTAAGCATGTGAAGCATGGTGGATTGAAATTGACTGAAATTACCAATTAGTTGACTTCTAACCCCTCTATTCAATAATGTTATGTGAGACTATGATGAATTTTCCTAGCAAACCCTAAGGAATTTTCTATTTTACTAATATTATTTTCTCAACTGTATTGCTATTTCAAGTATTGATTTTCAACCCTTTAATCAAGTCATCAACTTAATGGTCAGCATATTTTCAAAACAATTAACCAAAATGAAGATTTTGTTTAAAAAAAAACTTTATATTTTCCTGATGTAAATCTAGCTAAGCAGAATAAACCTGTGAAAAGTATAATTCTTAAGAAATTAAAGAAATCCCACTCCAAAATTGTAAATTACAAAGCTCCTGCATATTCATCATGTTACTTGTCTTTACAATTCATGTGTGAGTTAACTAAAGCAGATACCATAATCTCACATTTTAAGGCAAAGAGCTAAATCTCTGAGATATTAAGTGATATACACAAACTAGCAGAAGTAATAACAAAACAAAATATTTTTACAACTATTATAGATGTAGATGTCTAGAAATATTACATGTTTGGGTAAATATCAAAGTTTTTTCTTATTCAGTTTTACTTAGATAAAATTAACAAAAGACACTGTAGAAGTTTAAGGTATATAGCATAAAGAAGTGATTCATATGTTTGTGAATAGATTACCAAAATAAGTTTAGTTAAGTTCATAATATAGATAGAAAAAAATATACATGGTGTTAGAGCATGTTCTGATTTCATTCTTTTACATGTAGTCGTCCAGTTTTAACAGCACCACTCATTGAAGAGACTGTCTTTTCCCCATTGTATATTCTTAAATCCTTTGTCATAGATTAACTGACTATAAGCACATGAGTTTATTTCTGGGCTCTCAATTCAGTTCCATTGATCTATGTGTCTGTTTTTGTGCCAGTACCATACTGTTTTGATTACTGTAGCTTTATAGTATAACTTGAAGCCAGGGAACATGATTCCTCCAGCTCTGTTCTTTCTCAAGATTATTTTCGCTATTCAGTCTTTCGTGTCTTCATACAACTTTTAAAATTATTTATTCTAGTACTGTGAAAAATGCCATTGGTATTTTGATAGGTTTTGCATTGTATCTGTAGATTGCTTTGGGTAGTATGTCATTTTAACTTTATAGATTCTTCCAATGCAAGAACGTGTTATATCTTTCCATCTGTTTGTGTCACCTTCAATTTCTTTCACAAGTTTCTTATAGTTTTCTGTGTACAGGTCTTTTAGCTCCATAGTTAGATCTATTCCTAGGTGATTTATTCTTTTTGATGAGATGGTAAATGGGATTGTTTTCTTAATTTCTCTTTCTTTCATTGTTGGTGTATAGAAATGCAACAGATTTCTGTGTATTAATTTTGTATCCTAGCAACTTTACCAAATTCATCAATGAACTGTAGTAGTTTTCTGGGGGCATCTTTAGGATTTTCTATATATATTTAGTATCATGTCATGTGCAAACAGGAACAGTTTTACTTCTTCCTTTCCAATTTGGATTCCTTTTATTTCTTTTTCTTGTCTGATGACTGTGTCTGGGGCTTCCAATACTATGTTGAATAAAAGTAGCATGAGTGAGCATCCTTGTCTTGTTCCTGATCTTAGAGGAGATGCTTTCTACTCTTCACCATTGAATACACTGTTAGCTGTGGGTTTGTCATATATAGCCTTTATTATATTGAGGTATGTTCCCTCTAAACCTGCTTTCTGGAGAGTTTTTATTATAAATTGATGTTGAATTTTGTCAAAAGTTTTTTCTGCATCCATTGAGATGATCATATTGTTTTTATTTCCCAATTGGTTAACTTGGTGTAGCATATTAACTGATAGCACCATATACAAAAATAAACTCAAAGTGGATTAAAGACCTAAATGTAAAACCAGATACTGCAAAATTCCTTGAGGAAAACATAGGCAGAACAGTCTTTGACATAAATCGCAGCCATATTTTTTTAGATCCCACTCCTAAAATAAAGGAAATAAAAGCAAAAATAAACAAATGGGACCTACTTAAAAGCTTTTGCACAACAAAGGAAACCATTGACAAAATGAAAAGACAACCTACTGAGTGGAAGAAAATACTTGCAAATGATAAGACCAATAAGGGATTAATGTCTAACATATATAAATAAATCAAGCAAATCAACATCAAAAAATCAAACAATCCAACTTAAAAATGGGCAGAAGGCCTGAATAGACATTTTTCCAAAGAGGGAATGCAGATGGACAACAGGCACATGAAAAGATGCTCAACATTGTTAGTATTCAGCAAAATGCAAGTCAAAACAACAATGATATATCACCCCACATCTGTCAGAATGGCTGTGATCAAAAAGAACACAAATAACAAATGTTTGTGAGGATGTGGAGAAAGGGGAACCCTCATACACTGTGGGTGGGAATGTAAATTGGTTTAGCCACTGTGGAAAACAGTAAAGATTTTTCTCAAAAAATTAACAATATAACCCCCATATTACTCAGCAATTTCACTCCAGGGTATATATCTAAACAAAAACAAACAGTAATTTAAAATGATACATGCACCCCCATGTTCACAGCAGCACTCTTTCCAATTGCCAAGATATGGAAGCAACCTAAGTATCCTTCAACAGATAAATGAAAAGATAAGATATGATACATATTTATAATGGAATACTACTCAGCCATAAAAACGAATGAAATTTTGCCACTCACAGCAACATGGATGGACTTAGCACTATGCTAACTGAAATATGTCAGAGAGAGAAAGACAAATACTATATGATATCACTTATATGTGGAATCTAAACAATACAACATCTTATTAAATATAACAGAAAAGAAGCAGACTTGCAGATATAGAGAACAAACTAGTGTTTTCCAGAGGAGGGAGGGGCATAAAGTGATAGGGGAATGAGAGGTACAAACTATTGGGTGTTAAATAGCCTACAAGGATGTATTGTACAACACAGGGAATGTAGCCATTATTTTGTAATAACTGTAAATGGAGTGTAACCTTTAAAGGTTGTATAAAAAAATTTAAAAACATATAAAAATAAAAAAGGAAAAGAAACATATTTTTTTCCTTGTGATGAGAACTCTTAGCATTACTCTCTTAACATACAGCAATGTTAACTATAGTAAATCATGTTGTACATTTTATCCCTAGTACTTATTTATCTTATAACTGAAAGTTTGTGCCTTTTGACCAACTTCATCCAATTTCCATACCCCCCTACACTGACCTGACCTCTATTTCTGTAATTATGTTTTTTCATTTACCTTTATCTTTAAAAAAAAATAGATTCCACATATAAGTGAATCATTCAGTATTTCTCTTTCTGTCTGATTTCTATCACTTAGTATAATTCTCCCAATGTCCATTCATAGTGTCACAAATTGTAAAATTTCCTTCTTATTCATGAGTGAATACTATTCCATTGTATATATGTACCACTTCTTCATGCATTTCTCTATCAATTGACAGACATTTTTCCCCCATGACTTAGCTAATGTAAATAATGCTCCTATGAACATGGAGGTGCAGATGTCTCTGCTAGTTACTGTTTTCAATACTTTGGGATATATTCAGAGAAGTAGAATTGAAGAATTATATCTCTGAAACTCCAAGCAAGAGTATGGATCCATAATGTTTGACAAGAGTTAAATAGGAAATAAGAGAACTCACATATATAAATATAGAGCAAGTTTATTTTTCTGTTGTTGGTTTTGTTACATATCAACTTGGCTAGGCTAATACATTCCCCAAAATTGTTTTTCTTAGTAAGTTTCCAGATAGAGTGGCTTACAAGGCATATTCACTCCTATGTGTTAGTAGGTGGAAAGGAGGCAGCAGCCATTTTGTAGCACACACACAAACTGTGTTCCAGTTCTTCAGTCACACATGAGTGTAGGTGCTGCTTTGAAGCAATTTTACAGATATAATTAAAGTTCCAAGTAGATTAATTCTGAGTTAATGAAAATGGAAGTTATCTCACATGGTCCTGGCTTAATCAAGTGGGTTTCCTTTAAAGAGAGATAAGCCCTTTCCTAAGCTTCAAAGACTTGAAGCAGCAGCTTGGTCTGCAGTCACCCTCACTTCTCCATGGATCTTCCCTTCTCAACTAGTTGGTGGAATTTTGGGTGGCTTAGTCAGCCCCCACAATTGCATGGGCAAATTTCTTGTAGTAAATTATATGTATGTGCATGTGTGTATGTATGTATTTATATAATCTGGTTCTGCTCCTTGGTTCAACCCTGACTGACAAAATTTTTAACTCTCTCTATATAATAATACACTCGTAATACATTTGGTGCTTTATCTATTTGACATTTAGTTTAATGTACTAAAGTACACATTTTATAGAAGGATAAACATTTCTTACTGCTGAGACCTCAGTCACAGATGCCCTCAGAGGCCAGAAACAATGGAAGTGATGTGGTCTCTGGCCAGCTGGGGAAGTGCATTGACATTCAAACAACATTTAATGGCAATATCATGGACATTCATAAAGAGTTAGTGTGCTGGTCAAACAAAGTATATCTGCCCAGAATCCCCCTCAGGCCCTGTGCTTCTAACTACAAACCACAGACATCCTTCATTCTCTCTCTACAACTGACTTTATACCCTGCTGCCTCCACTGTTGTCCATAGTTGCCTGAACCAGTGCTCTGACCTTTAGTTGTAACAGTCAACACCTCTTCATACTTAGAAAGAGCAAGAGGAAGAAGACAGAGTGGATATTTCAAAAAGAACCCTGTAAATTCTCTACCTGAGAATTTTGTGATGATACATCTGTTATGATACCATGTCCAGTTTTTGGTTGGATGCATAGCAGAGGCTTCCTTATTTTTGACATGCATCCACCTCTCACTGAGATAAGAGCTATGCTATATTATAAAGTTGAGAACATCAAAAGTTAATATATTAGATATCATTGTAATATTATGTCTGTATTCCATTTACATTTTGTGGTTTCACACATAACAAATATATTGATTAAACACAGAGATACTCCATTTCAGGAAATATATTTTTTAAAGTTTAATATTTATGAAAGTCATACAAGGGGAAATGTTTTAATAATTGTTTTTATTTAAAATCTGTTTATTTCCCCTGGGCAAAGATTTATCACACTGCTGGTTGTCCCTTGACTGTCATAGATCTGCCTTCAAATCCTCCTCAGACTTTAACAGAGCATTAGTGCTTTATTTTTATAACATTGCATGTTTATGTGGAAGGTATTTGGGATTTGATCTAGAAATAAATTAATTATATTTTAGCAACTCTGAAAATTCAGTGTATCCTTCCCATAGTGAAGATGTTCACTATTGCAAAAGTGAGTGAATGAATAAAATAAAGTTCTGGGGGCCCTTTGACTATATCACTGACCCCAATGTGTACATGATTCCATTTTATCAGAGAATACAGAAGTTAAAAATAATGAAGATATTTTGTTAACTACTGAACAAAGCCCTAGTATCCTCTAATTGTATATTAAAGCAAATACGTTCTAAATGATCAGGAGTATCGTTCTCTCCTGTTTGTGCCAAAGTTTAACAACTCTCTCATCTCTTCCACAGAGAAGAAATATACATTATCAGGGGTGTATTAGTTGGCTGGGCTGACTTAACAAAGTATTACAGACTAGGTGGCTTAAATATCAGAAATTTATTTCCTCACAATTCTGGAGACTAGAAGTCCAAGATCAAGGTGTTGGCAGGGTTCGTTTCTTCTGAGGCTCTCTCCTTGGCTTGAGATGGCTGTCTTATCCCTGTCTTCACGTTATCCTCTCTTTATTTCTATCTATGTTCTAATCTCTTCTTCTTATAAGGGTACCAGTCATATTGGATGTAGGGCCACCCTATTCAGCTCATTTTAACTTAATTACCTCTTTAATGACTCTATCTCCTAATACAGTCACTTCAACAAATGTTTGAGTTTTTTTGTTTGTTTGTTTTTGGTGGGGAGGGGCGCAAAATTCAACCCATAACAATGGGTAATTGACACTGAATTTTCAGTCTATTTGGATAAGGGTACACAGACATGAGCTTTTGAATCAATGACTGTTTTTATTAAGGCCTTGTTTTTCAAGAGCCATTAAAGTCTCACAGCAGAATCAAAGGGAAGGTACAGAGATTTCCCATGTAACTCCTGCCTCCACATATGCGTAGTCTCTCCCGTTATCAGTATACCCCACTAGAGTATGATGGTACGTTTGTCACAGTTGATGAACCTGAATTGACACATCATAATCACCCAAAGTTCATAGTTTACATTTTGATATTATGGTTCACTCTTTGTGTGTACATTTTATAGGTTTGGACAAATGTACAGTGCCATCAATCTGCCAGTATGCATTATGGCATCATAGAGAGTATAGTTGGCCCTATGTATACATGGGTTCAGCATCCACAGATTCAACCAACTGGGTATTGTGGACTATGTTTACAATCTGAGATTGGTTGGATCCACAGAATTCAATGTGGAGAGCAAGGCAAACTATGCAACTTGAACATCTGAGGATTTTGCTATCAGTGGCAAATCCTGGAATTAATCCCTTGTGAATACCAAGGGATGACTGCCCCTTTTTTTCACTACCTTAAAAATACTCTGTTTCACCTCTCCAACTCTTGGCAACCACTGAAACTTTTATTGTCTCCATATTTTTGCCTTCTCCAGGATGTTATGTAGTTGAAATCATACAGTATGTAGCCTTTTCAAGTTGACTTCCTTCCCTTACTAATATGCATTTAAGTTTCCTCCATGTCTTTTCATGGTTTGATAGCTTATTTCTTTTTAATGCTGAATAATATTTCGTTGTCTGTATGTGCAACAGTTTATCCATTTACCTACTGAAGGTCATCTTGGTTGATTACAAGTTTTATCAATTATGAGTAAAGCTATTATCAATTATGAGTAAAGCTAATATAAACATCCATGTGCAGGTTATTGCATAGATGTAAGTTTTCAACTCTTTTGAATCAACACCAAGGAATGTTATTAACTCAAAATGGATCACAGACATAAATGTAAAATGCAAAACTATAAAAACTCTAGAAGATAACATTAGAAAAAACCTAGATGTCCTTGGGTATGGTAATGATTGTATGGGGAGATTATGTTTAGTTTTGTAAGAAACTGCCAAACTGTCTTGCAGAGTGGCTGTACCATTTTACAGTCCCACCAGCAATGAATGGGTGTTCTGGTTGCTCCTCGCCCTCTCCAGCACTTGGTGTTGCCAATGTTGTGGATTTGGGCCATTCTAATAGGTTTGTAGTGGTATTTTGTTGTTGTTTTAATTTGCATTTCTCTGATGACATATGATATGGAGCATATTTTCACATGATTATTTGCCATCTGTATATCTTCTTTGGTGAGATGTTTCTTAGGGTCTTTGGCCCATTATTTAATCAGGTTGTTTGTTTTCTCATTGTTGAGTTTTAAGAGTTCTTTGTATATTTTGGATGACAGTCCCTTATCAGATGTGACTTATGAAAATATTTTCTCCCAGTCTGTGGCTTGTATTCTCACCATTTATTTTTTACAGAGTAGAAGTTTTTATTTTAATGAAATTCAGATTTATAATTTTTTTCATGGATCATGCCTTTGGCATTGTATCTAGAAAGTCATCACCATACCCAAGGACATCTAGGTTTTTTGCAATGTTATCTTCTAGGATTTTTATAGTTCTACATTTTACATTTAGGTCTGTGATCCATTTTGAGTTAATTTTTTGAAGGGTATAAGTTCTCTGTCTAGATTCATTTTTTGCATGTGGATGTCAAGTTCCAGCACCATTTGTTGAAGAGACTGTCTTTGCTCTATTAGATTGCCTTTCCTCCTTTGTCAAAGATCAGTTGACTATATTTATGTGGATATATTTCTGTGTTCTCTATCCCGTTCCATTGATCTATTTGTCTATTCTTTTGCCAATACCACACTTTCTTGATTATTGTAGCTTTATAGTAAGTCTTAAAGTCAAGTAACATGAGTCCTCCAGCATTGTGTTTGCTATTCAGGGTCTTTTGCCTCTCCATACACACTTTAGCATCAGTTTCTTAATATTTGTAAGATAACTTGCTAGGATTTTTATCAGAGTTCCATTGAGTTTACAAATCAAATTGGGAAGAACTGAAATACTAATGATATTGAGTCTTCCTATCCATGAACATGGAATATCTCTCAATTTATTTAGTTCTTAGACTTTATTCATCAAAGTTGTATACTTTGCCTTCTCTAGATTGTGGACATATTTTGTTAGATTTATACCTAAGTATTTCATTTTTTTTGGTGCTAATGTAAATAATATTGTGTTTTTAATTTTAAATTCTACTTGTTCATTGCTGATATACAGGAGAGTCAATGATATTTCTGGGAGTTTTAAGCATTCTGAAGAACTGTGCACTATATCTTGCCTTAGAGATGATAGTTTAATCATGACTTTCAAACTTTTGAGTCAAAAATAACACGTTAACATGGAACTATCTTAAAATTGTTTATTAAAATATGCTGAGTTAATTGCATCTTTTGTATCTGTGCTATACTTTAAATTAAAAACATTTCCAATATCAATTATACATAAGATAATCTCAGAATAATTTTGAAGGCTAATTTAAATCTTATAAACAAATGAATTATCAGAAACAACTTTAAGTTGATTTTATTTTGTATTTTTGAATTCATGTTTATATTCAAATATATAAAAATTAGATGTTCTCAGTCAACCATATTCAGTTTGTATGATTACAAACCAGTGTTTATGTACATCAGCAAGTACCAAGTTTACTCTGCAATTAAATGGAGGTAGAAAGCATTTTTAAGTTAATTAAATTAACCTGATAGCTTTATTATGTTTTAGCAAACATGGCCTTAGAAGTACAGATTGTGTTGCTCATTCTTTTAGGTTTATGACGTGCTATCTTTGTGGCCCATTGGTTGCCAGCTTTTGGTCTTTTATTTTTCCCTTATACAGATCCCCTCAATTCTTTCAATAGTACACCTGCTTGTTCCAGTGTATACTTTTATATATATTTATTTAAGTATTTACATCAGTGAAATACTGATAGTATTCATAATCATTTAGTTTTAAATTTACCCAGATGATATGCACAATAAATCTTAGTGTTTTCTTTTTTATTATTGTTGTTTAACCATATTTTTCAGATTTAACCATGTTCCTCTAATAGATCTAGTTTCTCACTTGACCACTGCACAGCAGAGCCCATCTCCAACTGTTTGTTAACACAAACAATGTTAAAATAAATCATCTTCTAAAGCTCTCCTTCTATACATGTATAAGACTTAGAGCTATGAGTGATTTACTTTTACCAAAAAAGTGCCTATTTCTATTCCAAAATCACTGATATCAGTGTGTGAATATTCCTTTTTCTTGCTTTCTTGCCTGCATTCAAACTCATGTGATTTAAAAAATAGAATCCTATGCTTATTTTATGTCACCGGCCCATACACACACCATATTTATTTAAAAACCTGTGGAAGAAGAGGAGATTAAGAATATTCAGCACCACAAATAACTCAATTTCATTTCGTTTTATGGCTGAGTAATATTCCATTGTATATATGTGCCACATCTTCTTTATCCATTTATCTGTTGATGGACACTTAGCTTGCTTCCATGTCCTGGCTATTGTAAATGGTGCTGCGATGAACATTGTGGTACATGACTCTCTTTGAATTATGGTTTTCTCGGGGTATATGCCCAGTAGTGGGATTACTGAGTCATACGGTAGTTCTATTTTTAGTAAGAGAGTGGCATTGACATATATACACTACCAAATGTAAAATAGCTAGTGGGAAGCAGCCACATAGCACATGGAGATCAGCTCGTGCTTTGTGACCACCTAGAGGGGTGGGATAGGGAGGGTGGGAGGGAGACGAAAGAGGGAGGGGGTATGGGGATATATTTATACATCGAAAGAGGGAGGGGGTATGGGGATATATTTATACATATAGCTGATTCACTCTGTTATACAGCAGCAACTAACACAACAATGTAAGGTAATTATACTCCAATAAAGATGTTAAAAAAATAAAAAAGGATATTCAGTACCCTGAGCAGATGTTGCTGCCTACCTGTCTTCAGTCACATGCTGAGAACTTTGGACTCTGATAGGGAAGAGCTGGCTGATTAGGCAAAGAGGAAACCTTCAAGACTTTAGGCCGGTCTACAGCCTCAAGTGGAATAACAGTAAATTCAGGAGTTGGGGAAAATCCATCCACCCTGCCTCTTCTCCTTGGCTACAGCCTCTTCAGCAGCAACTTACTTTTTCTTTTTAAATTTCTTCAGTATACCTATAGGAGCAGAGGACAGGCATGATTTCCAACATGTGTCCAAGAGGAATGTTGCCACACAGAGCAGGATTCCCTGAGCCAGCATCCACTACATCAGACACAATGAGTGTCCCCTTGTTGTTGCATGTGTGGCAGTGTCCACATAATGCAGAAGAGAATCTATATTAAACAGAGCCATGGTGATTAGCCTACAGTCAGATGCCTTGATAAGAGCTCAAACTTGGAATCAGTACCCAACAAAAGATGGGGCTCCCAGAAAGCTGTCTGTGTCTGCTTAGTAAAGACGCTGGGAATGAAGCATGCAACAATAGATGAAGTTGATGAGCAGCTGTCAACTTCAGTACAGCATGCCGGCTGGTGCTGCTAGAGGATATGTCTCTGACATCAGTCAGATTTTCAGAGGCCACAATAGCACGAGCTTTCAGCAGAAGCATCTCTGGTTCATAGCATACTTATGATGCAGATGCCATCACTTTTCTTTCCTTTTACACTCTTCTGTCTGAAATTCAGTTTTAGTGACACCCACCACACAGAGAAAAATCTGTGGTTATTCTACTTCTTCTGCAGGATTTCAAGGGCTCTAGACATTGAACATTTTCCTGAGGTTGTGGCAGGAACCACTAACAATGCTGTATGGACCACTTTGAGAAATATGGAGAAAGGATTATGGGAATTTTATTTTTTGTCCATCTAATAGATAGAAAGTAGAATCTTATTGTTTTAAATTGTGTGACTCAGATTACTTTTTATCTGAGCATTTATTCATTTTTCTTATTTGATGCTCTTTCTCATTTTTGTAATTGCCTATTCACTTAATTGCCCACTTTATAATTGGATTTCCTGATGTTTCTGTATGCTTTGCATTTCCTTTCATATTCAAGGCAATAAAATGTGTTGATTATAGATACTGCAGATATCTTCTTGTAGTGTGCCAACGTTTTTTAATTATGTGATTTGAGTCCTTTACAAATCAGAAATTTCAAATACTGTCATTTGGTTCCCCCCTATTTTTCTGAGTCTTGTATAATTATTCTTCGCTATATCAAATTCCATCTGATAGGATATAGGAAGGATGAGGGGGATGGAGAGACAGTCCAAAGATAGCAACACTGGAAGCTGCTGCCACCATTAAGCTGAAGAGACAAAGGGAGGAGATATTGCTACTTGAAGCCACAGAGAAGAAGCAGGCCTCGAGGTGGAATTCTGGGTTAGGGTTGCCAGATTAAATATAGGACTCCCAGTTTATTTAAATTTCAGGTAACACGTGTTCTTCCCAAGAGATCATAACTGTCAAAAATAAAATGGCTTCTCCCTTTCTTCCATCCTCCAGTTTTCTTTTTTTTTTTTTTTTTTTTTTTTTTTTTTTTAGCCATGGCTCACGGGCCCAGCCGCTCCGCGGCCTGTGGGATCCTTCCAGACCGGGGCACGAACCCGTGTCCCCTGCATCAGCAGGCGGACTCGCAACCACTGCGCCACCAGGGAAGCCCATCTTCCAGTTTTCTGACTGTGATTGCCATTGGCTGAACTCAGTCAGAAGCCAGATGACAAAGGATCCTGGAAAATACAGCTGATAGAACCAAGGAATCAATCTGAAAGCAGATAGGATGAAGAGCCAGTATGGAATCATTTCTACTTGAATTCTTAATCAGTGCAGTCATCTGTTGATATTCTGCAGATTGGCCTGGTCAGTAGGGATGGTTTCTGCCAGTCATATTAGTCACTATGGAGAAGAGCTAAAGCCAAAGTATAAAACTGAAATCTACAGTCTGTGGTAGGCTGCACAGGAGCCACAGAGGTCTATAAATTTACCTTGGAATTACCTATGTGTGGCAGTGGGATTGCCTTGTGTTTTAAATTCAGTATCGTGAAGGTGCTGCTAATTTCAAGTAATCACAACTTCTCACAATCAAGAAAAGGTGCAATTTTAATTGAAGCCAAAATGCTATGAGTTATTGACCACTTAAATGCTTTCCACATAATTCATCACCCACGAAATGAGTCCTATTTAGGATTAAATCCTGTTGCATGGTATTAAACCCACTTCACACCAGAACAAAATTGAAAGTAAACACCAAACTTTCTTCTATGTAAACTCTAAGGGCTTTGGTTTTTAATTTCTGATATCCAGTTATTTGCTCAATAAATTGAGATTTCTGCTCCATGCTCGATAATAATTTTGAGGATTGGGGATAAATTAAAAAATGTGTAATCCCTGACTTTAGAGACTGTGTGTGGGTGGTGTGATATGTAAACAAACTACAATAAAAAGTTGCTGATTTGATTTTTTAAATACTTGCATCAAATATTCTCTATTTTTTTCTCTGGGACAATCAAAATATCTGACATACTGTGAAATCAGACAAAAACATTTTTAAGTGATAAGGCAAATGATCATTCCTTCTAGATTGCTGGATTCCATAATGCGTGGTCTCAATTTTCCTCAGTCACTTTTATCCCTGATGTTTCATTATGGACCTGGTGACATCAATTTTTTAAAATTTTTATTGGAGTATAGTTGATTTACCATGTTGTTTTAGTTTCAGGTATACAGCAAAGTGAATCAGTTATAAATTGTGGCATCATTTTTATATGAGTCAAATATATTTGAATGAAAAGCACAACAAAAACAACCTGCAAAGAAAAGTGTAGTATTTAATTTATTGTAGAGGTCATAAGTACTGAGGATTTACCTTTTTTAAAGCTAGCATTATGAAAGTTCATTTAATATATCTTTTTCCAAATTCTCTTGAACACTGAGTGGGTAGTTTGTGGAAGAAATTTGCACTTTGAAATGTAATTAGAAAGTACTAAACATTGGAACAAAAAGTTGCTGCTGTAATTATGAGAAGTAATCTGACCTTTAGAGTATCTGAAATTTCCACTTTGGAAAAATAAGTAAAAAGAAATAATTTACTATTCAAAATTGCTGTTGATATCATTTGGGACAATCACTGTGTCTAATGTAACTTCATATACTGCTGAAAAAATATGAATTTAATTGTATTACATACTTTTCAGTAAAACAAATTTTCTTTGACATTTGTGTCAAAAATATGTCCAATAGTTAAGGATTTTTAAAATAAGCTTGATGGTTTATTCATATAAGTATAAAAGATTCCCAAGTGAGAACACTGTACCTCTCCATGTTTGTTTCTTTTACTTGTCTTTTTTATTCTCTTCATAATATCTTTAAAGCATATTCATCCTGGATCAGGCATATTTCTGTATTGCTTTATTTTGATTAAGGATTAGTGAATTCCAGTACAAATCTCATCTCATATGTTTCAACTTGAGCTACTGAAGCTGAAAACATATATTTCTTAGGGAATCAATATTCTTTCTATAGTCTTTTCCATATTATATGATAATGAATGTATAGACATTTATCAAAAAATAAATGCTAAACTTGATCTATTGAGGATTCAATAATAAATTTAGATGGTGTTCCAATTAACAAATTTTGCTCTTTTGAAGGGGGATCAAATAGAGTGATTTTAATTTTTTAGTGTGGCAGATAAAGCCCATTTTGAAATCCAGAGTAAAACGATTTTTCTATGATCATGTTAAGACAACAATCAAAGGAAATGTTATCTTTGAAAAGTCAAGCAAAACACAGATGATACAGGTTTTTTTATCTTTCTACTTAAGCCTATATTTCTTCTATTTTTTTTCTCCAAAAGAAAAAGGAGGAAAAGCGTCTTGCAATTCCCTATGGTTTACACTGTCTAGCAGAGTTAATATACTATAGTCTGTGTCCTCAAACTCTCACAAACTATTGCAAATTGGAAGAACATTTTGGTCTCTGAGCAGCATTTCAAGTCAAATATTACAGTCTTGAAGACCATTCCTGTGATTAATTTCAAATAACAGAATTGATGTTACGGCTATCTCTTACATATTGAAGTGCTACTAAACTGAAAAGGATATCCAATACTGTAACAATGAGCCTATTGAATTACTCTCAGAACTTTGGTCAGAGAAAAGAATACAATATTTTCTCAATAAATTTCTATGTTGTATTTTATATACAAGGATTTCTCAAAACTAATTGAAGAAAATACTAAACTACATAAAAAATTGGTTAAAGAAATCCATATAATAGATATGTTGATATAGAAAGGGAAATAGATATTAAAAATTATCAGATTCAGGTTCAAAATACACAAAGGTATGAAAGAAAGAGGTGAGAGAGTTCAAACCCATAAAGAAACAAAAGAGGGTTAAAAAATAAGAATGATTTTAAATACTTTCTACATTATTAAAAAGTCCACAAAATGAGAAATGTTGAGTTTATTACTATACAGGCTTTAAAATGTAATGCAGAAAAAAAATAACATTTTTAAATGAATACAAGTAAACAGCATTTAAGGATTGAGGTAGATAGTGTGTTTGATAGAATATGATAAGATATAGATAAGAAGTCAATGAATAAAAAACCACAATAAAAATAAAATAAAAGAAATTAGAATGGCCAGATATTAATGGATTTTATAGTAATATTCAAATAAATATTAAATGTTTATTTCATAAGGGAATGAAACTAATCTAATCTCAAGTATAAAACAGAAAGGCAAAGCCCAATTATATTATTTTCCTTTAAGGAATTAAAGATAATACTATTATATACACAGAAAAAGAATTTAAATACATTTGTAAAGAAGTATCATTCATGCCCTTTGACATCTATAAAGATACAAAGCAAAGACAAGGAAAAAAAATTTTTTAAATAAAAATAATATAAGAAAATGAAAGATTGAGCAATCATGCTATTTCTACCTAGGAATGTAAATTGATTAAAACTTTCCTTTTAAAAAGCATTACCTCTTAGATGTTATCAGTGATTTCAACCATCTGAGCCTTTGAAGATACTAGAAACAAAATTATTCATAAGGGTTGATAGTAAATTTATGTGTAAAAATATACAAGGCACACTGTATTAATTGCTTCCACATATTTTGGTTCATTTGCTTACATTGCCTCTCCCTATGGGAGGTTTAGGAGCCTTTGTCCTGCTGTCCAGGCATAGTCACATGTCCTATTTTGGCCAATGAAATGCCATGCCAGATGAAATAATGGTTGTCATTTCTGAGTATATATTTAAACCTGAAACTTTCTGTCATGGCAACTGCTGATGCTCCAGATAGAGACTGTTCATCACTCTGGGGCAGAAATGGAGGTGAGATGAGATAGAGTCCCAGCTGAACATGATGGGCAGGTAGTAGGTGGTAGAAATGAACTTTTGTTGCTGTGAGCCATTGAGATCTGTGTGTGTGGGGGGGTCATTTTTTATGCAGCTTAACTAAACCTATCTGGTTTACTACAATATATCAAATATAAGCAAGCAAGAAATTAGAGCCCAGCTTATATACATCAGAGAAACATATTGAGGTTAAAACTGCAGAACTAAACAAAGAACCTCCAAAAGGAGAAAAAATTATTAACAATGTCTATGCTCTGAATAACATGAATATTATAAGGGAATTCTAAGGGAATGAAATATTAATATTAGAAAATATTAACATTAACATTAGAAAAATGTTCTTAAAATACCAGGAGAAATGGAAAGGAACACAAAAAATGTCATAAGTTAATAATACTATTTTCAATATTTAATTGATTAAGTTATTGAAAATGTCTTAGTTTTGACTGCTAGAACAAAGTGCCATAGACTGGTTGGCTTATACACAACAGAAATTTATTTTGCATAGTTCTGGAGGCTGGAAGATTGAGATTGGGCTGCCAGCATGGTCAAGTTCTGGTGAGAATCCTCTTCTGGGTTGCAGACTGATAACTCTTTTATCCTCACATGGCAGAGAGCAGAGAGAGGAAGCAAGCACTCTCAGTGACTCTTACAAGGCCACTAATCCCATTCATGGGGATTCTAATCTCATGGCTTCATCTAATTCTAATTACCTCCTAAAGGCCTCACCTCCTAATACCATCACATGGGGCGGGCAGGGTTTCAACATAGGAATTGGGGGGGGGGGACACAAATATTCAGTTCATAACAAAAAATAAATATAATTATATAAAATTGAAACTGAAATTACAAATGTTAATGTAACAGATTTATATCACTCTGATTTAAACATACAATAAATTAGAAATGAATGAAAAAACATTCACAGAATATTTTAACCTTAATATGTTTCTCTTATGTATATAAGCTGGACTCTAATTTCTTGCCTGCTTGCGCTTGTTTTATATGTTATAGTAAACCAGATACATTTGGTTAAGCTGTATAAAAAATGACCCTCCCATATCCCAAAAAGTAATTTGAGAAATTACTAAATATTAAATAACATGGAGCAAAAAGGGAGTTAAAATGTCAATTATTGACTATTTTTAAAATAATTTTTAACTGAGAATGTTATTTAAAATATATGAACGTGGCTTATTGTTATACTCATAGGAAATCTTACAGCTTTTTAACTGATTTAAGTAGTAAATGTGAAAGAATAAAAATATAAATAAGGAATACATGAAGATATAAAAATGAGAAAAAATGAAACTGTTACAAAGAGCAGAGAGAGTAATATTTGTTTTCTTTTTAACTGAAGGAAATAACCAAGAACCATGGAAGGAAATAAAAACTCTTAAAAAGCACCATGTCTAGAACAATGTATTGATTATTAAAAAAAAATCTTTCTTTGTCAAATCATACCTTATAGTTCTCAAACTTTTGTTTATGCAAGAAGAGATTGTTCAAAACTCATCCATTCTTAACTAAAAGCAAACTTAATTGTTAAAGCATTTCTCAAATCTGCTAGGAGACATCATATTATTCAGTGAAGATATAAATTTTACTTGTTAAATCTAGGAGAGAATTGAACAAATGAAAATTGCGATGTAAAAATAATTACCCAAAGCTTCATTTATATATATATATATATATATACCAAAAAGTCCAGTAAAACCAGGTAGGGTTATGGAGACTGCTGGTGAACAGTACTTTTGCTTTGCCTGTAGCTATATAAATTGTTACAGTTTTTGTGAACATTAATTTAATAGTGCATTGCAAAAGACTTGAAATGAGATTGCTTTTAGACTCCGAAATTCTACCTCTGGAAATTGAGTCTCAGAAAAATATTTATGCACATTTGTATATCAAAATAATTATGTTTTTTAAGTGAATTGGGGGATGGCTAATGTTTCAGAAGACTTTATGTGGTTAAACTTTACTAATTTCTTTAGAGAAAATATATTCACATTGTTATTCAAACAAATTAATAAAACTGATTGTAAATTTTACATTTAAGACAATTTTTTGCAATAGTAATGAAAATACTGAAACAATGTTATGCAACATGAGTGGTAATTATCTGCCAGCATAAGCTTCACAGTTATGACGATAGTCAATCCAATAGCTGTCTCTTTTCCCTAAGCTTTATTTTGTCTCTTAATGCATATGATACATTGGTATGACGGCTGCTGGGATATTAGTGGATGAATATACATGGTATATAATAGTGTTAGTGAGTTTAATTTTTCAATGTAGACATTAATCAAAGTTAAATTTCTTACCTGCTCTAGGACATTGCTCTAGCAATTCCCAGTTTTCTCCTTTGTATTATCACTTTCTTGCCTCTATACCAGAAATATCTCCCCAGTAAAGAGAGAGAGAGAGAGAGAATGGCCCCTGACGCTCAGATTCTAAAACCCTTCCTTAGAGGATTAAGTTTATGCTCTGTCTTGATTTTCTCTCATTCTTACTTGAAAATATCGTGTCATTTGATTGCTCTTATCATGGTTACCAGTGGTCAATGCACAGCATCTATTGCACTGGACCTGTCTGCGTCCTTTGATCCAGGTGATCAAGCTCTTGCCATTTAAATATTTACTTTGGTTGGCTTACATAGCACCAAATTTATACTTATTTTCTCCTCTCAGTCTCTCCTTCTCTTCACCATGACCTCTAAACTTTGACACACCCCACAGGTCTATCCTTGGATTTCTCTCTCTGCAATTACTTTTTTGTGATCTCAACCCTAGCATATCCCTCCATTTATTTAGGTTATCTTTAAATTTTCGCAATAATTAAAATTTTCTGTGTAGAAGTCCTATATAACCATTGTTAGATTTATTCCTTGGCATTGAAAATTTTTGATTCTAGAATACATGTTATCCCTTATTATTTTATTTTCTAGGTGTTTCTTCCTGGCATATAAAATACAATTAATTTTGAATGTTAATTTCTTACTCAGGAACTTCGTTCAATTCTTTTATTTATTATAACAGTTCTTCATAGTTTCTTTTTAATTTTCTGTGTATTTGATCATCTAATCTATATATAACAACCATTAAAAAATCACTTCTTTTGCGTGATTGCACTTACCCATTATCACCATTTCTAGTTTCTACTGTTGTAGAAGTCAGGGTATGTTTGCTTCAATCCTGACCTCAGATCATTTACTTCAACATTAATTAATGCAATATTTTTGGTTTGTTTTTCTTTACAACTGATTACATTAGAAAGCTCCACTCTATTCCCAGTTGAAGACATTTTATTTTGAACGGATATTAAATATTATCAAACTATTTTTCTGGGTTGATTGAGATATTTACTGTGATATCCTCTTTTATTCTTTCATGATGTTGAATTACATTGATTGAAAAATTTTGAACCAACATTGCATTGCTTGAGAAAATCCAGATTGGTCTTAATGTATTATCTTTTTATTATTTTACTGTATTCAAAATGTTATTATTTTCTTTAGGATTGCTGTTTCTATGCCTGTTACTAAAATTGAACTTCAGATTTCCATAATCTTAATATCCTTGTCAGGATTTGTTATCAAGATTATGCTCACCAGGGACTTCCCTGGTGGTACAGTGGTTAAGAATCTGCCTGCCAGTGCAGGGGACATGGGTTTGAGCCCTGGTCCGAGAACATCCCACATGCCACGGAGCAAGTAAGCCCATGCACCACAACTACTGAGCCTGCGCTCTAGAGCCTGTGAGTCACAACTGCTGAGCCCACATGTCACAACTACTGAAACCCATGCACCTAGAGCCTGTGCTCCACTACAAGAGAAGCCACTGCAATGAGAAACCCACGCACTGCAATGAAGAGTAGCCCCCCACTCGCCGCAACTGTAGAAAGCCTGTGCACAGCAATGAAGACCCAATTCAGCTATAAATAAATAAATAAATGTTTTTTAAAAAAAGATTATGCTCGCCCTATAAAATGAGTAACTAATATTTCATCTTTTTATTATTCTAAGAATTCACAAGATTCTTTTTTTTTTTTTTTTTTTTTTGCGGTATGCGGGCCTCTCACTGTTGTGGCCTCTCCCGTTGCAGAGCACAGGCTCCGGACGCGCAGGCTCAGCGGCCATGGCTCACGGGCCCAGCCGCTCCGCGGCATGTGGGATCCTCCCAGACCGGGGCACGAATCCGTGTCCCCTGCATCGGCAGGCAGACTCTCAACCACTGCACCACCAGGGAAGCCCCACAAGATTCTTAATTCAATGCTTAATAGAATTCATGGGTGAAGCTATCTGGTCTTGGAGATTTCTTTGCTGGGAAGTTAATAATTTTTATTCATAGGTCAATTGACATTTTCATTTTTTACTTTCTAAAACTTTTTCTAAATTTTTAAATTTATTGAGAAAATATTGATTATACAACACTCTTTGCACCACCCTTTTTATGTCTTGTACTATTTGTTCTGGTATCACCTCTTTTATTTGTGGTATTGATTATATAACCCCTCTCTTCTAAATTGGCATTTATCAAATTCATTAGGCTTTTCTGAGGACCAACTTTTTACTTTTTTTATCCCTTCTATTTTATTTTCTCCTATATCATTAATTTTTTCTCTTGCCTTATTATACTTTCTTCTAATTCTCTGGGTTTAATTTACTCTTACATGTCTGTTTTGTTGAGATAGATGCTTAACTCACTGTTTTTCAGTTTTTCCTCATTGCTTATTTGCCTAAATCTCCCTCTAAACACAGCTGATCCTCTATTTTTTTCTTTTAAAATAAATCTATCATATCTCAATACCTCAAAGATACCTGTTTACTATAGATTTAAGCTTTCTCATGTGATGTATTTCAACATGATTTTATTTGTATTTATCCTGTTTGAGTTTCATAGGGTTTCTTTAATCTTGACTTGATATAATTCACTAGTTTCAGAAAATCCTTAGCCATTATCTCCTCAAATATTACTGTACTTCATTCTCTCTTGCCTTCTTCTGAGATTTCATTAAATATGGTAGACCTCATCACTTTGTTCCCTACATCTCTTCTACATTTTCGATCATATTGTCTTCACACACCTGCTTTTTTTTTTTTTTTTTTTTTTTTTTTTTTTTTGTGGTACATGGACCTCTCACTATTGTGGCCTCTCCCATTGTGGAGCACAGGCTCTGGACGCGCAGGCTCAGCGGCCATGGCTCAGGGGCCCAGCCGCTCCGCAGCATGTGGGATCTTCCCGGACCGGGGCACGAACCCGTGTCCCCTGCATCGGCAGGCAGACTCTCAACCACTGCGCCACCAGGGAAGCCCACACACACCTGCTTTTGTATACATTCCTCTGACCTATATTTCTGTTTTTAATTAATACATTTTGTTGTAATTCCTTCTGTTCGATTGTATAATTTTTGGTTTGTGGTTTTTAAGTTATGGGATTTCCATTGATTCTTTATCACAATTCCCATAAGATTGCCTCTTATCTTTTCCAGCATATGAAGCAGAGTCATATTTTTATTGAAGTATAGTTGATTTACAATGTTGTGTTAATTTCTGCTGTACAGCAAAGTGATTCAGTTATAAATATGTTTACATTTTTTATATACTTTTCCATTATGGTTTATCACAGGATGTTGAATATAGTTCCTTGTACTATACAGTAGGACCTGCTGTTATCAGGTCTACATTTAATAGTTTACATGTGCTAACCCCACACTCCCCATCCATCCCTGACCCCACCCCCTTGGCAACCACAAGTCTGCTCTCTATGTCTGTGAGTCTGAAGCAGAGTCATTTTAATGTGTGTCTAATATTTTCTATTCATGTGACAAATTTTATTTTATTGAATACTGGACATTTTCTATGAAAAAATTAAGTTTAGAGATAATCTTAGTTCTAGGGCTATGTTAACTTTTTTAATAGAAGGATTACTTTTGTTTTGGTAGGGCACTAGTGGAAATCTGCAAACTTTAATTCTGATCAGGTCTTATTTTCTGTTTACTTTTACTCTTAGAGTGTACACTTTTGATTCTAAACACAAAGTGTTTGACATTTTACCAATGCCTCTTTCCTCAGAAGCCTCTGAAATCTTCTATTATCATAGTTGCTAAGAATGTCAGAAGCTTTTTCACCTATTTTACTCTGGCAGTATTTTACAGAATATACAGATGCTCAGAGAGGAAAAGTAACCCCATAGGCTGTTTTATCTGTTTGTTTGTTTTTTTCTTATTTTGTCACCATGATTCTTCCAAACCGTTATACTTTTTTGATGCATTTAGGCAGATGTTTTAAAAATATGTATTTTGTCTAGCTTTTCTAGCTGTCCTTGAAAGGAGAGCTGGTTTGAAATATCTAATTCATTATTAACAGAAAGAGAACTTAGGATAATCTAATATTGTTTTTAATAGCTTCCTAAGTTTCTTTGAACATGTATTAACAATATGTTATTTTTAATGTTTTTATAATATCATCACCTCTCATATGACCATCACATTATCTTAATATTTAATTTGTATCAACATGTATGGGCATGGTAAAATGGAAGAGAAATTAAAACACTGTGTATACAAACCACCCCAAGGAGTTAGGGGTGGATCATGAGGGTGGGGGCAATGAAGGCAACAAAAGTAGAAATTTTCAACCTGAGAACAAGAGGTAATTTGACAATTAGAAAGGACTTTGAAATTAATGTTTAAAAGTAAGATAGAAAATAAGAATTTAAATCCAAATCAATTCATTCAAATATTCTAAATAAAATTTCTACCAAACTATTATTACAGACAATTTAAAAATAATTATGGGTCTCAAGGAATAACAGCATTATTTTTTTCTAAGTGTTAAGTTGGAATGACTCAACTATTTTACTATAGACTTTAGCCATATTTATATCTTTCCTAAATGCATAATTATTTCTAATTTGCAAGTCATAACATTTCTCATATTTAATATTTCTATTTAGCAACTGTAATGAGATTTAAAACTCAGTATTTTAAAAGTTGAAGATGGTCTTTCATTTATTTCTTCTTATCAGTTTTGTACTTTTTTTTTCCTATTTCACGAAATCAAAAAAAACCCTATCATTTCAGTTATTCATTAACATTTTTCTCACATATACCGGTATAGCTCAGATATAGTGCAGGTTCAGTTCCAGACTATCACAATAAATTGAGTATTGTCATAAAACAAGTCACATGAATTTTTTGGTTTCCCAGTGCAAATAAAACTTTTGTTTGTACTATACTGTAGTTTACTAAGTGTACGATACAGTTATGTCTAGGAAAACAATGTACGTATCTTAACTAAAAAACATTTTACTGCTACAAAATGCTAACCGTCATCTGAGCCTTCAGTCAGTCCTAATCATTTTGCTGATGGAGGGCTTTACCTCGATGTTGGTGGCTGCCATCTGATCAGGATGGTGGTTTCTGAGGTTTGGGGTGTCTGTGGCAATTTCCTAAAATCATGTAGCAATGAGTTTGCTGCATCAATTGACTCTTCCTTTCATGAACAATTTCTCTGTAGAAAGCATTGCTGTTTGATAGCATTTTACCCACGTAGAACTTCTTTCAACCATCTCAAAATGCGCCACTACTTTATCAACTAAATTTATATCATGTTCTAAATTCTTTGTTGTCATTTTAATAATCTTCACAGCATCTTCATCAGGCATAGATTCCAGCTCAAGAAATCACTTGCTTTGCTCATCCATAAGAAACAATTCTTCATTCCTACAAGTTTTATCATGAGATTGCAGGAATTCAGGAATTCAGTCACATATTCATACCCCACTTCTAATTCTATTTCTCTTCATATTCCCACCACATCTGCAGTTATTTCCTCCACTGAAGTCTTGAACCCCTCGAAGTTGGGTTAGAAACAACTTCTTCAAAAGTACTGTTAATGTTGATATTTTGACCTCTTCTCATGAATCATAAATGTTCTTAATGGCATCTAGAAATGTGAACCCTTCCTAGGAGGTTCTTAATTGAATTTTCCCAGATCTATCAAAGGAATCACTCTCTATGGAAGATGTATATCATTATGAAATGTATTTTTTTTTTTTTTTTTTTTTGTGGTGCACGGGCCTCTGACTGTTGTGGCCTCTCCCATTGCGGAACACAGGCTCCGGACGCGCAGGCTCAGCGGCCATGGCTCACGGACCCAGCCACTCCGCGGCATGTGGGATCTTCCCGGACCAGGGCACGAACCCGTGTCCCCTGCATCAGCAGGCAGACTCTCAACCACTGCGCCACCAGGGCAGCCCTGAAATGTATTTCTTAAGTAATAAGACTTGAAAGTTGAAATTACTCCTTGATCCATGGTCTGCAGAATAGCTGTTATATTAGCAGGCATGAAAACAACATTAATCTCCTTGCACTTTTACATCAGAACTCGTAGGTGACCAGGTACATTGTCGATGAGCAGTAATATTTTGAAAGGAATCTCGTTTTTTTTTTTTTTTTTTTTTTTGAGTAATAGGTCTCAACAGTGAGATTAAAATATTCATTAAATCATGTTGTGAACAGATGTGCTTTGTTGTTTCATTTATAGAGCACAGGCAGAGTAGATTTAACATAATTTTTAGGGCCCTAGGATTTTCAGAATGGTAAATAGGTATTGGCTTCAACTTAAAGTCACCAGTTGGATTAACCCCTAACAAGACAGTCAGCTTGTCCTTTGAAGCTTTGAAGCCAGGCATTGACTCCTCCTCTCTTGCTTTAAAAGTCCTAGATGGCATCTTCTTCCAATAGAAGACGGTTTATTCTACATTGAAAATCTGCTGTTTAGTGTAGCTGCTTTCATTAATTATCTTAACTAGATATTCTGGATAACTTGCTGTAGCTTCTACATCAACACTTGCCACTTCACTTTGCACCTTTATGTTATGGAGACGGCTTCTTTCCTTAAACCTCATGAACCAATTTCTGCTACCTTCAAACTTCTCTTCTGCAGCTTCCTTACCTCTCTCAGCCTTTATAAATTGAAGAGAGGTAGATCTTTGCTTTGGATTAGGCTTTGACTTAAATTTATGTCATGGCTGGTTTGATCTTCTATCCAGACTGCTGAAACTTTCTCCATATCAGCAATAGGCTCCTTTGCTTTCTTATTATTTGTGTGTTCACTGGAGTAGCTCTTTTAATTTCCTTCAATAATTTTTCTTTGCATTCATGTGACTAACTTCTTGGTGCAAAAGGCCCAGCTCTCAGCCTGTCTTGTATTTTACCATGCCTTCCCCACTAATCTTAATCATTTCTAGATTTTCATTTAAAGTGAGAGATGAATGACTCTTCCTTTCACTTAAACACTTAGAGGCCATTGTAGGGTTATTAATTGGCCTAATTTCAATACTGTTGTGTCTCAGAGAATAGGGAGGCCCGAGGGGGAAAGGGAGAGGGATAAATTGGGAGATTGGGATCAACATATACACACCGCTATATATAAAGTTGATAACTAATAAGAACCTATTGTATAGCACAAGAAACTCTACTCAGTACTCTGTAGTGGCCTATATGGGAGAAAAATCTAAAAAAGAATGGATATATGTATATATATAACTGATTCACTTTGCTGTACACCTGAAACTAACATAACATTGTAAATCAACTATACTCCAATCAATGGAACAGTCAGAACACACAACATTTATTAAGTCTGCCATTTTATATGGGTACAGTTTGTGGTGCCCCAAAACAATTATAATAGTAACATCAAAGATCACTGATTACAGATCACCATAACAAATATAATAATAAAAAATGTTTGAAATATTGCAAGAACTACCAAACTGTGCACAGACACACACAGTTAACACATGCTGTTGGACAAATAGAGCTGATAAAATTGCTTGATGCAGGGCTGCCACAAATCTTCAATTTTTAAAAAACACAATAACTGCAATGCAAAATATCTGCAAAGCCCATTAAAACAAGGCATGCTGTATCCCTTTCTTTTTGCCATTGCTACTTCTGAAATCACTAATTAACTTTGTTGATTCACCTTTGTCTTGTTTACAGCTTTTCTCTTTACTCAGCAATCTGGCATTTATAATCTTCTCAAAGTGCAGGTTTCACTTTTTTCCCTATGATAGATATGAATAGTTACTTATTTGATATCCATTTTCCTTCAAAAAAACTTATAAATGTAGTTACTTAAATATACTTATCTCCCCATCTTTTCTTGCTTATAAAGATAGCAAGTGGCCCAATTTTGGCAAAAACAATGTAAGCAGAAATATATGAGAGTAGGAGAATGCTTAGGAAAAAGTATTTTTTATAATAGAACAGACCACACTTATTTGACACATGGCTTCTACTAATTGCACAACCTCTAATAGCCCATTAAATATGGAAATAAATTGTTGACTTTCAATCCATATTTTGTGAATAATGGCTGAACTGTGTGAGTTGGTACTATGTATATAACATACATACTTATACTATTTTCTATAATAAGTATAATTTTGAAATATTTATAGATGTTTTCATTTTAATGATACATAATAATGCCTAATTAAGGAGTGTGCTTTGCTGTTTCTTTATTGAAGTATAGTTAAATTACTAGTTTTAGTTGTACACATTTCAAAATGATTTGACATTTATATAAACTGCAAATTGATTACCACGATAAGTCTACTTAACATTTATCACCATACAAAGTTATTACAGTATTATTAACTATATTCTCTGCATCATTGCTTTACATCCCAGTGACTTCTTTATTTCATAACTGGTAATTTGTACCTCTTAATCCTCTTCACCTATTTCACTCATCCCCACACACCCTACCCTCTCAATCACCAGTTTGTGTTTATGAGTCTGATTCTGTTTTGGTGTCTGTTCATTTGTTCCTTAGATTCTACATATAAATGAAATCATAAGGTACTTGTCTCTTGCTGTCTGACTTCTTTTACTTAGCATAATATGCTCTAGGTCCATCAGTCTTGACACAAATAGCAAGATTTCATTACTTTTTATGACTAATATTCCATTGTGTGTGTGTACACACATGCGTATGTATCACATCATTTTTATCCATTCATTTATCAGCTTTGGTTGCTTTGGTATCTTAGCTATTGTAAATAATACTGCAAGGAATATTGGAATGCATATATCTTTTTGAATTAGTGTTTTCGTTTTCTTCACATAAATATCCAGAAGTGGAATTGCTGGATTGTATGGTAGTTTTATTTTTAATTTTTTGTGGAATTTCCATACTGTTTTCCATAGTGCCTGTACCAATTTACGTTCCCACCAACAGTGCCTGAGAGGTCCCTTTTCTCCACATCCTTGCCAACACTTGTTATTTCTTATCTTTTTCTGTCTTTTTTACTGCATATATACATGGCTCATTTTTATAAACATCTTTATTGAGGTATAATTGCTTTAAAATGGTATGTTAGTTTCTGCTTTATAACAAAGTAAAAAAGCTATACATATACATATATAACCATATCTACTCCCTCTTGTGTCTCCCTCTCACCCTCTCTATCCTACCTCTCTAGGTGGTCACAAAGCACCAAGCTAATCTCCCTGTGCTATGTGGCTGCTTCCCACTAGCTAGCTATTTGACATTTGGTTGTGTATATATGTCCATGCCATTCTCTCACTTTGTCCCAGCTCACCCTGCCCCCTCCCCATGTCTTCAAGTCCATTCCCTACATCTGCGTCTTTATTCCTGTCCTGCACCTAAGTTCTTCATAACCATTTTTTTTATTCCATAGATATATTTTAGCATGTGGTATTTATTTTTCTCTTTCTGAATTATTTCACACGGTATGACAGTCTCTAGGTCCATCCACATCACTACAAATAACTCAATTTCATTTCTTTTTATGGCTGAATAATATTCCCTTGTATATATGTGCCACATCTTCTTTATCCATTCATCTGTTGAAGCAGCCGGACATTTTGGCTGATTCCATGTCGTGGCTACTGTAAATACAACTGCAATGAACGTTGTGATACATGACTCATTGTGAATTATGGTTTTCTCAGGGTATATGCCCAGTAGTGGGATTGCTGTATCCTATGGTAGTTCTATTTTTAGTTTCTTAAGGAACCTCCATCCTGTACTCCATAGTGACTGTATCAATTTACATTCCCACCAACAGTGCAAGAGGGTTCCCTTTCCTCCACACCCTCTCCAGCATTTATTGTTTATAGATTTTTTGATGATGATCATTCCGACTGGTGTGGGGTGATACCTCATTGTAGTTTTGATTTGCATTTCTCTAATTATTAGTGATGTTGAGCATCCTTTCATGTGTTTCTTGGTCATCTGTATATCTTCTTTGGGGAAATGTCTATTTAGGTCTTCTGCCCATTTTTGGACTGGGTCATTTGTTCTTTTGATATTGAGCTGCATGAGCTGCTTGTAAATTTTGAGATTAATCCTTTGTCAGTTGCTTCATTTGCAAATATTTTCTCCCATTCTGAGGGGTGTCTTTCATCTTGTTTATGGTTTCCTTTGCTGTGCAAAAGCTTTTAAGTCTCATTAGGTCCCATTTGTTTATTTTTGGTTTTATATCCATTTCTCCAGGAGGTGGGTCAAAAAGGATCTTGCTGTGATTTATGTCATAGAGTGTTCTGCCTATGTTTTCCTCTAAGAGTTTTATAGTGTCTGGCCTTACATTTAGGTCTTTAATCCATTTTGAGTTTATTTTTGTGTATGGTGTTAGGGAGTGTTCTAATTTCATTCATTTACATGCAGCTGTCCAGTTTTCCCAGCATCACTTATTGAAGTGACTGTATTTTCTCCATTGTATATTCTTGCCTCCTTTATGAAAAATAAGGTGACCATATGTGTATGGGTTTATCTCTGGGCTTTCTATCTTGTTCCATTGATCTATCTTTCTGTTTTTGTGCATGGGTTTACCTCTGGGCTTTCTATCCTTTTCCATTGATCTATATTTCTGTTTCTGTGCTAACACCATACTGACTTGATTACTATAGCTTTGTAGTATAGTCTGAAGTCAGGGAGTCTGATTCCTCCAGCTCCGTTTTTCTTTGTCAAGATTGCTTTGGCTATCCAGGGTCTTTTATATTTCCATACAAACTGTGAAATTTTTTGTTCTATTCCTGTGAAAAATCACATTGGTAGTTTAATGAGAATTGCATTGAATCTGTAGATTGCTTTGGGTAGTAGAGTCATTTTCACAATGTTGATTCTTCCATCCAAGAACATGGTATATCTCTCCATCTGTTTGTATCATCTTTAATTTCTTTCATCAGTGTCTTATAGTTTTCTGCATCTAGGTCTTTTGTGTCCTTAGGTAGGTTTGCTCCTCAGTATTTTATTCTTTTTGTTGCAAAGGTAAATGGGAGTGTTTCCTTAATTTCTCTTTCAGATATTTCATCATTAGTGTATAGGAATTCAAGAGATTTCTATGCATTAACTTTGTATCCTGCTACTTTACCAAATTCATTGATTACCTCCAGTAGTTTTCTGGTAGAATCTTTAGGATTCTCTATGTATAGTATCATGTCATCTGCAAAGGGTGACAGTTTACTTCTTCTTTTCCAATTTGGATTTATTTATTTCTTTTTCTTCTCTGATTGCTGTGGCTACAACTTCCAAAACTTTGTTGAATAATAGTAGTGAGAGTGGGAAAACTTGTCTTCTTCCTGATCTTAGTGGAAATGGTTTCAGTTTTTTACTGCTGAGAACAATGTTGGCTGTGGGTTTGTCATAATGGCCTTTATTATGTTGAGGTAAGTTCCCACTATGCCTACTTTTTGAAGGGTTTTTATCATAAATGGGTGTTCAATTTTGGTGAAAGCTTTTTCTGCATCTACTGAGATTATCATATGATTTTTATCCTTCAAGTTGTTAATGTGGTGTATCACATTGATTTACATATATTGAAGAATCCTTGCATTCCTGGGATAAAACCCACTTGATCATGGCATATGATCCTTTTAATGTGCTATTGGATTCTGTTTGCTAGTGTTTTGTTGAGGATTTTTGCATCTATATTCATCAGTGATATTGGCCTGTAGTTTTCTTTCTTTGTGACATCTTTGTCTGGTTTTGGTATCAGGGTGATGGTGGCCTCATAGAATGAGTTTGGGAGTGTTCCTCCCTCTGCTATATTTTGGAAGAGTTTGAGAAGGGTAGGTGTTAACTCTTCTCTAAATGTTTGATAAAATTCGCCTGTGAAACCATCTGGTCCTGGGCTTTTGTTTGTTGGAAGATTTTTAATGACAGTTTCAATTTCAGTGCTTCTGTGTTTATATTTTCTCTTTCTTCCTGGTTCAGTGTCTCAGAAGGTTGTGCTTTTCTAAGAATTTGTCCTTTCCTTTCAGGTTGTTCAGTTTATTGGCATATAGTTGCTTGTAGTAATCTCTCATGATCCTTTGTATTTCTGCAGTGTCAGGTGTTACTTCTCCTTTTTCATTTCTAGTTCTATTGATTTGAGTCTTCTTCCTTTTTTTCTTGATGAGCCTGACTAATGCTTTGTCAGTTTTGTTTATCTTCTCAAAGAACCAGCTTTTAGTTTTATTGATCTTTGCTATTGTTTCCTTCATTTATTTTTCATATATTTCTGATCTGATCTTTATGATTTCTTTCCTTCTTCTAACTTTGGGGTTATTTTGTTCTTCTTTTTCTAATTTCTTTTAGTGTAAGGTTAGGATGTTTATTTGAGATGTTTCTTGTTTCTTGAGGTAGGATTGTATTGGTATAAATTTCTCTCTTAGAACTGCTTTTGCTGCATCCCGTAGGTTTTGGGTCATCATGTTTTCATTGTAATTTTTTCTAGGTATTTTGTGATTTCCTCTTTGATTTCTTCAGTGATCTCTTGGTTATTAATTAATGTATTGTTTTGCCTCCATGTATTTGTATTTTTTACAGATTTTTTTCCTGTAATTGATATCTGGTCTCATAGCATTGTAGTAGGAAGAGATACTTAATATGATTTCAATTTTCTTAAATTAACAGGGCTTGATTTGTGACCCAGGATATGATCTATCCTAGAGAATGTTCCATGAGCACTTGAGAAGAAAATGTATTCTGTTGTTTTGGGATGGAATGTCCTATAAATATCAATTAAGTCCATCTTGCTTAATGCATCATTTAAAGCTTGTGTTTCCTTATTTATTTTCATTTTGGATTACCTGTTCATTGGTGAATGTGGGGTGTTAGAGTCCCCTACTATCATCGTATTCCTGTCGATTTCTCCTCTTATGGCTGTTAGCATTTGCCTTATGTATTAAGATGCTCCTATGTTGGGTGCATAAATATTACAACTGTTATATTTTCTTCTTGGATTGATCCCTTGATCATTAGGCAGTGTCCTTCCTTATCTCTTGTAACATTCTTTATTTTAAAGTGTACTTTATCTGATATGAGTATGGCTACTCCAGCTTTCTTTTGATTTCCATTTGCATGGAGTATCTTTTTCCATCCCCTCACTTTCAGTCTGTATGTGTCCCTAGTTCTGAAGTGGGTTTCTTGTAGACAGCAGATATATGGGTCCTGTTTGATATCCATTCAGCCAGTCTATGTCTTTTGGTTAGAGATTTTAATCAATTTACATTTTAGGTAATTATCGATATGTTTGTTCCTATTACCATTTTCTTAATTGTTTTTGGTTTGTTATTGTAGGTCATTTCCTTCTCTTGTGCTTCCTGCCTAGAGAAGTTTAGCATTTGTTGTAAAGCTGGTTTGGTGGTGCTGAACTCTCTCAGATTTTGCTTGTCTGTAAAGGTTTCAATTTCTCTGTCGAATCTGAATGAGTTCCTTGCTGGGTAGATTAATCTTAGTTGTAGGTTTTTCCCTTTCATCACTTTAAATATGTCTTGCCACTCCCTTCTGGCTTGCAGAGTTTCTGCTGAAAGACCAGCTGTTAACCTTATGGGGATTCCCTTGTATGTTATTTATTGGTTTTCCCTTGCTGCTTTTAATATTTTTTCTTTGTATTAAATTTTGATTGTTTGATTAATATGTGTCTTGGCATGTTTCTCCTTGGATTTATTCTGTGTGGGACTCTCTGTGCTTCCTGGAGTTGATCAACTATTTCCTTTCCCATATTAGGGAAGTTTTCAACTATAATCTGTTCAAATATTTTCCCTGACCTCTCTTCTTTGTTCGCCCAGCTCCTGGGGTTCAGCTTTGGATTTGGTCCGCCTCTGCCTGTAGGTCACCTGAGGGTGTCTGTTCTTCGCTCAGACAGGATGGGGTTAAAGTAACAGCTCATTAGGTGGCTCTGGTTCAGTCAGACCGGAAGGAGGAAGGGGTATGGAATGTGGGGCGAGTCTGTGGTGGCAGAGGCCAACATGATGTTGCACCAGCCTGAGCCGCACCATGTGTTCTCCCAGGGCAGTTGTACCTGGATCTCAGGACTCTGGCAGTGGCAGGCTACACAGGCTCCCAGGAGGGGAGGTGTGGATAGTGACCTGTGCTTGCACACAGGCTTCTTGGTGGCTGCAGTAGCAGCCTTAGCATTTCATGCTCCTCCTCTGTGGGGTCCGCGCTGATAGCCACGGCTTGAGCTCCTTTAGGCGGTGCTCTGAATCCCCTCTTCTTGTGCATTTGTTGTGATGCTGGTTTGGTGGTGCTGAATTAGCTTTTGCTTGTCTGTAAAGGTGCACCCCGAAACAATGGTCTCTTGCCTTTTAGGCAGGTCCAGACATTTTCCTGGACTCCTTCCCAGCTAGCTGTGGTGCACTAGCCTCCTTCAGGCTGTGTTCACACAGCCAACCCCAGTCCTCTACTTGGAACCCAACCTCCAAAGCCGGCGCCTCAGCTCCCAGCCCCCACCCGCCCAGGCGCGTGAGCAGACAAGCCTCTTGGGCTGGTGAGAGCGTGGAAACTTTTCCTCCTTCATAGCTCCCTCCCAGTGGTGCAGGTCGCATCCTTATTCTTTTGTCTCTGTTTTTTCTTTTGCCCTACTCACGTACATGGGGAGTTTCTTGCCTTTTGGGAAGTCTGAGATCTTCTGCCAGTGTTCAGTATGTGTCCTGTAGGAGTTGTTCTACAAGTAGATGTATTTCTCATGTATTTGTAGGGAGGAAGGCAATCTCCACATCTCATTCCTCTGCCATCTTGAAGGTCTCCCCATTTCTTATCTTTTTGATAGTAGCAAATCTGCAAGGTGTGAGATGATATCTCACTGAGGTTTTTTGTTTGTTCGTTTGTTTGTTTTGTGGTATGCGGGCCTCTCACTGTCGTGGCCTCTCCCATTGTGGAGCACAGGCTCCGGATGTGCAGGCTCAGCGGCCATGGCTCACGGGCCCAGCCGTTCCGCGGCACGTGGGATCCTCCCAGACTGTGGCACTAACCCACGTCCCCTGCATCGGCAGGCGGACTCACAACAACTGCGCCACCAGGGAAGCCCATCACTGAGGTTTTGATTTGCATTTCCCTGATGATTAGTGATGTTGAACATCTTTTCACGTGCCTGTTGGCCATCTGGATGTCTTTTTTGGAAAAAAGTCTATTCAGAGCCTCTGTCCATTTTTAAATTGGATTGTTTGTGTGTTTTTTAATAAATTCATTTTTTTATTTTTTAAATTTTTGTCTGTGTTGTGTGTTTGTTGCTGTGCACGAGCTTTCCCTAGTTTAGGTTAGCAGGGGTTGCTCTTCATTGCAGTGCACAAACTTCTCATTATGATGGCTTCTCTTGTTGCTGAGCATGGACTCTAGGTGCCTGGACTTCAGTAGTTGTAGCTTGAGAGCTCTAGAGTGCAGGTTCAGTAGTTGTGATGCATGGGCTTAATTAATCCACAGCATGTGCGATCTTCCCGGACCAGGGCTCAAACCCATATCCCCTGCATTGGAAGGCGGATTCTTAACCACTGCACCACCAGAGAAGTCCCTGTCATTTTTCTTATGTTGAGTGGTATGAGCTCTTTATATATTTTGGATATTAACCTTTTATTGCATGTATTATTTGCATGTATTTTCTCCCATTCAGTAAGTGGCTTTTTGTTCTATTAATTGTTTGCTTTGCTGCTGTGTAAAAGCTTTTTATTTTGGTGTAGCCCCCTTTTTTAATTTTTGCTTTTGCTTTTCTTGCCTGAGAAAACAGATCCAAAAATATTTTGCTAAGACCAATGTCAAAGAGGTTACTGCTTAAGTTTTCTTCTGGACATTTTATGGTTTCAGGTCTTACGTTTAAATCTTAATCCACTTGAGTTTATTTTTATATATGGTGTAAGAAAAAGGCTTAATTTCATTCTTTTCAATGTAGTTCTCCAGTTTTCCCCAAACCATCTGTTGAAGAAACTCTTTTCCCCATTGTAGACTCTTGTCCCCTATGTTGCAGTTTAATTGGCCATATCCATGGATTTATTTCTGAACTCTCTCTTCTGTTCCATTGATCTTTGTGTCTGTTTTTGTGTCAGTACCATACAGTCTTGATTAGTATTGCTTTGTAGTATAGTTTGAAATCAGGAAGCATGGTATTTCTAGCTTTGTTCTTCTTTCTCAAGACTACTTTTGCTGTTTGTGTTCTTTCTTAGTTCTATACAAATTTAGAATTATTTGTTCTAGTTCTGCAAAAAATACCATAGATATTCTCATAGGGATTGCATTGAATCTGTAGATTGACTTGAGTAGTATGGATATTTTAAAAATATTAATTCCTCAAATTCATGAGCATGTTACCTTTCCATTTATTTATGTTGAGTTTACATCCTAGCATCAGTGTCTTACAGTTTTCAGAGTATAGATCTTTCACATCCCTGGTCAAATTTATTACTAGGCATTCTATTCTTTTTGAAGCAATTGTAAATGGAATTGTTTTATTAATTTCTCTTTATGATAGATTATTATTAGTGTATAGAAATTCAACAGGTTTCTGTTTATTAATTTTGATATCTGTGACTTTACACAATTCATTTCTTTTTTTTTGAATTTTATTATATAATTGTTTTATGCAGCAGGTTCTTATTAGTCATCAATTTTATACACATCAGTATATACATGTCGATCCCAGTCGCCCAGTTCATCACAACACCATCCCCATCCACTGTGGCTTTCCCCCCTTGGTGTCCATGCATTTGTTCTCTATATCTGTGTCTCAGCTTCTGACCTGCAAACCAGTTCATGTGTACCATTTTTCTAGGTTCCACATACATGCGTTAATATATTGGTTTTTTTCTTACTGACTTACTTCACTCTGTATGACAGTCTCTAGGTCAATGCACGTCTCAACAAATGACACAATTTCATTCTTTTTTATGGCTGAGTAGTATTCAATTGTATATATGTACCACATCTTCTTTATCCATTCGTCTGTCAATGGGCATTTAGGTTGCTTCCATGACCTGGCTATTGTAAATAGTGCTGCAATGAACATTGGGGTGCATGTGTCTTTTTGAATTATGTTTTTCTCTGGGTATATGGCCAGTAGTGGGATTACTGGGTCATATGGTAATTCTATTTTTAGTTTTTTAAGGAACCTGCATACTGTTCTCCATAATGGCTGTATCAATTTACATTCCCACCAACAGTGCAAAAGGGTTCCCTTTTCTCCACACCCTCTCCAGCATTTGTTGTTTGTAGATTTTCTGATGATGTCCATTCTAACTGGTGTGAGGTGATACCTCATTGTAGTTTTGATTTGCATTTATCTAATAATTAGTGATGTTGAGCAGCTTTTCATGTGCTTCTTGGCCATCTGTATGACTTCTTTGGAGAAGTGTCTGTTTAAGTCTTCTGCCTATTTTTGGATTGGGTTGTTTGTTTCTTTAATATTGAGCTGCATGAGTTGTTTATATATATTGGAGATTAATCCTTTGTCCATTGATCTGTTTGCAAATATTCTCTCCCATTCTGAGGGCTGTCTTTTCATCTTGTTTATGGTTTCCTTTGCTGTGCAAAAGTTTTTAAGTTTCATTAGGTCCCATTTGTTTATTTTTCTTTTTATTTCCATTTCTCTAGGAGGTGGGTCAAAAAGGACCTTACTTTGATTTATGTCATAGACTGTTCTGCCTATGTTTTCCTCTAAAGTTTTATAGTGTCTGATCTTACATTTAGGTCTTGAATCCATTTTTGAGTATATTTTTGTGTATGGTTTTAGGGAGTGTGCTAATTTCATTATTTTGCATGTAGCTGTCCAATTTTCCCAGCACCACTTATTGAAGAGACTGTCTTTTCTCCACTGTATATCCTTGCATCCTTTGTCATAGATTAGTTGTGTGGGTTTATCTCTGGGCTTTCTATCTTGTTCCATTAATCTATGTTTCTGTTTTTGTGCCATACCATATTGTCGTGATTACTGTAGTTTGAAATATAGTCTGAAGTCAGGGAGTCTGATTCCTCCAGCTCCGTTTTTTCCCCTCAAGACTGCTTTGTCTATTCGGGGTCCTTTGTGTCTCCATACAAATTTTAAGATTTCTTTTTCTAGCTCCGTAAAAAATGCCATTGGTAATTTGATAGGGATTGAATTGAATCTGTAGATTGCTTAGGGTATTTTAGTCATTTTCACAATATTGATTTTTCTGATCCAAAAACATGGTATATCTCTCCCTCTGTTGGTATCATCTTTAATTTCTTTCATCAGTGTCTTATAGTTTTCTGCATACAGGTCTTTTGTCTTCCTAGGTGGGTTTATTCCTACCCATTTTTGTTGCAATGGTAAATGGGAGTGTTTCTTTAATTTCTCTTTCAGATTTTTCAGCATTAGTTCGTAGGAATGCAAGAGATTTCTGTGCATTAATTTTGTATGCTGCAATTTACCAAATTCATTGATTAGCTCTAGTAGTTTTCTGGTAGCATCTTTAGGATTCTCTGTCATAATAACATGTCATCTGCAAACAGTGACAGTTTTACTTCTTCTTTTCCAATTTGGATTCCTTTTATTTCTTTTTCTTCTCTGATTGCCGTGGCTAGGACTCCCAAAACTATGTTAAATAATAGTGGTGAGAGTGGACATCCTTGTCTTGTTCCTGACCTTAGAGGAAATGCTTTCAATTTTTCACCATTGAGAATGATGTTTGCTGTGGGATTTTTGTAAATGACCTTTATTATGTTGAGGTAGGTTCCCTCTATGCCCACACTCTGGACAGTTATAATCATAAATGAGTGTTGAATTTTGTCAAACTTTTTCTGCATCTATTGAGAGGTTCATATGATTTTGATTCTTCAATTTGTTAATATGGTGTATCACATTGATTGATTTGCGTATATTGAAGAATCCTTGCATCCCTTAGATAAATCCCACTTGATCATGGTGTATGATCCTTTTAATGTGTTGTTGGATTCTGTTTGCTAGTATTTTGTGGAGGATTTTTGCATCTATATTCATCAGTGATATTGGTCTGTAATTTCTTTTTTTGTAGTATCTTTGTCTGGTTTTGGTATCAGGGTGATGGTGGCCTCATAGAATGAGTTTGGGAGTGTTCCTTCCTCTGCAATTTTTTGGAAGAGTTTGAGAAAATGGGTGTTAACTCCTCTAAATGTTTCATAGAATTCACCTGTGAAGCCATCTGGTCCTGGACTTTTGTTTGTTGGAAGATTTTTAATCACAGTTTCAATTTCATTTCTTGTGATTCATCTGTTCATATTTTCTATTTCTTCCTGCTTCCGTCTTGGAAGGTTATACCTTTCTAAGGATTTGTCCTTTTCTTCCAGGTTGTCCATTTTATTGGCATAGAGTTACTTGTATTGGTCTCTTAGAATGCTTTGTATTTCTGCAATGTCTGTTGTAACTTCTCCTTTTTCATTTCTAATTTTATTGATTTGAGTCCTCTCCCTCTTTTTCTTGATGAGTGTGGCTAATGGTTTATCAATATTGTTTATCTTCTCAGAGAATCAGCTATTAGTTTTATTGATCTTTGCTATTGGTTTCTTTGTTTCTATTTCATTTATTTCTGCTCTGATCTTGACGATTTCTTTCCTTCTGCTAACTTTGGGTTTTGTTTCTTCTTCTTTCTCTAGTTCCTTTAAATATAAGGTTAGATTGTTTACTTAGATATTTCTTCTTTATTGAGGCAGGATTGTATAGTTCTAAACTTCCCTCTTAGAACTACTTTTGCTGCATCCCGTAGGTTTTTGTTCGTCGTGTTTTCATTGTCATTTGTGTCTAGGTATTTTTTTAATTCCTCTTTGATTTCTTCAGTGATTTCTTGGTTATTTAGTAACGTATTGTTTAGCCTCCATGTGTTTGTGTTTTTTACGTTTTTTCCCCTGTAATTCATTTCTAATCTCATAGTGTTTTGGTCAGAAAAGATGCTTGATATGATTCCAATTTTCTTAAATTTACTGGGGCTTGATTTGTGACCCAAGATGTGATCTATTCTGGAGAATGTTCCAAGTGCACTTGAGAAGAACGTTTAATCTGCTGTTTTTGGATGTAATGTCCTATAAATATCAATTAAATCTATCTGGTCTGTTGTGTCATTTAAAGCTTCTTTTTCCTTATTTATTTTCATTTTGGATGATCTGTCCATTGGTGTAAGTGAGGTGTTAAAGTCCCCCACTATTTTTGTGTTACTGTCGATTTCCTCTTTTATTGCTGTTAGCAGTTGCTTTATGTATTGAGGTGCTCCTATGTTGTGTGCATATATATTGATAATTGTTATATCTTCTTCTTGGATTGATCCCTTGATCATTAGGCAGTGTCCTTCCTTATCTCTTGTAACATCCTTTATTTTAAAGTCTATTTTATCTGATATGAGTGTTGCTACTCCAGCTTTCTTTTGATTTCCTTTTGCATGGAATATCTTTTTCCATCCCCTCACTTTCAGTCTGTATGTGTCCCTAGGTCTGAAGTGGGTCTCTTGTAGACAGCATATATATGGGTGTTGTTTTTGTATCCATTCAGCAAGCCTGTGTCTTTTGGTTGGAGCATTTAATCCATTCACGTTTAAGGTAATTATCGATATGTATGAACCTATGACCATTTTCTTAATTGTTTTGTGTTTGTTTTTGTAGGTCCCTTTCTTCTCTTGTGTTTCCCACTTAGGGAAGTTCCTTGAGCATTTGTTGTAGAGCTGGTTTGATGGTGCTGAATTCTCCTAGCTTTTGCTTGTCTGTAAAGTTTTTGATTTCTCCATTGGATCTGAATGAGATCCTTGCTGGGTAGAGTAATCTTGGTTATAAGTTCTTCCCTTTCATCACTTTAAGTATATCATGCCACTCGCTTCTGGCTTGTAGAGTTTCTGCTGAGAAATCAGTTGTTAACCTTATGGGTGTTCCCTTGTATGTTATTTGTCATATTTAGCTTCGTGCTTTCAGTAATTTTTCTTTGTCTTTAATTTTTGCCAATTTGATTACTATGTGTCTCGGTGTGTTTCTCCTTGGGTTTATCCTGCATGTGACTCCCTGCGGTTCCTGGACTTGGGTGGCTATTTCCTTTCCCATGTTAGAGAAGTTTTAGAGCATAATCTCTTCAAATATTTTCTTGGATCCTTTCTCTCTCTCTTCTCCTTCTGGGACCCCTATAATGCTAATGTTGTTGTGTTCAATGTTGTCCCAGAAGTCAAAAAAAAACACCATTCTGTCTTCCAGGACACTTATCTGTTCTTCTGCCTCAGTTATTCTGCTATTGATTCCTTCTAGTGTAGTTTTCATTTCAGTTATTGTCTTGTTCATCTGTTTGTTAGTTCTTTAATTTTTCTAGGTCTTTATTAAACATTTCTTTCATCTTCTCAGTCTTGGCCTCCATTCTTTTTCTGAGATCCTGGATCATCTTCACTATCATTATTCTGAATTCCTTTTCTGGAAGATTGCCTATCACCACTTCATTTAGTTGTTTTTCTGGGGTTTTATCTTGTTCCTTCAAGTTTGTTCTTTAATTCTTCTAGGTCTTTGTTAAACATTTCTTGCATCTTCTGGATCTTTGCCTCCATTCTTTTTTCCAAGGTCCTGGATCATCTCACTATCATTGTTCTGAATTCTTTTTCTGGAAGGTTGCCCATTTCATTCTCCACTTCATTTAGTTGTTTTTCTGGGGTTTTATCTTGTTCCTTCATCTGGTACATAGCCCTCTGCCTTTTCATCTTGTCTATTTTTCTGTGAATGTGGTTTTTGTTTCACAGGCTGCAGGATT
>NW_020173763.1:2492298-2492515 GCF_003031525.2 Neophocaena asiaeorientalis asiaeorientalis
GTTTTATCTTGTTCCTTCATCTGGTACATCTCCCTCTGCCTTTTCATCTTGTCTATTTTTCTGTGAATGTGGTTTTTGTTTCACAGGCTGCAGGATTTAGGCTGCAGGATTGTAGTTGTTTTTGTTTCTGCTGTCTGCCCTCTGGTGGATGAGCCTATCTAAGAGGCTTGTGTAAGTTCCTGATGCGAGGGACTGGTGGTGGGTAGAGCTGACTGTT
>NW_020173764.1:0-45098 GCF_003031525.2 Neophocaena asiaeorientalis asiaeorientalis
ATAGACAGATCATCCAAAATGAAAATAAACAAGGAAACACAGGCGTTAAGTGATACCTTAAACAAGATGGACTTAATTGATATTTATAGGACATTCCATCCAAAAACAACAGAATACACATTTTCCTCAAATGCTCATGGAACATTCTCCAGGATAGATCATATCTTTGGTCACAAAGGAAGCCTTGGTAAATTTAAGAAAACGGAAATTGTATCAAGTATCTTTTCTGACCACAACACTATGATACTAGATATCAATTACAGGAAAAGATCTGTAAAAAAGTACAAACACATGAAGGCTAAACAACACACTATTTAATAACGAAGTGATCACTGAAGAAATCAAAAATACCTAGAAACAAATGACAATGGAGACACGAAGACCCAAAACCTATGGGATGCAAAAATAGCAGTTCTAAGAGGGAAGTTTAGAGCAATAAAATCCTACCTTAACAAACAGGAAACATCTCGAATAAACAGCCTAACTTTGCACTTATAGCAACTAAAGAAAGAAGAACAAAAAAAACCCAGAGTCAGCAGAAGGAAACAAATCATAAAAATCAGATCAGAAATAAATGAAAAAGAAATGAAGGAAATGATAGCAAAGATCAATAAAACTAAAAGCTGGTTCTTTGAGAAGAAAAAAGCTGATTCTTTGAGAAGATAAACAAAATTGATAAACCATTAGCCAGATTCATCAAGAAAAAAAGGGAGAAGACTCAAGTCAATAGAAATAGAAATGAAAAAGGAGAAGTAACAACTGACACTGCAGAAATTGAACACATCATGAGAGATTACTACAAGCAACTCTATGCCAATAAAATGGACAACCTGGAAGAAATGGACAAATTCTTAGAAATGCACAACCTGCCAAGATTGAATCAGGAAAAAATAGAAAAATGAACAGACTAATCACAAGCACTGAAGTTGAAACTGTGATTAAAAATCTTCCAACAAACGAAAGCCCAGGAACAGATGGCTCCACAGGCGAATTCTATCAAACATTTAGAGAAGAGGACGAGGGGAAGATGGCAGAAGAGTAAGACGCGGAGATCACCTTCCTCCCCACAGACCACCAGAAATACATCTACACGTGGAACAACTCCTACAGAACACCTACTGAACGCTAGCAGAGACCTCAGACCTCCCAAAAGGGAAGAAAATCCCCACGTACCTAGGTAGGGCAAAAGAAAAATCGAGAAAACAGAGACAAAAGAAGAGGGATGGGACCTGCACCAGTGGGAGGGAGCTGTGAAGGAGGAAAGGTTTCCATACACTAGGAAGCCCCTTCACGGGCGGAGACTGCGTGTTGTGGAGGGGGGGAGCTTCGGAGCTGCAGAGGAGAGTGCAGCAACAGGGGTGCAGAAGGCAAAGTGGGGAGATTCCCGCACAGAGGATCGGTGCCGACTGGCACTCACCATCCCGAGAGGCTTGTTTGCTCACCCGCCGGGGCAGGCAGGGCTGCAAGCTGAGGCTCGGGCTTTGGTCGGAGCGCAGGGAGAGGACTGGGGTTGGCGGCATGAACACAGCCTGAAGGGGTTAGTGCACCACGGCTAGCCAGGAGGGAGTCCGGGGGAAAGTCTGGACCTACTGAAGAGGCAAGAGACTTTTTCTTCCCTCTTTGATTCCTGGTGTGTGAGGAGAGGGTATTAAGAGTGCTGCTTAAAGGAGGTCCAGAGAAGGGGGCAATCCGCGGCTAACAGTGCAGAACCCAGAGACGGGCATGAGGTGCTCAGGCTGCTGCTGCTGCCAACCAGAAGCCTGTGTGTGAGCACAGGTCACTATCCACACACCCCTTCTGGGGAGCCTGTGCAGCCGGCCACTGCCAGGGTCCTGGGATCCAGGGACAGCTTCCCCAGGAGAATGCATGGTGCACCTCAGACTGGTGCAATGTCATGCTGGACTGTGCCGCCGCAGGCTCACCCCGTGCTCCATCCCACTCCCTCTCCCTGGCCTGAGTGAGCCAGAGTCCCCAAAGCAGCTGTTCCTTTAACCCTGTCCTCTCTGAGCGAAGAACAGACACCCTCCGGTGACCTACACGCAGAGGTGGGACCAAATCCAAAGCTGAGCCCCTGGAGCTGTGAGAACAAAGAAGAGAAAAGGAAATCCCTCCCAGCAGCCTCAGAAGCAGCGGATTAAAGATCCCCAATCAACTTGATGTACCCTGCGTCTGTGGAATACATGAATAGACAACGAATCATCCCAAATTGAGGAGGTGGACTTTGAGAGCAAGATTTATGATTTTTTCCCCTTTTCCTCTTTTTGTGAGTATGTATGCATATGCTTCTGTGTGAGATTTTGTCTGTATAGCTTTGCTTCCACCATTTGTCCTAGGGTTCTATCTGTCCGTTTTTTTAAAATTTTTTTCTTAATAATTAATTTTAATAACTTACTTTTATGTTACTTTATCTTCTTTCTTTCTTTCCTTCTTTCCTTCTTTCCTTCTTTCCTTCTTTCTTTCTCTCTTTCTTTCTTTCTTTCTTTCTTTCTTTCTTTCTTTCTTTCTTTCTTTCTTTCTTTCCTTCTTTCCCTTCTTTAGACAAAGAATCATCGCAAATTGAGGAGGTGGACTTTGAGAGTAAGATTTATGATTTTTTCCCCTATTCTTTTTCGTGAGTGTGTAACACCCTCCTTCCTTTCTTTCTTTCCTTCTTTCTTTCTTTTCTTATTTCATTCTTTCTTCCTTCCTTCCCTTCTTTCTTTCTTTCTTTCTTTTTTCTTTCTTTCTTTCTTCCTTCCTTTCTTTCTTTCTTTCTTCCTACTTCTACTAATTCTTTCTCTCTAATTTTTCTCCCTTTTATTCTGAGCCGTGTGGATGAAAGGCTTTTGGTGCTGTAGCCAGGAGTCAGTGTTGTGCCTGTGAGGTGGGACAGCCAACTTCAGGATACTGGTCAACAAGAGACCTCCCAGTTCCACATAATATCAAATGGCAAAAATCTCCCAGAGATCTCCATCTCAATGCCAGCATCCAGCTTCACTCAACGACCAGCAAGCTACATTGCTGGACATCGTATGCCAAAAACCTAGCAAAACAGGAACAAAACCCCACCCATTAGCAGAGAGGCTGCTTAAAATCATAATAAGTCCACAGACACCCCAAAACACACCATCTGATGTGGACCTTCCCACTAGAGAGACAAGATCCAGCCTCATCCACCAGAACAAAAGCACTAGTCCCCTCCACCAGGAAGCCTACACAATTCACTGAACAAATCTTAGCCACTGGGGACAGCCACAAAAACAACGGGAAGTACAAAACTGCATCCTGCAAAAAGGAGACCCCAAACAGAGTAAGATAAGCAAAATGAGAAGACAGAAAAACACACCGCAGATGATGCAGCAAGATAAAAACCCAAAAGACCTAACAAATGAAGAGGAACTAGGCAGTCTACCTGAAAAAGAATTCAGAATAAGGATTGTAAAAATGGTTCAAAATCATGGAAATAGAATAGAAAAAATGTAAGAAAAATATAACAAGGAAGTAGAAGAACGAAAGATGAAACAAACAATGATGAACAACACAATAAATGAAATGAAAAATACTTTAGGTGGGATCAATAGAAGAATAAATGAGCCAGAAGAACGGATACGTGACCTGGAAGATAAAATAGTGGAAATAACTACTGCAGAGCAGAATAAAGAAAAAAGAATGAAAAGAACTGAGGACAGTCTCAGAGACCTCTAGGCAAACATTAAACACACCAACATTCGAATTATACTGGTCCCAAAATGAAGAAGAGAAAAAGAAAGGGACTGAGAAAATATTTGAAGAGATTATAGATGAAAACTTCCCTAATATGGGATAGGAAATAGTTAATCAAGTCCAGGAAACATGGAGAGTCCCATACAGCATAAACCCAAGGCGTAATATGCCAAGACACATATTAATCGAACTGTCAAAAATTAAATACAAAGAAAGCATATTAAAATCAGCAAGGGAAAAACAACAAATAACACACAAGGGAATCCCCATAAGGATAACAGCTGATCTTTAAGCAGAAACTCTGCAAGCCAGAAGGAACTGGCAGGACATATTTAAAGTGATGAATGAGAACAACCTGAAACCAAGATTGCTCTACCCAGCAAGGATCTCATTCAGATTTGATGGAGAAATTAAAACATTTACAGACAAGCAAAAGCTGAGAAAGTTCAGCACCACCACACCAGCTTTACAACAAATGCTAAAGGAACTTCTATAGGCAAGAAACACAAGAGAAGGAAAAGTCCTACAGTAATGAACCAAAAACAATTTAGAAAATGGGAATAGGAACATACATATCGATAATTACCTTAAATGTAAAAGGACTAAAGGCTCCCACCAAAAGAAACAGATTGGCTGAATTGATACAAAAACAAGACCCTTATATATGCTGTCTACAAGAGACCCACTTCAGACCTAGAGACACATACAGACTGAAAGTAAGGGGATGGAAAAAGATATTCCATGGAAATGGAAACCAAAAGAAAGCAAGGGTAGCAATTCTCATATCAGATAAAATAGACTTTAAAATAAAGACTATTAGAAGAGACAAAGAAGGACACTACATAACGAACAAGGGATCAATCCAAGAAGAGGATATAACAATTGTAAATATTTATGCACCCAACATAGGAACAGCTCAATACATAAGGCAAATAATAACAGCCATCAAAGAGGAAATCGACAGTAACACACTCATAGTAGGTGATTTTAACACCCCACTTTCTCCAATGGACAGATCATCCAAAATAAAAATAAATAAGGAAACACAAGCTTTAAATGATACATTAAACAAATAGATCATATCTTGGGTCACAAATCAAGCCTTGGTAAATTTAAGAAAATTGAAATTGTATCAAGTATCTTTTCCAACAACAATGTTATGAGAATAAATATCAATTACAGGAAAATATATGTTAAAAAATACAAATACGTGGAGGCTAAACAATACACTACTTAATAACGAAGTGGTCACTGAAGAAATCAAACAGGAAATATAAAAAATACCTAGAAACAAATGACAATGGAGACACGACAACCCAAATCCTACGGGATGCAGCAAAAGCAGTTGTAAAAGCAAGTTTACAGCTATAAAATCTCACCTTATGAAACAGGAAACATCTCGAATAAACAACCTAACCTTGCACCGAAAGCAATTACTGAAAGAAGAACAAAAAAACACCAAAGTTAGCAACAGGAAATTAATCATAAAGATCAGATCAGAAATAAATGAAAAAGAAATGCAGGAAAGGATGGCAAAGATCAATGAAATTAAAAGCTAGTTCTTTGAGAAGATAAACAAAATCAATAAACCATTAGTCAGACTCATCAAGAGAAAAAGGGAGAAGACCCAAATCAATAGAATTAGAAATGAAAAGGAGAAGTAACAACTGACACTGCAGAAATTGAAAGCATCATGAGAGATTACGACAAGCAACTCAATGCCAATAAAATGGACAACTGGAAGAAATGGACAAACTCTTAGAAATGCACAACCTGCCAAGACTGAATCAGGAATAGATAGAAAATATGACCAGAGCAAACACAAGCACTGAAATTGCAACTGTGATTAAAAATCTTCCAACAAACAAAAGCCCAGGACCAGATGGCTTCACAGGCAGATTCTATCAAACATTTAGAGAAGAGCTAACACTTATCCTTCTCAAACTCTTCCAAAATATAGCAGACAGAAGAACACTCCCAAATTCCTTCTACAAGGCCACCATCACCTTGATACCAAAACCAGACAAGGATGTCACAAAGAAAGAAAACTACAGGCCAATATCACTGATGAACATAGATGCAAAGATCCTCAACAAAATACTAGCAAACAGAATCCAACAGCACATTAAAAGGATCATACACCATGATCAAGTGGGGTTTATTCCAGGAATGCAAGGATTCTTCAATATACGCAAATCTATCAACGTGATAAACCATATTAATAAATTGAAGGAGAAAAACCATTTGGTCATCTCAATAGATGCAGAAAAAGCTTTTGACAAAATTCAACACCGATTTATGATAACAACCTTGCAGAAAGTAGGCATAGAGGGAACTTTCCTCAACATAATAAAGGCCATATATGACAAGCCAACAGCCAACATCATCCTCAATGGTGAAAAACTGAAAGCATTTCCACTAAGTTCAGGAACAAGACAAGGTTGCCCACTCTCACCACTCTTATTCAACATAGTTTTGGAAGTTTTAGCCACAGCAATCAGAGAAGAAAAGGAAATAAAAGGAATCCATATCCAAAAAGAAGTAAAGCTGTCACAGTTTGCAGATGACATGATACTATACTTAGAGAATCCTAAAGATGCTACCAGAAAACTACTAGAACTAATCAATGAATGTGGTAAAGTTGCAGGATACAAAATTAATGCACAGAAATCACTGGCATTCCTATACACTAATGATGATATACACCTTTGTCCCATTTACCATTGCAACAAAAAGAATAAAATATCTAGGAATAAACCTACCTAAGGAGACAAAAGACCTGTATGCAGAAAATTATAAGACACTGATGAAAGAAATTAAAGATGATAGAAATAGTTGGAGAGATATACCATGTTCTTGGATTGGAAGAATCAACATTTTGAAAATGATTCTACTATCCAAAGCAATCTACAGATTCAGTGCAATCCCTATCAAACTACCAGCGACAATTTTCACAGAATTAAAACAAACAATTTCACAATTTGTATGGAAACACAAAAGACCCCAAATAGCCAAAGCAATCTTGAGAATATAAAATGGAGCTGGAGGAATCAGGCTCCCTGACTTCAGACTATACTACAAAGCTACAGTAATCAAGACAGTATGGTACTGGCTCTAAAACAGAATGATAGATCAACGGAACAGGATAGAAAGCCCAAAGATAAACCCACACATATATGGTCACCTTATCTTTGAAAAAGGGGGCAGGAATGTACAGTGGAGAAGGGACAGCCTCTACAATAAGTGGTGCTGGGAAAAGAGGACAGGTACATGTAAATGTATGAGATTAGATCATTCCCTTACACCATACACAAAAATAAGCTCAAAATGGATTAAAGACCTAAATGTAAGGACAGAAACTATCAAACTCTTAGAGGAAAACATAGGCAGAACACTCCATGGCATAAATCACAGCAAGATCCTTTTTGACCTACCTCCTACAGGTATGGAAATAAAAACAAAAATAAACAAATGGGACCTAATGAAACTTAAAAGCTTTTGCACAACAAAGGAAACCATAAACAAGACCAAAAGACAGCCCTCAGAATGGGAGAATATATTTGCAAATGAAGCAACTGACAAAGGATTAATTTCCAATATTTAAAAGCAGCTCATGCAGCACAATAACAAAGAAACAAATAACCCAATCCAAAAATGGGCAGAAGACCTAAATAGACATTTCTCCAAAGAAGATATACAGATTGCCAACAAACTCATGAAAGAATGCTCAACATCATTAATCATTAGAGAAATGCAAATGAAAACTACAAGGAGATATCATCTCACACCAGTCAGAATGGCCATCATCAAAAAATCTAGAAACAATAACTGCTGGAGAGGGCATGGAGAAAAGGGAGCACTCTTGCACTGCTGGTAGGGATGTGATTTGGTACTGCCACTATGGAGAACAGTATGGAGGTTCCTTAAAATACTCCAAGTAGAACTACCGTATGACCCAGCAATCCCACTACTGGGCATATACCCTGAGAGAACCATAATTCAAAAAGAGTCATGTACCAAAATGTTCATTGCAGCTCTATTTACAATAGCCCAGAGATGGAAACAACTTAAGTGTCCATCATCGGATGAATGGATAAAGAAGATGTGGCACATATATACAATGGAATATTACTCAGCCATAAAAAGAAACGAAATTGAGCTATTTGTAATGAGGTGGATAGACCTAGAGTCTGTCATACAGAGTGAAGTAAGTCAGAAAGAGAAAGACAAATACCGTATGCTAACACATATATATGGAATTTAAGAAACAAAAATGTCATGAAGAACCTAGGGCTAAGTCAGGAATAAAGACACAGATCTACTAGAGAATGGACTTGTGGATATGGACAGGGGGAAGGGTAAGCTTCGACAAAGTGAGATAGTGGCATGGACATATATACACTACCAAACGTAAAATAGATAGCTTGTGGGGAGCAGCCACATAGCACAGGGAGATCAGCTTGGTGCTTTGTGACCACCTAGAGAGGTGGGATAGGGAGGGTGGGAGGGAGGGAGACAGAAGAGGGAAGATATATGGGAACATATGTATATGTATAACTGATTCACTTTGTTATAAAGCAGAAACTAATGCACCATTTTAAAGCAATTATACTCCAAGAATGATGAAAAAATAATTCACACAAAGTTGCTCTAAGAAAAAAGAGCTGAATACATTGCTACAGACTGTAAAAGTATGCCAGAAACTCATGTTGATAGAACAAATCAAATTGTAACCTCCTATTTCCAAAGGAGGAAAACAACATTAATAACTTGATATAGGGACTTTCCTGGTGGCCCAGTGGTTAAGAATCCACCTTCCAATGCAGGGAAAGTAGGTTCGCTCCCTGGTCGGGGAACTAAGATCCCACATGCTACGGGGCAATTAAGCCTGCGTGATATAAATGCAGAGGCCATGTGCTCTGGAGTCCATGTGTCACTAGAAAGCTCATGTGTCCCAACTACTTAGCCTGTGCACTCTGGAGCCCGCATGCCACAGCTAGAGAGAAGCCTATGCACCACAATGAAGAGCCCGCACACCATAAGGATCCTGCCTGTGGCAACTAAGACCCAATGCAGCCAAAAATGAATAGATAAATAAATAAATTTTAAAAAGAACATGATACAAAATGTTGAAAACAATAAAGCAATGTAAATTAAGATTATATAATCAGAGAAATTAAGTTACAGAATTCAGTGAAGTATTGGATTAAAAAGAAAAAAGTATTTCAGAATAAGAGATTGAACTAGAAGGAACACAATATTGAGTAAAGAATGTAGATTGTACTTTAAAAGAAATAGAAGGCAAAAATGAGGAAAATTTTGCAAATAATAAAGATGTGGAAAGAGATAAATAGAAGGCAATAGAAGGTTATAAATTGTAATTATAGACAAAGAAGAACAAATATACAGGTAATAATAATTCTTTAAGAAGATATTCCCAAAGAAAATAATAAATTCTAAATACTTTAATTGAAGAACTCTTTCCCGAAATGAAAAGAAATTTCAAGCTAGATCTTAAAATAACATCACAGAACATCACATAAATGAAAACATAAACCCAGATTGATCAAGGCCAAGAGGCATTGTATTCTTTTAGAATTATTGGACTATTAAGATAATTAAATTTTCTGTTGGAATCTAGATAAGTGAATCTTAACCAGTGTTAATTTTGCCTCCAGTGGACATTTGGCAATGCCTATAGACTGAGATGCTACTGGCATCTACAGGTAGAGGCCAGGAATGCTGCTAAGCATTCTACAATTTACTGTAGTATATCCTATATATTTCCTCCACCAGACTGTAGGAAACTCTACAGGTCAAATAGTCCAAGATCTTCAAAAGATAAATTGTAAGGAAAAGAATGGGATGGAGTGGAAACATGTAGACTAAAAGAGACTTAAAAGGTATAGTATTTTTAAATGGACAAGACTGAACTAGAGTTTAAATTGCATATTCACAAATGTTAGCCAGTATGCAACAAGTGCTCCATTCATTGAGAATAAATTACTGTCAAATCTCACTAATCATAAATCTTCATTCAGTTAATATTGTGTTTCTCCAAATCCATATAGGAAATAATTTCCTCTTAAAAAATTTAAAGGTCTTAATGCAGGAGATGAAACAGGGACTTTCCTGGTGGCCCAGTGGTTAAGAATCTGCTTGCCAATGCAGAGGTCATGGGTTCGAGCCCTGGTCTGGGAAGATCCCACCTGCAGCAGAACAACTAAGCCTGCAAGCCACGACTACTTAGCCAACGTGCCACAAGTACTGAAGCCCACGTGCCTACAGCCCATGCTTCATAACAAGAGAAACCACCACAATGAGAAGCTCGTCCACCACAAGGAAGAGTAGCCCTCACTCGCCACAACTAGATAAAGCCTGCACGCAGCAACAAAGATCCAATGCAGCCAAAAATAAATAAATAAATTTATTTTTTAGAAAGAAGAGATGAAAGAGCTTTAAAAATTATTCTTTTCAATAACAAGTCATACCTTTGCTTCAACTTCTGGGTCTAACAACTAATTATCCTGTGTAAATGAGTTTTATACTTAAGGGATAGTGTTGTGTAACACAGGACTAGTAAGAGTTGTAATGCTGCTGAACTATCAAAATAGGAAAAGTCATAATAATAAAAATTAAAATCATGTATTTACTGTGGTGGTGGTAAAACAAAGCTACCAATGTAACAAAGTCACATAGAGCTACACACATACTTACACACACATGCACAAGTGTATGTATGAAAAGCAAAATCAATGTACCAAAGTCAACTTCTTGGTTTTTATATTATACGGTAGTTCTGTGAGATGTTGGTATGAGGTGGTAAGGGGTGCATAAGACTTCCCTATACATTTATTTGCAACCTTCTGTGAATCTATAATTAATTCAAAATAAGGTTTTTTTGAAAAGTCAATTCAACAAGACTTTTAGAATTTCCTGACAACCAAATTTAGTACTACCAAACTCCTCATTCAAATCATAAGAAGGTCTAAAAGTTGGCAGGGGGAATCGTTGTACAGAGTGATGGATATTAGTAAAATAATCAACTGAATGTGTTTTGCTTCAGTGGTCACAAGAGAAAAAATGTATTTAACAGAAAACCAGAGATCATACAATGGAGAAGAAATGAGCACAATGAAACTTTGAAAAACACAACATCAAATGAAGTCAAACAGGATCCAAAGCAGAATTAGAACAAAGAGAGGTCATTTTGTGGCAATTTTTCTCAGTTCCACAAGACACACAGCAGCTTAATAATAGAGTTTGGGCTCTAAAAGCACCAATCATGCCATTGAATACAGCTGAAATAATAAATTATTGCCTTAATAGCCTTGTCCTGAAGTAAGTGAATTTGTGGCTGTTGACCTGGTATGCAAAATATCTGGCCCAAGTAAGGGGCTGAAGGAACCAAGCTAATTCTGTCCACCGTGCTTCTATAGTGGTTAGCGTGGCTTCTGGCCAACATGGAGTAACAGGGACCAGTTTTATTCTCCCACCAGAAATGACAAAAATAAAGACCATAAGATATAGACATAAACATAGATATAGATATAGATAGATACAAACATCAGCTTTCAATTCACTGAGCATCAGGCAAGGAAGGACTGATTTCTAAGAGATGCTGAAAAAAATGAAGTGAGCCCAATAAATGCCTCAGCTTACTGCACTGAGAGCGTTTCAAGGCCACAGCACAGGAAGCGGGAACCCAGGGAGAGTCCAGCAGATGTGATGAGTTGAAGAGACAAAGTTGAGAGTGTGAAACTCCAAAGTAGCCAGGGTTCACAGAGCAGAGCGCTGGAGAAGAGAGAGGTTCATAGATAGAGTAATCAGACTTAAGGGGTCTTCCTCAAGTATTCAGAAGAGTACTAATTACTGTATCCATGTAAGTAAACTATCTGAAGATAAGGAGAGGACCACCTGAAAAGATTAGAGAAAATAATAATCAGAGCTAGTGAAAGAACCTGTTCCAACAAGCTAGACTGGAAATTCATTATTCTTAAGACATGGCATAGAGAATTTAGAAGGGTCTCACCTATGTAGTGGGAAACAACACTAGACCAAACTTGGCTCTGGTGCCACCTAAAAAAATATTTAAAAATGAATACCCAAAAAGTTTCCAAATATTTAACTGTATCCTTGAACAAAGCTCAAGAGTACTTATAAAAATACAAAAATTTGAGCCCCAAGAAGATAAAATTTAGAATGTTTGCATCCAATAAAAAAATATTAGGCATGCAAAGAAAAAATATGACCCATAATGCAGAAAACAATCAGTGTATCAAAACAGGCCCAGAACTGAGACAGATGTCAGAAATAACAGACAAGATATTTAAAATAGTTATTATAACTGTACTCTAAATGTTAAAATATGTAAGTAGAAACATAGAATATACAAAAACAAGTCAAATCTAACATCTGAAAAGAAAAACTACAGTACTTGGAATGAAAAATACATTGGATAGGATTAACAGAACATTAGACATTGCAAAATAAAAAATTACTTACTTTGAAGGTATAACTATAGAAACTACCCAAAATGAAATACAGAAAGAAAGACTTAAAAAATAAACAGAGGGGCTTCCCTGGTGGCGCAGTGGTTGAGAGTCCACCTGCCAGTGCAGGGGACATGGGTTCATGCCCTGGTCTGGGAAGATCCCACATGCCGCGGAGTGGCTGCGCCCATGAGCCATGGTCACTGAGCCTGTGCGTCTGGAGCCTGTGCTCCGCAGCGGGAGAGGCTGCACAATGAAAAGCCTGCGTACTGCAAAAAAATAAAAATAAAATAATAATAATAATAGAGTATCAGTATCACTCTGGAAAATAGTTTGGCAGTTTCCTATAAAACTAAACATGCACTTACCATACCACACTGCAAATGCATTCCTGGGCATTTATCCCAGAGAAATAAAACATATGTTCACACAAAAAATCTACACACAAATGTTCACAGCAGCTTTATTCATGATAGGTAACCACTGGAAACAACACAAGTGTCCTCCAGTGTGTGAATGAGTAAACACAAACACATTGTATCATGCTGAGTGAAAAAAAAAGCCAATCCCAAAAGGTCATATACTATATAATTTCATTTTATCATATGGTAGGGCATATGGAATGGATATAACTATAAACACTTAGCATGAAGGAGCATTCTGAGATGATATATCTTGACTACAGTGGTGGTTCCACACACCTATACATGTGATAAAGTGGACTAAAACTATGCACACATTGTACACTTTTAATTCTCTTGTTTTGATATTGTACTACAGTTACTTAAGATGGAACCATTGGGACAATTGGATGAAGGGTACACAAGAATTTTTTGTATTATCTTTGTAATTTCCCATGAACCTAAATTTGTTCCAAAATAAAAAGTTTTTAAAAATGAACAAAGAGTCACTGAGTTCTGAAACAACTTCATGTGGCCTAGTATACCTGTAATTCAGGAAAACTTGAAAAGTGGGTAGAAAAATATTTGAAGAAATAATGACTGAAAGTTTCCTAAAGTTGATGGAAACATCAATCACAGATCTAAAAACTGATAATTCCCAAATACAAGGAACACGAAGAAAACAGTAACAATGCATATCATAATCAAATTGCTTAAAATGCTAGCAATAAAAATATATGTCCCAAGGCAGCCAGAGAAAAAAAGATACTTTACACACAGAGAAACATATATAAATATGATAGCAGATTTCTTATGAAACAATACAAGCTAGCAGACAGGAAACACATCTGAAAGAATAATAGTACTGGAAAAAAAATAGTAGTGAAAGAAAATACTCCATCAGCCCAAACAGCGAAAACAGCTTTCAAAAATCCATCAGCCCAAACACAGTGAAAACAGCTTTCAATAATGAAGACAACTCAGTTTTTAAAATGAGCAAGGGAATTGAATAGCCATGTTTCAAAAGATGGTACGCAATGGCCAATAAGTGCAAGAAAAAAGATGCTCAACACTAAAACAGACATAGGGATCAATGGAACAGAATAGAGAGCCCAGAAATAAACCCACACACCTATGGTAAATGAATCTATGATAAAAGAGCCAAGAATATTCAATGGAGAAAAGACGGTCTTTTCAGCAAGTGGTGTTGGGAAAGCTGGACAGCTACATGTAAATCAATGAGGTTTGAATACTCCCTAACACCATGCACAAAAATAAATTCAAAATTGCTTAAAGACTTAAACATAAGACATGACACCATAAAACTACAAGAAGAGAACATAGACAAAAAAATTCGCTGACATAAATCATAGCAAATATTTTCTTAGGTCAGTCTTGCAAGGTAAAAGAAATAAAAGCAAAAAATAAACAAATGGGACCTAATAAAATGTATAAGCTTTTGCACAGCAAAGGAAACCATAAACAAAATGAAAAGACAACATGCCGAATGGGAGAAAATATTTGCAAATGATGCAACTGACAAGGGCTTAATTTCCAAAATATACATACAGCTCAATATCAAAGAAACAAACAATCCAGTCAAAAAATGGGCAGAAGATTTAAATAGACAGTTTTCCAAAGTAGACATACAGATGGCCAACTAGCACATAAAAAGATGTTCTACATCACTAATTATTAGGGAAGCACAAATCAAAACTACAATGAGGTATCACCTCACATTGGTCAGAACAGCCATCATCAAAAAGCTTACAAATAATAAATGATGGAGAGGGTGTGGAGAAAAGGGAACCCCCTTCATTGTTGGTGAGAATGTAAGTTGGTGCAGCCACTATGGAGAACAGTATGGAAGTTCCTTAAAAAACTATAAAGAAAGTTACCATATGGTCCAGCAATCCCACTGCTGGGCATATATCCAGAAAAGAAGAAAACTCTAATCCAAAAAGATACATGCACAACAATGTATATAGCAGCATTATTTACAATAGACAAGACATGGGAGCAACCTAAGTTGTGATATATATGTATGTATGTATATATATATATATATATATACACTATATATATATAAACACACACACACATATATATCTGAATTACTTTGCTCTACATCAGAAACTAGCATTGTAAATCAACTATACTTCAATTTAATTAATTATTAGTGAATTAAAAGATGCTCCACATCATTAGTTATTAGGGAAATGCAAATCAGAACCACTAACGGATATGATACTTCTTCACAGCCCTTAGGATGGCTATACTTTAAAAACAGTAACAAGTGTTGGTGAAGATGTGGAGAAATTGGAACTTCCACGTGCTGGTGAGAATGTAGGTACAGCTGCTTTGGAATATGGTTTTGCAATTTCTCATAATGTTAAACATAGAGATGCCATATGATCCAGTAATTCCACTCCTAAGTATATACCAAAGAGAAATGAAAACATATATCTACACAAACACTTATACATGGATGTTCATAGTGGAATTATTCATAATAACAAAAAATTGTTAAAACCCAAACGACCATCAACTAATGACTGGGTCAACAAAATGTAGTAGGTTCATACAATGGAATATCTTACAGCCATAAAATAATGAATTGCTCATACATGATAAACATGGATGAACCTTAATATTATTTTGTTATATGAAAGAAGCCAGATATAGAAAGCACGTATGATTTCATTTATATGAAATGTACAGAATAAGCAACTCTATAAAGAAAATAAGTTAGTGGTTGCCAAGCCTGGGGTAATTGGGGGGAAATGGAAAACCATGGCTTATAGGTATGAATTTCCCTTCATGGATAATAAAAATGTTCTAATATTAATTCAGTTTTATATTTTAAATTGGCAAATCCATAAAGGCATGTGAATTATATATTAATAGATCTGTTAAAAACAACCACAAAAAAGAGATTTGTAGGCATACAAAAAGTAAAATAATTCATTACCAGCAGACCTACATTACATGACATGTTAAAGGATGTTCTTCAAGAAGAAAAAAGTTACACTACAGGGAAATCTGAAGCTACACAAAGAAATGAAGAGCACCAGAAATAATAAATACATGGGTGCCAGTTTTATAAATTATTTTAATATTGTTAAAACATAATTGACTCTGTAAACAAAAATGTAAACAATGAATTATGGGCTTTAGAACAGATGTAAATATATATGTAATATGTGAATATATGTACATATGTAAATGTGCAAATATGTAAATATACCATGTGTAATGACAACCAAACACAAAAGCCAAGAAGGGAAAAAAGAAGTATACAGTTGTAAGATTCTTATATGTTAAGTGGTATAATATCACCTGAAAATAGGTTGTGATAAAGATGCATATTATAACCCCAGCAAATAATAAAATAACAAAACAATAAGTTATAGCTAGTAAGACAACAAGCATACAATGGTTAGCTCAGTGAGTCAGAATAGAGCTTATAAGGCCAAAACCTTGGGTCCATCTATGATTGGATGCGTTAACATTGTTCTGTTCCTGAGGCACAACTAAATTGTTAATATGGACATTTCCTTCTCTCAGAGGCATGTGTTCTGGCTGTCAGAGATATTGTGGGCACTGGGGGGTGGTGAGTCAGTGGAGACAAATTCAATACCTCTGCAGTATTCTTCTCTGCTATTCTAATGACAACTCAACAAAAAATGAGAGGAGGAAGAACCAAGATGGTGGAGTAGAAGGACGTGCTCTCACTCCCTCCTGTGAAAACACCAGAATCACAACTAGCTACTGGACAATCATTGACAGGAAGACACTGGAACTCACAAAAAAAGATACCCCACATCCAAAGACAAAGGAGAAGCAACAATGAGATGGTAGGAGGGGTGCAATCACAGTAAAACCAAACCCCATAACTGGTGGGTGGGTGACTCACAGACTGCAGAACACTTACACCACAGAAGTCCACCCACCGGAGTGAAGGTTCTGAGCCGCACGTCAGGCTTCCCAACCTGGGGGTCCAGCAACGGGAGGAGGAATTCCTAGAGAATCAGACTTTGAAGCCAAGTGGGAATTGATTGCAGGACTTTGGCAGGACTGGTGGAAACAGAGACTCCACTCTTGGAGGGCACACACAAAGTAGTGTGCATTCGGGACCCAGGGGAAGGAGCAGTGACCCATAGGAAACTGAACCAGACCTACCTGCTAGTGGTGGAGGGTCACCTCTCCTGCAGAGGTTGGGGGTGTGTCTCACTGTGGGGACAAGGACACTGGGAGCAGAAGTTCTGGAAAGTACTCCTTGGCGTGAGCCCTCCCAGAGTCTGTCATTAGCCCGACCAAAGGGCCCAGGTAGGCTCCAGTGTTGGGTTGCCTCCAGTTAAACAACCACAGGGAGGGAACCCAGCCCCACCCATCAACAGTCAAGTGGATTAAAGTTTCACTGAGCTCTGTCCACCAGAGTGCTGCAGACCAGCCGAAGAAAGAGGATTTCACTGCCCAGGGTCAGAAGGGAAGGGGTAAGGAACTGAAGTAGCACCGACGAATGGAGTCAGAAGGACCAAGACAACTGATGGTTGCAAGGCGAATTTTATTATGCTACAGTTGCAGATTATATAGACTAGAAAAAGAAGGTTGCCAGATGGTGGTTTACATTATCTACAGTGTCTCGGCTCAAGGTTAACTTCCCTGGGAGAAAACTCATAAACCCAGAATCATCCAAAATAACCTGCACGTGCAGGGGGGAGACAGCTTTGCTTATCTCAGTTTACATTCTTTCTGATCTCTGGGCCCTGGTAATTTATCTCCCCTGGAATGGAACAAGGAGGGGAACAAGAAGGCACAGTCCCTTCGAGCAGCAGTGGCATGCCTGGCATGTCCGCAGCCTGCTCTCAAGGCTGACCGTTTCCCACAGGTTCCACTTTATTATTTTTTAATTTTTGTTGCAAAATAATTCCATGAAGCTTAGTGCCGAGAGTAGTATATTGTTGCATGAGGATACGAAACAGACATGAGAAGATTATTATCAATAATAGACAAATTATGGCCAGGGTAATAAATCCTGACAACCTTCCAGTAACCCAAGACTGAGGGTTTAACAACTTTAAATGATCCAATAAATTTTGATTTACATCTTCTGGCGAAATATCATCAAGATGTGCATTTTGCATATCCTGAATTTCAGCATTTAACTTCTTAAGATCAAGACTAATATTATCTGACCAAACACTCAGCAGATGCATTTTTACTTTTTCCCATTCCCAAATAGAGTCATTATACTTATAAGGAGTAACACAAATCCATATATACTTTGCATGACAAGCTAAACGCATCCTCAATTTTAATGCTGCCATATGATCTCCAATCCCCAAAATTGCATTTTTAAATTCATCTAACTTTCTATTAATCTGTAAATCTATGTGACTTTGTAAAGATAAAGCAAGACTGGTATTTTGAGATAATTGATTAACAAAGTGAGCATTATTAATATTCTGTGAAAGAGCAAGACTGGCAGTAGCCACAGTAGCAGATAGAGCAGCCAAGGCAAGTAAACTTACTATTAGCCACCCAATAAAGCGTCTCCTTCTCTGCAAGGCTTTAGAGAGTTCCACCCATGCCTGTACTCCAGTATTTTCATACCAAGGTTCTTTCTGATGTACAGGCACCATAACATACATGGGTTGCTTTAGTATAAGCACAGATTGCGTTCCTGCAGAAGGGAACATACAACTGTTAAAAATACAATTAACACAGCTAATGTTATAGCCTCCTTTGGAAGAATTACCAGTGTTAATAGAATCAATCAAAAGTGTATATGGAGGAGCAACACAAGTTATAACAGGTGTATTGGAATAAGGTAGAGCTGGTTTCCATATATCCCAGTTCTTTTGAAATATGATAAACCTATCTATGACAGGAGTAGAAGAGATAAGAATTGACCCCTTGGTATAATCTATAGTATACCATATTTGGTTATTATTCCAAGATGCATTGCAACATTCAAAATTGGATTCAGGAAAGTTAATGGTCATAAAAGGAGGAAATTGATTTTTTGATTTTCTGTTAAGAATAGTAACCTTATGTCCAGCTATAAGTATCACTTGTCCTCCAAGTAAACGCTTCATACAGAAATAATTTCCTGAATCTTCACCTGTAACCTTGGCTATAGTAACAGCAGAATCCCTAAGTGGTGAGGCGTATGAGATTCGACCTCTAATATTAATAGGTTGCCCATTTTTATACTAAAAGATGGTATCCTTAAGATCCTCTCATCGGCTGGTAGCCGGGTATGTAAGAGTAATGTTGGTTCCTGTAAAACAAAGGATGCCTGGAGAGCCTGACAAACTAATTGATTGATCCGTTCCCTCATAAACATCTGTATGCTCATAACTAATAGCCTTTACACAACCAGTTTCCAGATTCAATGGGCTAAGACCGACAGGATAGGTATTAAACCAGTTAGTATAATTTACAGACATATTGATTTGTTTTATATTCCCAATAAGAGGCCCATAAACTGTATGATTATAAAATATAGGAAACTCTGCTTCAAACCAAGATATGGGTTGTAATAGTGGAGGATCAGGTACATAGGCCCAGTAAGTTGCTGCATTAACAGAGGGAACACATGAAACTGTTGCCAACATAGCCAAAACTAAAGTTACAGGTGTAACAGGATTATTCTGTTGTTTCACTAACTCTTGAGCTTGTGAAACCAATTGTTTAGTTTGTCCCCAAGTTGGAACATTACTCCTTTGAGTCGTCCTGGCAAGTGATTTCTTCTTTTTCTAAATCAACACTGTCAAATTTTCGGGAGAGATGCAGAGCTTCTTCATCTTCTGAACTAGTTGTGAGCTGTGGCGAGCCATCTATTTGCTTGACTAAGCGCTCAGGAAGCCAGCGAAGTTCAGGCACTGATCTGGGAAAGATACACACGTGACCACGTCCTCAAATCAACACAGGATCAGGAAGATGCCAAGTGCTGGTTAATGGATATTTCCAGAGGACCTCCGTAGATTGAGAGGCCAATTGTGGCGCAGCCACCAACCTCTCCCCTGCAGAGTGGCCAAATTTGTCAACAGTGAGAAAATTTAAATAAAAAAGCATGATTTATAAAGTTATGTGGTGCTGTTCTATATAATTTCCCCTTTTTTATTTTTTTAATAGTTAGCTTTAAAGACCTATTTGCACATTTTATAATACCTTGCTCTTGAGGGTTATATGGAATGCCTGTAATATGTGTAAATTGTAATGAATTACAAAATGTTGCAAAAGCAGCACTAGTGTAAGCGGGCCCATTATCACTATTTATAATTTTAGGAATATTTATAAATGCAAAACAATGTAATAAATGAGTAATAACATGTTTAGTAGCCTCTCCGGTCTGTGCTGTAGCACAGAGGAAACCAGAATCAGTATCAATAGTGACATGGATTCCTGGAGGGGAAGATGGCAGAAGAGTAAGACGCAGAGATCACCTTCCTCCACACAGATACACCAGAAATACATCTACACGTGGAAGAACTCCTACAGAACACCTACTGAACGCTGACAAAAGACCTCAGACCTCCCAAAAGGCAAGAAAGTCCCCACGTACCTGGATAGGGCAAAAGAAAAAAGAATAAACAGAGACAAAAGGATAGGGACGGGACCTGCACCGGTGGGAGGGAGCTGTGAAGGAGGAAACGTTTCCACACACTAGGAAGCCCCTTCGTGGGCAGAGACTGCGGGTGGCAGAGAGGGGAAGCTTCGGAGCCACGGAAGAGAGCACAGCCACAGGGGTGTGGAGGGCAAGGCGGAGAGATTCCCACACAGAGGATCGGTGCCGACCAGCACGCACCAGCCCGAGAGACTTGTCTGCTCACCTGACGGGGAGGGCGGGGCTGCGAGCTGAGGTTCGGCCTTCGGTCAGAGTGCAGGGAGAGGACTGGGGTTGGTGGCGTGAACACAGCATGCAGGGGGTTAGTGCACCACCGCTAGCCGGGGGGGAGTCCGGGGAAACGTCTGGACCTGCCAAAGAGGCAAGAGACTTTGTCTTCCCTCTTTGTTTCCTGGTGCGCGAGGAGAGGGGATTAAGAGCACTGCTTAAAGGAGCTCCAGAGACGGACGCGAGCCGCGGTTAACAACGTGGACCCCAGAGGCGGGCATGAGACGCTAAGGCTGCTGCTGCCACCACCAGGAAGCCCGTGTCAGAGCACAGGTCACTATCCACACCCCCTTCCGGGGAGTCAGTGCAGCCGGCCACTGCCAGGGTCATGGGATCCACGGACAACTTCCCCGGGAGAATGCACAGCGCACCTCAGGCTGGTGCAACGTCATGCCGGCCTCTGCAGCCACAGGCTTGCCCTGTGCTCCGTACCACTCCCTACCCCAGACCTGAGTGAGCCAGAGTCCCCAAAGCAGCTGCTCCTTTAACCCCGTCCTGTCTGAGCGAAGAACAGACGGCCTCCGGCGACCTACACGCAGATGTGGGACCAAATCCAAAGCTGAGCCCCCTGGAGCTGTGAGAACAAATAAGAGAAAGGGAAATCCCTCCCAGCAGCCTCAGAAGCAGCGGATGAAAGCTCCACAATCAACTTGATGTACCCTGCATCTGTGGAATACATGAATAGACAACGAATCATCCGAAATTGAGGAGGTGGACTTTGAGAGCAAAATTTATGATTTTTTCCCCTTTTCCTCTTTTTGTGAGTGGGTATGTGTATGTTTCTGTGTGAGATCTTGTCTGTAAACCTTTGCTTCCATCATTTGTCCTAGTGTTCTATCCGTCCTTTTTTTCCCCCTTTTTTTAAAATAACTTTTTTCTTAATAATTATTTTTATTTTAATAACTTTATTTTATTTCATGTTAATTTATTGTATTTTATCTTTTCTTTCTTTCTTTCTTTCTTTCTTTCTTTCTTTCTTTCTTTCCTTCCTTCCTTCCTTCCCTCCTTCCCTCCTTCCTCCCTCTCTCTCTCCCTCCCTCCCTCCTTTCTTTCTTTCTTTCTTCCTTCCTTTCTTTCTTTCTTTCTTCCTTTCTTTCTTTCTTTCTTTCTTCCTTTCTTTCTTTCTTTCTTTCTTTCTTTCTTTCTTTCTTTCTTTCTTTCTTTCTTTCTTTCTTTCTTTCTTTCTTCTTTTTCTCCCTTTTATTCTGAGCTGTGTGTATGAGAGGCTCTGCAGCCAGGACTCAGTGCTGTGCCTCTGAGGTGGGAGACCAACTTCAGAACACAGGTCCACAAGAGACCTCCCAGCTCCACATAATATCAAACAGTGAAACTCTTCCAGAGATCTCCATCTCAACAGCAGCACCTAGCTTCATTCAATGACCAGCAAGCTACAGTGCTGGACACCCTCTGCCAAACAACTAGCAAGACAGAAACACAACACCACCTATTAGCATAGAGGCTGCCTTAAATCAAAATAAGTCCACAGACACCCCAAAACACACCACAAGACGTGGAGCAGCCCACGAGAAAGATAAGATCCAGCCTCATCCACCAGAACACAGGCACTAGTCCCCTCCACCAGGAGGCCTACACAACCCACTGAACCAACCTTACCCACTGGGGACAGACACCAAAAACAATGGAACTACGAACCTGCAGCCTGCAAAAAGGAGACCTCAAACACAGTAAGATAAGCAAAATGAAAAGACAGGAAAACACACAGAGGATGAAAGAGCAAGATAAAAATGCACCAGACCTAACAAATGAAGAGGAAATAGGCAGTCTACCTGCAAAAGAATTCAGAATAATGAGAGTAAAGATGATCCAAAATCTTAGAAATAGAATACACAAAATGCAATAAACATTTAACAAGAGCCTAGAAGAACTAACGATGAAACAAGCAACGATGAACAACGCAATAAATGAAATAAAAAATACTCAACATGGGATCAATAGCAGAATAACTGAGGCAGAAGAACAGATAAGTTACCTGGAAGATAAAAGAGTGGAAATAACTACTGCAGAGCAGAATAAAGAAAAAAGAATGAAAAGAACTGAGGAGAGTCTCAGAGACCTCTGGGACAACATTAAATACACCAACATTCGAATTATAGGGGTTCCAGAAGAAGAAGAGAAAAAGAAAGGGACTGAGAAAATATTTGAAGAGATTATAGTTGAAAACTTCCCTAACATGGGAAACAGAATAGTTAATCAAGTCCAGGAAGCACAGAGAGTCCCATACAGGATAAATCCAAGGAGAAACACACCAAGACACATATAAATCAAACTGTCAAAAATTAAATACAAAGAAAACATATTAAAAGCAGCATGGGAAAAACAACAAATAACACACAAAGGAATCCCCATAAGCTTAACAGCTGTTTTTTCTGCAGAAAATCTGCAAGGCAGAAGGGACTGGCAGGACTTATTTAAAGTGATGAAGGAGAAAAACCTGCAACCAAGATTACACTACCCAGCAAGATTCTTATTCAGTTTTGATGCAGAAATTAAAAACTTTACAGACAAGCAAAAGCTGAGAGAGTCAGAACCACCAAACCAGCTTTACAACAACTGCTAAAGGAACTTCTCTAGGCAAGAAACACAAGAGAAGGAAAAGACCTACAATAACACACCCAAACCAAATAAGAAAATGGGAATAGGAATATACATATCTATAATTACCTTAAATATAAATGAATTAATGCTCCCACCAAAAGACACAGATTGGCTGAATAGATACAAAACCAAGACCCATATATATGCTGTCTACAAGAGACCCACTCCAGACCTAGAGACACATACAGACTGAAAATAAGGGGATGGAAAAAGATATTTCATGCAAATGGAAACCAAAAGAAAGCTCGAGTAGCAACTCTCACATCAGACAAAATAAACGTTAAATTAAAGAGTGTTAGAAGAGACAAAGAAGGACACTACATAATGATCAAGAGATCGATCCAAGAAGAAGATATGACAATTATAAATATTTATGCACCCAACATAGGAGAACCTCAATGCATAAGGCAAATACTAGCAGCCATAAAGGGGAAATCGACAGTAACACATTCATAGTAGGGGACTTTAACACCCCACTTTCACCAATGGACAGATCATCTAAAATGAAACTAAATTAGGAAACACAAGCTTTGAATGATACATTAAACAAGACGGACTTAATTGATATTTATAGGACATTCCATCCAAAAACAACAGAATACACATTTTTCTTAAGTGCCCATGGAACATTCTCCAGGATAGATCATATCTTGGGTCACAAATCAAGCCTTGGTAAATTTAAGAAAATTGAAATTTTATCATGTGTCTTGTCCGAACACAATGCTATGAGACTAGACATCAATTACAGGGAAAGATCTGTAAAAAATAAAAACACATGGAGTCTAAGCAATACACTACTTAATAACGAAGTGATCACTGAAGAAATGAAAGAGGAAATCAAAAAATACCTAGAAACGAATGACCATGGAGACACGACGACACAATACCTATGGGATGCAGCAAAAGCAGTTCTAAGATGGAAGTTTATATGCATACAATCCTACCTTAAGAAACAGGAAACATCTCAAATAAACAACCTAAACATGCACCTAAAGCAACTAGAGAATGAAGAATACAAACACCCCAAAGTTAGCAGCAGGAAAGAAATAAAAATCAGATCAGAAATAAATGAAAAAGAAATGAAGGAAATGATAGCAAAGATCAATAAAACTAAAAGCTGGTTCTTTGAGAAGATAAACAAAATCACTAAACCATTAGCCAGATTCATCAGGAAAAAAAGGTTGAAGAGTCACATCAATAGGACTAGAAATGAAAAAAGAGAAGTAACAACTGACACTGCAGAAATACAAATGTCCATGAGAGATTACTGCAAGCAACTCTATGCCAATAAAATGGAAAACCTGGAAGAAATGGACAAATTCTTAAAAACGCACAACCTGCCAAGACTGAATCAGGAAGAAATAGAAAATATGAACAGACCAATCACAAGCACTGAAATTGAAACTGTGATTAAAAATCTTCCAACAAACAAAAGCCTGGGAACAGATGGTTTCACAGGCGAATTCTATCAAATATTTAGAGAAGAGCTAGAACCTATCCTTCTCAAACTCTACCAAAATATAGCAGAGGGAGGAAAACTCCTAATCTCATTCTACGAGGCCACCATCACCTTGATACCAAAACCAGACAAGGATGTCACAAAGAAAGAAAACTACAGGCCAATATCACTGATGTATTTAGATGCAAAAATCCTCAACAAAATACTAGCAAAGAGAATCCAACAGCACATTAAAAGGATCATACACCATGATCAATTGGAGTTTATTCCAGGAATGCAAGTATTCTTCGATATACGCAAATCAATCAACATGATACAACATATTAACAATTTGAAGGACAGAAACCATATGATCATCTCAATAGATGCAGAGAAAGCTTTTCACAAAATTCAACACTGATTTACGATAAAAAAAAACCTGAAGAAAGTAGGCATAGAGGGAACTTTCCTCAACATAATAAAGGCCATATATGACAAACCCACAGCCAACATCATCCTCAATGGTGAAAAACTGAAAGCATTTCGAATAAGAAAAGGAACAAGACAAGGTTGCCCACTCTCACCACTCTTATTCAACATAGTTTTGGAAGTTTTAACGACCACAATCAGAGAAGAAAAGGAAATAAAAGGAATCCAAATCGGAAAAGAGGAAGTAAAGCTGTCACTGACTGCAGATGACATGATACTATACATACAGAATCCTACAGATGTTACCAGAAATCTACTAGAGCTAATCAGTGAATTTGGTAAAGTAGCAGGAAACAAAATTAATGCCCAGAAATCTCTGGCATTTCTATACACTAATGATGAGAAATCTGAAAATGAAATCAAGAAAACACTTCCATTTACCATTGGATCAAAAAGAATAAAATATCTAGGAATAAACCTGCCTAAGGAGACAAAAGACCTGTATACAGAAAATTATAAGACATTGATGAAAGAAATTAAAAGTTTGCAGTGAAGTGGGTGGACCTAGAGTCCGTCATACAGAGTGAAGTAAGTCAGAAAGAGAAAGACAAATGCCATATGCTAACACATATATATGGAATTTAAGAAAAAATGTCATGAATAACCTGGGGTAAGACAGGAATAAAGACACTGTCCTACTAGAGAATGGACTTGACTATATGAGGAGGGAGAAGTGTAAGCTGTGACAAAGCGAGAGAGTGGCATGGACATATGTACACTACCAAACGTAAAATAGATAGCTAGTGGGAAGCAGCCGCATAGCCCAGGGAGATCAGCTCGTTGCTTTGTGACCACCTAACGGTGTGTGATAAGGAAGGTGGGAGGGAGGGAAATGTAAAAGGGAAGAGGTGTGGGAATATATGTATAACTGATTCACTTTGTTATAAAGGATAAACTAACACACCAGTGGAAAGGAATTATACTCCAATAAAGATGTAAAAAAAATGATATAGTGGCATGCACACACTGTAATTTACCAAAAGACGGGATATAAGTAACATCCATTTGCCATAAATGACTAGGTAATAATCCACGAGGATTAACATCATAATGCGGAAGAGGAAGGTGAGGTAAGCCTTTTGGGCATTGCTTAACAATTTGTTGGATGGCTTCAAGAGTAAGGGAAAATTGTTTGCATAGTGTAGCCACCTACTGATGGCGTAAAGCATGCAATTGTTGTGCTGCTTGTGAAGCAGTTTGATCATAGGTTACCATAATATGAGGGTGTGCAGGACATGGACCATGAGTATGAACAGTATGAAGAGAATGAATGCAATATATTAGCCATTCTTGATAGCATGACGAATGGAAAGGAGTAGTACGGTAAATTGGGATATGTCCTGCTTTATGGAAGAAATTGAGGGGAAGAATAACTTTAACTTTATTTTTGGGAGGAAAATGCACAGGATAAAAATCACGTTTAGATCGAGTTAAATCATCTGCAGTTGCATTAAGTTTAGTCAATGGGCCAGCCAAGTTAGAATGAGCACAGATATGCAGAGCTGCAACAGGACCATTGTGGGAATGAATAAGCTGTTGAAGCAAACGAAAAGAGGATGATAATTCAGGGTCATTAGTATGTCCTATGGCTGCAGTCTCCAGAAGAAAAAATAAGATAATAAGATATTTACTATCAGAAAACAAATTAAAAGATAAAGAAGGCAAATGTTTAAAAGCCATAATGACAGCATACAGTTCAACACGTTGAGCTGAAGTCAAGGAAGTTTGTTTAATTAGTTTTGTTCCATCGTCAGGGATTACAGTAGCCACTCCTGAAGAAGAACCGTCTGTAGAAACTAAGGATACATGAGGAATAGGCTGTTGCCTAATTATAGAAGGAAATATATAATAGTTAAGTTTGCTGAATTGGATCAATTTTTCAGCAGGTTAATGGAATTCCAAGGTACCTGAAAATCCTGCAAGAGCAAGATCCCATTCATTACTATGTTGAAAAAGCCAATTTTGTTGACTAACTGAATAAGGGACAATAATTTGAGAAGGTTCTATACCTATAAATTGTAAGTATCTAGTTCTACCTTGCATTATTATAAGTTCATAATAAGTTCATAATAAGGGTTAATAACTTTAGAGGGTGTAGTTTTCATATGAATCCATTCAATAATTCCAACATTTTACCATAAGATGGCACTAGGCACATGAGGTGTTGGACAATTAAAGAAATTGGCAGGTGAGTATGTATTCGAGTTAATTGTGCAGATAGCTCTATTAACTATTTGTAAAGCTTGAAATCCTTCTGGAGTCATAGAGCATGAAGAAGGATCTGAGTCAACTTTAAGAATATCAAACAAAGGCTGTAATTGAGCAGTAGTAAGTTTTAAGGGAGGCCTTAGCCAATTAATATCTCCAAGTAATTTTTGAAAATCATTTAATGTTTTTAAATTATCACTCAAATTTTCAGTTTTTGAGGCCTAATGGTAGTATTATCAATATATTTTCCCAAATATAAAAATGGAGATTGTCTTTGAACATTTTCTGAGGCAATGACCAAACCAAACGATTATAAGGATTGTTGTAAAAATTGAAAAGCAGTCTCCAAGAAAGAAATATTATCAGTGGCTAAAAGTATATTATCCATATAATGTATGAGATATAATGTTGGAAACCTTTTTCTCACAGGAGTCAAGGCCTGAGCCACATATTTTTGGCATAATGTTGGACTATTTGCCATGCCCTGAGGCAATACTTTCCATTGAAGTCTCCTCATGGGTTCCTTAAAATTTAAAGAAGGCAAATTAAAAGCAAAATATTTTCTGTCTTCAGGAAACAAAGGAATAGTGAAAAAACAATCTTTTAAATCTATAACTAAAAGATAATAATTGTGTGGTATGGCTGTTGGAGAGGGTAGGCCTGGTTGAAGAGCTCCCATTATTAGCAAAGTTTTATTAACAGCTCTTAGATCCTGTAATAACTTATATTTTCCATATTTTTTCTTGATAATAAAAATAAGAGTGTTCCAAGGACTATCGGAAGACTCTAAGTATCCTAATTTTAATAGTTCTATAACTAACTGCTCTGCAGCCTTTAACTTCTCCTTAGTGAGGGGCCACTGGTCCACCCATACTGGGTCATCAGTTAGCCAAGTAATTGGATCAGCAGTGAGTGGAGGTGAATCCAAGGCCCCTAAGAAAAACCCAAACCTTGTCTATCATTTTTTTTTCACATCAATAGGATAGACAGTTCCTTGTTGATTTGTTCCCAGCCCTTTTGTGGGAAGAAATCCTTGATCCAACATCATATTAGAGACTTGAGAATTTGGACTATAAAGCAATACTCCCATTTCTTTTAATATATCTCAGCCCCAGAGGTTTAAAGACAGCCCAAGAAAAACATAAGGCTGGAAGTATCCTGAATGGCCCTCACTATCTTGCCATAATAATAACTGACTACTTTGCATAGGAGAAGAACTTTGTCCTATTCCTTGAAGTTCTGTAATAGTAGGACTAACAGGCCAATATTTAGGCCACTTTATCTGTGGCATAACAGAGACATCAGTTCCAGTGTCTAACAAGTCTGAAAAAACCTTTCCATTAATGGTTAATTTCATTTCTGGACATTCTTTCCCTCTCTTCTGAATCCAGTAGGCAGCATTAGATGATCCAAAAGCCTTTGTTCCTCTCTCTTGATGTTGTAAAATTTGTCCATGAGGTACAAAGGGCAAAAGTGCAATTGTGCAATTTTATCACCAGGAGAAATAGTTATTATATTTTTAATAGTTTGTACCATGATTTTTATTTCTCCTTCGTAGTCAGAATCTATGACTCCTGGAATAATAGTTAAACCCTTCATGGTGACACTACTTCTTCCCAATAATAGTCTCATCAAACCCTTGGGTAAAGGTCCATAGATGCCTGTAGATAGGGCCTGAGGACCCATTTCAGGAGTTAATACATATCGGGCGGAGGTACTGAGGTCCAGTCCTGCGCTTCCTGGTGTTGCTCTGGAGAGCGAGGATATTGAATGTTTTTGTTCTTGGTTAATGTCTGATTGATAATTTGAGGAGGATACACAGATATTGCCCCTATTATTTGTTGGGGCCGGGGAATGCCCCGGGAGGAGTTTCCCGACAGTGGTGTCCCATCCTTGTGGGCTAGTGAGCGACAGTCTCGTGCCCAATGTTTTCCCTTATTGCATCTAGGGCATAAACCAGGGATTTTCCGACCATCTGGAGGTTTTTGAGTATGGAAGGAAGGACTAGGGTTAGAATTAAAAGATCTACATTCTCTAGCAAAATGACCTGCCTTTCCGCATTTAAACAAGTCTTTGTTTTCTTTTGATTGCTTTTAAATCCCACTTTAGTTAATGCTGCAGCTATAGCAGCACCCTGTATATAAGCAGGCCCAATGTCTGCACAAAGGCGAATATAGTCCTCCAATGTTCCCCGTTTTCCCCAAGGTCGAATCGCAGCCTGATACGCATTATTTTCAAAAGCAAGTTGCTTAACTACAATTGTACCAGAGGGTCTATCCACAATGAGCTTCCCCACTGCCTGTAAAAATCTATCTACAAAATCAGCATATGGTTCATCAGGTCCCTGTCTAATTTTTGAAAGATCCTCAGTTTTGTGTGTAGAAGGTAATTTCCTCCAGGCTTGTAACGCCAAATGATTTATTTGAGGATAAGCAACAAAGGGATAAGTTAATTGATCTTGTAAAGAAATATATTGTCCTTCCCAAATCAGCATATGATAATCAACTGGAATATTATGGTAAGCATTCTTTTCTGCTTGTTCAGTAGCCCGTTCATAAAAATCAGACTTCCATATCAAATAATCTCCACCATTTAAACAAGCTCATGCAATAGACTTCCAATCAGTGGGGGGAAGAGCTTCTCCTGCAGTAATGTCAACCATAGCAGTAGTAAAAGGAGCAGTGGGCCCATATTGAGCACAAGCAGATTTTAAATCTTTCAAAACTTTAAAAGGAAGAGACTGATGCTCCCTAATAGCCTGTTGAGGATTATTAGGATTAGGTCTTTCTATGAAAGGACAACAGAAAATAGGATCTTCTCCACGTTTTATTGCTCCTTGTACAGCACGCTGCAAGGGACTGAGCATTTTTACAGATGTAGATTTTTGAGGAAGACAGTGCTTATTAATCTGAAGCTTTTTCACTGACTTATCTATCATAGCCATTAGAAAATAATCCTCAAGATATTTTTCTCTTTCATGTTTAAAAGCCTCATCTGTTAAATTGAAATGTTCCTCTTCATCTGATATGTCAAAATTAATAAGTTCCCTAGTTTTAGGAAGTGGTGGTGTAGTAGCCATTAAGGCAGTTTTATCTCCTGAAGAAGGCTTTGACTTTTCTGACTTTACGTTCAAATCACCACTATCATGAGAAGAATTTAAACAGTCTTTTATCAGATTCCACAAACTAAATGTAACAACAGGAGTATGAGTAGGCCCTCAAGACTCATAATAATTTTTTAAATATTCTCCAACTTTCTGCCAGATTTCTATAACAACAGAGCCGCCAACAGGAAACCAGGGAGATATATCATGGATATGCTGCAAAAATTCAGTCAACTGGGAGGTAGAAACTTTATTACCCCGAGTTTTAAGCATTGAAAGTAAAACCTGAGCAAATAATTCATGCTCTTTTGAGCCCTTTTCTTCCATCTTATTTTACTTCTGACTATTGCCTTATACCTCTATTAGTTTCACTTTTACTCGTGGTCACACATACTTTGCATAGGGGTTCTCTCACCTGCACTTTCTTTTAATTACCTTCATGCTTCCTGTCCCTGTTTGGGCGCCACTTGCCACGGACCAGCCGGAGAAAGAGGATTTCACCTCCCAGGGTCAGAAGGGAAGGGGAAAGGAACTGAAGTAGCACCGACGAATGGGGTCAGAAGGATGAAGACAACTGATGGTTGCAAGGCATATTTTATTATGCTACAGTTTCAGATTATATAGACTAGAAAAAGGAAGGTTGCCAGATGGTGGTTTACATTATCTACAGACTGTCTCGGTTCAAGGTTAACTTCCCTGGGAGAAAACCCATAAACCCAGAATCATCCAAAATAACCTTCACATGCAGGAGGTAGATAACTTTGCTTGTCTCATTTTACATTCTTTCTGATCTCTGGGCCCTGGTAATTTATCTCCCATGGAATGGAACAAGGAAGGGAACAAGTAGGCACAGTTCCTTCGAGCAGCAGCAGTAGGCCTGGCATGTCCGCAGCCTGCTCTCAAGGCTGACCATTTCCCACACCAGATCAACAGTCAGCTCTACCCAACACCAGTCCCTCCCATCAAGCCTCTTAGATGGCCTCATCCACCAGAGGGCAGACAGCAGCAGCAAGAGGAATTACAATCCTGCAGCCTGTAGAACAAAAACCACATTCACAGAAAGATAGACAAGATGAAAAGGCAGAGGTCTATGTACCAGATGAAAGAACAAGATAAAATCCAAGAAAAACAACTTGAAGTGGATATAGGCAACCTTCCAGAAAAAGTATTCAGAATAATGATAGTGAAGATGATCCAGGACCTTGGAAAAAGAATGGAGACAAAGATCAAAAAGATGAAAGAAACGTTTAACAAAGACCTAGAAGAATTAAAGAACAAACAGATAGAGATGAACAATACAAAAACTGAAATGATGAACAATACAAACACTGAAATGAAAACTACACTAGAAGGAATCAATAGCAGAAGAACTGAGGCAGGAGAAGGGATAAGTGACCTGGAAGACAAAAAGGTGGAACTCACTGCTGTGGAACAAAAGAAAGAGAAAAGAATGAAAAGAAATGAAGACAGCCTAAGAGACCTCTGGGAAAACATTAAACACAGCAACATTTACAGTAAAGGGGTCACAGAAGGAGAAGAGAGAGAGAAAGGACCAGAGAAAATATTTGAAGAGATTATAGTTGAAAACTTCCCTAACATGGGAAAGGAAATAGCCACCCAAGTCCAGGAAGAACAGAGGGTCCCATATAGAGAAATCCCAAGGAGAAACATGCTGAGACACATAGTAATCAAATTGGCAAAAAATAAGATAAAGAAAAATTATTGAAAGCAGCAACGGAAAAACAACAAATAAAGTACAAGGGAACTCCCATAAGGTTAACAGCTGATTTCTTGGCAGAAACACTACAAGCCACAAGGGAGTGGCATGATATACTTAAAATGATGAAAGGGAAGAACCTACAAGCAAAATTACTCTACCCAGCAAGGATCTCATTCAGGTTTGATGGACAAATCAAAAGCTTTACAGACAAGCAAAAGCTAAGAGAATTCAGCACCACCAAACCAGCTCTACAACAAATGCTAAAGGAACTTCTCTAAATGGGAAACACAAGAGAAGAAAAGGACCTACAAAAACAAACCCAAAACATTTAAGAAAATGGTCATAGGAACATACATATTGATAATTACCTTACACGTGAATGGATTAAATGATCCAACCAAAAGACACAGGCTTGATGAATGGATACAAATACAAGACCCATATATATGTTTTCTACAAGAGACCCACTTCAGACCTAGGAACACATACAGACTGAAAGTGAGGGGATGAAAAAAGATATTCCATGCAAATGGAAATCAAAAGAAAGCTGGAGTAGCTATACTCATATCAGATAAAATAGACTTTAAAATAAAGAATGTTACAAGAGACAGGAAGGACACTACATAATGATCAAGGGATCAATCCAAGAAGAAGATATAACAATTATAAATATATATGCACCCAACATAGGAGCACCTCAATACATAAGGCAACTGCCAACAGCTATAAAAGAGGAAATTGACAGTAACACAGTAATAGTGGGGGACTTTAACACCTCACTTACACCAATGGACAGATCATCCAAAATGAAAATAAATAAAGAAAGAGAAGCTTTAAATCACACAATAGACCAGATAGATTTAATTGATATTTATAGGACATTCCATCCAAAACCAGCAGATTACACTTTCTTCTCAAGTGCACACGGAACATTCCCCAGGATAGATCACATCCTGGGTCACAAATCAAGTCTCAGTAAATTTAAGAAAATTGCAATCTTAGCAAGCATCTTTTCTGACCACAATGCTATGAGATTAGAAATGAATTACAGAGAAAAAAATGTGAAAAACACAAACACATGGAGGCTAACCAATATGTTACTAAACAACCAAGAGATCACTGAAGAAATCAAAGAGGCAATCAAAAAATACCTAGAGACAAATGACAATGAAAACAATGAAAACACGATGATCCAAAACCTATGGGATGTGGCAAAAGCAGTTCTAAGAGGGAAGTTTATACCTATACAAGCCTACGTGAAGAAACAAGAAAATCTCAAGTAAACAATCTAACCTTACACCTAAAGGAATTACAGAAAGAAGAATAAACAAAACCCAAAGTTAGCAGAAGGAAAGAAATCATAAAGATCAGAGCAGAAATAAATGAAATAGAAAAAAAGAAAACACTAACAAAGATCAATAAAACTAAAACTAAAAGCTGGTTCTTTGAGAAGATAAACAAAATTGATAAACCATTTGCCAGACTCATCAAGAAAAAGAGGGAGAGAACTCAAATCAATAAAATTAGAAATGAAAAAGGAAAAGTTAAAACAGACACCACAGATATACAAAGCATCCTAATAGAATACTAAAAGCAACTCTATGACAATAAAATGGACAACCTGGAAGAAATGGAAAAGTTCTTAGAAATGTGTAACCTTCCAAGACAGAACCAGGAAGAAACAGAAAATATGAACAGACCAATCACAAGTAATGAAATTGAAGCTGTTAATAAAAATCTTCTAACAAACAAAAGTCCAGGACCAGATGGCTTCACAGGTGAATTCTATCAAACATTTAGAGAAGAGCTAAAACCCATCCTTCTCAAACTCTTCCAAAAAATTGCAGCAGATGGAACACTCCCAAGCTCATTCTCTGAGACTACCATCACCCTGATACCAAAACTAGAAAAAGACACTACAAAAAAAGATAATTACAGACCAATATCACTGATAAATATTGATGCAAAAATCCTCAACAAAGTACTAGCAAACAGAATCCACCAACACAATAAAAGAATCATACTCCAAGATCAAGTGGGATTTATCCTAGGGATACAAGGATTCTTCAATATATGCAAATCAATCAATGTGATACACCATATTAAAAAATTGAATAATAAAACCATATGATCATCTCAATAGATGCAGAAAAAGCTTTTGACAAAATTCAACACCAATTTATGATAAAAACTCTCTAGAAAGTGGGCATAGAGGAAACCTACCTCAACATAATAAAGGCCATATATGAAAAACCCACAGAAAGCATCATTTTCAATGGTGAAAAACTGAAAGCATTTCCTCTAAGATCAGGAAAGAGACAAGGATATCCACTCTCACCACTATTATTCAACATAGTTTTGGAAGTCCTAGCCACGGCAATCAGAGAAGAAAAAGAAATAAAAGGAATACAGATTTGAAAAGAAGAATTAAAACTGTCTCTATTTGCATATGACATGATAATATACACAGAGAATCCTAAAGATGCCACCAGAAAACTACTAGAGGTAATCAATGAATTTGGTAAGGTTGCCAGATACAAAATTAATGCACAGAAATCTCTTGCATTCCTATACACTAATGATGAAAAATCTGAAACAGGAATTATGGAAACACTCTCATTTACGATTGCAACAAAAATAATAAAATACCCAGGAATAAACCTATGAAGGGAGACAAAAGACCTGTATGCAGAAAACTATAAGACACTGATGAAATAAATTAGAGATGATATCAACAGATGGAGAGATCTACCATGTTCTTGAATTGGAAGAATCAATATTGTGAAAATGAATATACTACCCTAAGCAATCTACAGATTCAATGCAATCCCTATCAAATTACCAATGGCATTTTTTTATGGAACAAGGACAAATCATCTTAAAATTTCTATGGAGACACAAAAGACCCCGAATAGCCAAAGCAGTCTTGAGAGAAAAAAACGGAGCTGGAGGAATCAGACTCCCTGACTTCAGACTATACTACAAAGCTACAGTAATCAAGACAGTATGGTACTGGCAAAAAACAGAAACATAGATCAATGGAACAAGATTGAAAGCCCAGAGATAAACCCATACACCTATGTTCAACTAATCTATGACAAAGGAGGCAAAGATATACAACGGAGAAAAGACAGTCTCTTCAATAAGTGGTGCTCAGAAAACTGGACACCTACATGTAAAAGAATGAAATAAGAACACTCCCTAACACCATACACAAAAATAAACTCAAAATGGATTTGAGTCCTAAATGTAAGACCAGACACTATCAAACTCTTAGGGGAAAACATAGGAAGAACACTGTTTGTTTGACATAAATCACAGCAAGATCTTTTTTGATCCAACTTCTATAATAATGGAAATAAAAAGAAAAATAAACAACTGAGACCTAATGAAACTTCAAAGCTTTTGCACAACAAAGGAAACCATAAACAAGATGAAAAGACAACCCTCAGAATGGAAGAAAATATTTGCAAATGAATCATCAGACAAAGGATTAATCTCCAAAATATATAAACAGCTCATCCAGATCAGTATTAAAGAAACAAACAACCAAATCCCAAAATGGGCAGAAGACCAAAATAGACATTTCTCCAAAGAAGACATACAAATGGCCAAGAAGCACATGAAAAGCTGCTCAACATCACTAATTATTAGAGAAATGCAAATCAAAACTACAATGAGGGGCTCCCTGGTGGTGCAGTAGTTGAGAATTTGACTGCCAATGCAGGGGACACAGGTTTGAGCCCTGGTCTGGGAAGATCCCACATGCTGCGGAGCAACTAGTCCCATGAGCCACAACTACTAAGCCTGTGTGTCTGGATCCTGTGCTCCACAAGAAGAGAAGCCCAATAGTGAGAGGCCCATGCACCATGATGAAGAGTGCCCCCACTTGCCATAACTAGAGAAAGCCCTTGCACAGAAAGGAAGACCCAACACAGCCAAAAATTAATTAATTATTTTTTTAAAAAGTATACCTTGATTGTGGTACTGGTTACATAACAATACGCATTTGTCAAAAACTCACAGAACCATACCTTAAAAAAAAAAAAACTACAATGAGGTATCAGCTCACACCAGTTAGAATGGGCATCATCAGAAAATCTACAAACAACAAATGCTGGAGAGGGTGTGGAGAAAAGTGAACCCTTTTGCACTGTTGGTGGAAATGTAAATTGATACAGCCACTATGGAGAAAAGTATGGAGGTTCCTTAAAAAACTAAAAATAGAATTACCATATGACCCAGCAATCCCACTACTGGGCATATACCCAGAGAAAACTATAATTCAAAAAGACACATGCACCCCAATGTTCATTACAGCACTATTTACAATAGCCAGGTCATGGAAACAACCTAAATGCTCATCGACAGATGAATGGATAAAGTAGTTGTGGTACATATATACAATAGAATATTATTCAGCCATAAAATGAAACGATATTGAGTCATTTGTTGATAAGTGGATGGATCTAGAGGCTGTCATACAGAGTGAAGTAAGTCAGAAAGAGAAAAACAAATATCGTATATTAACGCTTGTATGTGGAACCTAGAAAAATGGTACAGGTGAACTGGTTTTCAGGGCAGCAGTTGAGACACAGATGTAGAGGACAAACATATGGTCACCAAGGGGAGAAATCAGTTGGGGGTGGGGGTTGTGGTGTGATGAGTTGGGCAATTGGGATTGACATGTATACACTGATGTGTATAAAATTGATGACTAATAAGAACCTGCTGTATAAAACAGCAAACAAACAAACAAAAAAAAAAACAACTAATACTAAACTTCCTTTGGGCTTTTTAATGGAAATATGTTAGCATTAATGTTTCAGACATTACATGAAATTTCTAAAATCTTATATGTTGTGGTATAATGTTATAAGTCATAATTCTATTTATTACTTTAAAATGTATATCACAGAAATAACTAAATTTCCTTGTCAATTGCATTATTATGAAGTTTCATCAAATCTTTAACCATGGTCATTTTTCAGTCTTTTGTCATTTACAGACAATTCTGGGTGTATTCTGATGCTTTTGCAAAAATGTTCCTATAAAAGGGCTTCATCTTCAAGGAATTCATGGAAAAGACTCTGACAAGTACAGATTTCTGATAACTGACTCTACTGCTGAACTAAATGAATAGGCATTTTCAGAACTCTAATGGAAAACTGACAAATTCATAAAAGTGCTAACGAAAGATCAAGATGAAAAAAATTAATTACATGGGACTGAGTGAACTGATGAGGATGATTGTGACTTTATGTTTGAATAATAAGAAAAAAGTCTCACAAGGACTCAGAGGAAAGAAATATACAAATCAATTTTCACTACAAAGTAAAGGAGCTGTTATAGTGGAGGATTACTGAACTGAATGTCAATATTATGACATAGTATGAGTGTGTTTCGTGTTTGGTAATTGCAATCATTGTTGCTTTTGTTGTGGGCATCAATTTACAATGCTTGGTGTCAGTTTATTTATCTCCTGTAAAAATAAAATACAGTGTGTGTGTGTGTGTGTGTGTGTGAAAAAAAATACATACTTTGGATAATTCTTGGGCTTTCCTAACTGCACAAATGGGTGGTCAACACATCCATCAGACAGACACTGAAATGGCATTCATATTTCAGTCAACAGCAAAACTTGAGGCACGGAAATAATTTTGGATGGATCGAAAGTAGTGTGAATAGTAGGTGTTTATGAAACATTTGAACTATTCTTTTCTTTAGCATAAATTATTATTTTATTGCAACAACTGAAACTGATGTTTGGAGTTTGATATGAGAACTGTATTTTTCTTTTAACAACTTTATTGTGGAACAATTGATATACAATAAATCGCACATATTTAAAATGTAAAATCTGACATGTCTTGATATATGTATATGTTAATGAAACGACCATTATCATCAAGATAATGAACATATCCATTAACTGCAAAGGTTTCCTCATGCCTCTTTATACTCCCCTCTTTCCTCCCCTTTCTCATCTCCTGCATCACCAAGCAATCACTGAGCTTTATTCCACTACAGATTAGTTTAGATTTTTTAGAATGGTAAATAAATGGAATCACATAATGTGTATTCTATTTTGTCTGGCTTCATTCACCCAGAAAAATTACTTTGATATTCATTCCTGTCATTGTTTGTATGAATATTTTTAAAAATTTTTTGAGTAGTATTCCATGGTATAACTATATCACATTATGCCTATTGAAAGACATGTGGGTTGTTTCCAGTTTTTGGTTATTTCAAATAAAACTGCAACAAACATTCACATGTAAGTCTTTGTATGTACATATTATTTCATCTTCCTTTGGTAAATAACTAGGAATAGAATGACTGGGTAATATGATAGATGTATGTTTAACTCTTTAATAAAATGTTAAACTTTTTTCAAAGTGAATGTACCATTTTACATTCCCACCACAAGTGTATGATAGTTCCAGTGATTCCACATCCTTGTCAACATTTGCTATTTGACAGTCTTTTTATTTTAGTTACTCTAAATGGTGCATAGTGGTATCTCACTGTGGTTTTAATATGCACTTCTGCAATGATTAATAATGTTGAGCATCTTTTCATGTATTCATTTGCATCCCTATATCATTGGGGTGAAATGTGTGTTTTAAGTATTTTGTCCATTCTTAGTTTGATTATTTATTTTATTATCGAGTTTGGAGAGAATGCTTTATACATTCTAGACATGCATCTTATTAGCTATTTGATTTGCAAAATACTTTCTACCACTCTCTGTTTTATCTTTTCTTCTCCTAACAGATGGTTCTAAATTTTTATGATTTACAATTGATGATTTTTTTTAATTTTATGGGTAGCAGAAAGAAGATGTTGGAGTAGAAGGATGTGAGCTCACCTCTTCTTATGAAAACACCAAAATCACAATTAAGTGCTGAACAACCATTGACAAAAAAATGCTGGAACCTACCAAAAAAGATATTCTACATCCAAAGACAAAGAAGAAGCCACAAAGAGATGGTAGGAAATAATAGATAAATAACCTGGAAGACAGAAGGGTGGAAATCAGTGCCTTGGAGCAGAAAAAAGAAAAACGAATGAAAAGAACTGAAGACAATCGAAGTGACCTCTGGGACAAAATTAAATGCACTGACATTCACATTATAGGGGTCCCAGAAGGAGAAGAGAGAGAAAAAGGACCTGAGAAAATATTTGAAGTGATAGTAGGTGAAGACTTCCCTAATGTGGGAAAAGAAACACTCACCAAACCAGGAAGCACAGAGAATCACAGGCAGGATAAACCCAAGTGGGAACATGCCAAGACACATAGTAATCATATTGACAAAAATCATAGACAAAGAAAAAATATTAAAAACAACAAGGGAGAAGCAAAAAATAATATATGAGGGAACTCCCATGAGGTTATCAGCTGATTTTTCAGCAGAGATTCTGCAGGCCAGAAGTTAGTGGCAAGATATAGTTAAAGTGATGAAAAGGAAGAAAGTGCAACCTAAAACACTCTACCCAGCAGGCTCTCATTCAGATTCAACAGAGATATCAATAGCTTAACAGAAAAGCCAAAGCTAAGAGAATTCAGCACCACCAGGCCAGCTTTGCAATAAATGCTAAAGAAAGTTCCCTAAGTGGAAAAGAAAAGGCCACTACTAGAAACAAGAAAATTACAAATGGAAAAGCTAACCAGTAAAGGCAAACATACAGTAAAGGCAGGAAATCATCTGCATACATATATGATATCAAAACCAGCAACTGTGAAATTGAGAAATTGTGATAAAATCAAGCGCCATACCTCCTGGGTGAGGGCCCCAAAAACTAGAAAATGATTATACCACAAAAGTTCTTCCACAGAAGTGAAAGTTCTGAGGCTCCCCAGCCTGGGGGTGTGGCAATAGGAAAAAGAGCCCCCAGAGAATCTGGTTTTGAAGGCCAACAGGGTTTGATCACAGGAATTCCACAGGAGTGGGGGAAACAGAAACTCCACTCTTGGAGAGTGCACAAAAGGTCATGTGCACACGAGGGCCATGGGAAAAAAAGCAGTGGCCTCAGAAGAGCCTGGTCCAGACCTATCTGCTGGTATTGGATGAACTCCTGCAGAAGTAGGGGGTGGTTGTGGCTGACTGCAGAGACAAAGACACTGGTGGCAGTGGTTGTGCAAAGTACTCATTGACATGAACCCTCTTGGAGGCTGCAATTTTCTCACAAAGGTCTAACCCCACCCATAAGCCTGTAGGTTCCAGTGCTGGGATGCTTCAGGCCAAATAACCAACAAGGTGGGAACACAGCCTCACCCATCAGAAGATAGGCTATTAAAGTATTACTGAGGACACAGATACATATATGATATCAAAACCAGCAACTGTGAGAAGAGGAGAGCACAAATGCAGAATATTGGAAATGCATTTGAAATTAAAAGACCAGCAACTTAAAACCATCTTGTTCATATATAGACTTCTATATCAAATCCTCATGATAACTGCAAACTGAAAAGTTACAATGGATACACGCATAAAAAGGAAAATGGAATGCAAACACAACACTAAAGTTAGTCATTGAATCACAAGAGAAGAGAGCAAAAGAGGAAAGGAACAAAAAAGACCTACCAAAACAAATACAAAACAAGGAAATGTTAATAGGAATATGCATATCAATGATTACTTTAAATGTAAATGGATTAAATGCTCCAGCCAAAAGATATAGACTGCCTGAATGGATACAAGAACAAGACCTGTATATATGCTGTCTACAAAAGAAGTTGCCTGCTGAACACACCCCTTGATATGGCTCTCCCCACCAGAGGGATAAGACATATCTCTGCCCAACAGTGGCCAGGAATCAAGCCCTCCCACGAGTAAGCCTGCATGAGTGACTTATGGATCAAATGCTCCAGCCAAAAGATATAGACTGCCTGAATGGATACAAGAACAAGACCTGTATATATGCTGTCTACAAAAGACCCACTTCAGATCTAGGGACTCTTACAAACTGAAAGTGAAGGGATGAAAAAAGATATTCCATTGAAATGGAAATCAAAAGAAAGCTGGAGTAGGAATAGTCATATCAGACAAAATAGGCTTTAAAATAAAGACTGTTACAAGAGACAAAAAAATGACAATATGCATGAGTGACTTAGGCAGCCTCATTCAACAGAGGATAGGCAGCAGAAGAAACGAACTACAACCCTGCAGCCTGCAGAACAGAACCCAAAATCACAGAAAGACAAGAAGTGATGGCAGAGGAATATATCCCAGATGAAGTAACAAGATAAAACCCCAAAAGAACAACTAAGTGAAGTGGAGCTAGGCAAACTACCTGAAAAAAAAATTCACAGTAATTATAGTGAAGATGATCCAAGATCTCTAAAAAGAATAGGCACAGATTGAGAAGATACATGTTTAACAAAGATCTAGAAGAAATAAAGAACAAACAAATAGAGATGAGCAATACAATAACTGAAGTAAAAACTACACTAAAAGGAATCAATAGCAGAGTAACTGAGGCAGAATAATAGATAAATAACCTGGAAGACAGAAGGGTGGAAATCAGTGCCTTGGAGCAGAAAAAAGAAAAACGAATGAAAAGAACTGAAGACAATCGAAGTGACCTCTGGGACAAAATTAAATGCACTGACATTCACATTATAGGGGTCCCAGAAGGAGAAGAGAGAGAAAAAGGACCTGAGAAAATATTTGAAAAAATGACAATAGAAAATGATCAAGGCATCAATCCTAGAAGAAGATATAACAGTTGTAAATACATATGAACCCAACATACAAGCACCTTGATATATAAGGCAAATGCTAACAGCCAAAAAGGAGAAATCAACAGTAACACAAAAATAGGGGGGAATTTAACATCCCATATTCATCAATGGACAGATCATCCAGATAGAAGATCAATAAGGAAACACAGGCCTTAAATGACACATTAGACCAAATAGACTTAATTGATATTTATACAGCATTCCATTAAAAAGCAGCAGAGTACACATTCTTCTCATGTGCACATGGAATATTCTCCAGGGCTGACCACATGCTGGGTCACAAAGCAAGCCTCCATAAATTTAAGAAAATTGAAATCATTTCAAGCAACTTTTCTGCCCATAACTCTATGAGATTAGAAATCAACAACAAGAAAAAAACTGTAAAAAACACAAAAACGTGGAGGTTAAACAATATGCTACTAAACAACCAATGGATCACCAAAGAAATCAAAGATGAAACTTAAAAATGCCTAGAGAAAAATGAAAATGAAAGCACGATGTTCCAAAACCTATGGGACATGGCAAAAGGAGTCCTAAGAGAGAGGAAGAAAATACAGAAAAGATCAATGAAACCAAAAGCTTGTTCTTTGAAAAGGTAAACAAAATTGATAAAACTTTAGCCAGACTCATGAAGAAAAGAAAGGAAAGTGTTCAAATCAAAAAAATTAGAAATGAAAAAGGGGAAGTTTCAACAGACTCCACAGAAATACAAAAGATCATAAGAGACTACTGCAAGCAACTATACGCCAATAAAATGGACAACCTAAAAGAAATGGGCAAATTCTTAGAAAGGTACAATCTCCCAAGATATAACCAGGAAGACTGAAAAAAACACAAAAACGTGGAGGTTAAACAATATGCTACTAAACAACCAATGGATCACCAAAGAAATCAAAGATGAAACTTAAAAATGCCTAGAGAAAAATGAAAATGAAAGCACGATGTTCCAAAACCTATGGGACATGGCAAAAGGAGTCCTAAGAGGAAACTCTATAGCAATACAATCTTACCTCAGGAAGCAAAAAAATCACAAATAAAAACCTAATCTTACATCTAAAGGAACTAGGGAAAGAAGAACAAACAAAACCCAAAGTTAACAGAAGGAAAGAAATCATAAAGATCAGAGCAGAAATAAATAAAATAGAGAGGAAGAAAATACAGAAAAGATCAATGAAACCAAAAGCTTGTTCTTTGAAAAGGTAAACAAAATTGATAAAACTTTAGCCAGACTCATGAAGAAAAGAAAGGAAAGTGTTCAAATCAAAAAAATTAGAAATGAAAAAGGGGAAGTTTCAACAGACTCCACAGAAATACAAAAGATCATAAGAGACTACTGCAAGCAACTATACGCCAATAAAATGGACAACCTAAAAGAAATGGGCAAATTCTTAGAAAGGTACAATCTCCCAAGATATAACCAGGAAGACTGAAAACATGAATAGACCAATCACAAGTAGAGAAATTGAAACTAAGATTTACAAACTTCCAACAAACAAAAGTCCAGGACCACGTGGCTTTACAGGTGAATTCTATCAAACATTTAGAGAAAAGTTAATACCTATCCTTCTGAGATTATTCCAAAAAAGTGCAGAAGAAGCAATACACCCAAACTCATCCTATAAGGCCTCCATCACCCTGATACAAAAACCAGAGAAAGATACCATAAAAAAAGAAAATTATGGGCCAATATCAATGATGAACATGGATGCAAATATCCTCAACAAAATACTAGTGATTTGAATCCAACAATACATTAAAAGGATCACATACACCATGATCAAGTGGGATTTATCCCAGAGATGCAAGGACTTTTCAATATCCACAAATCAATCAGTGTGATGCACCACATCAACAAATTGAAAAATTAAAACCGTATTATCATATCAATAGATGCATAAAGAGCTTTTGACAAAATTCAACACCCATTCATGGTAAAAACTCTCCACAAAGTGGGCATAAAGGGAACATAACTCTACATAATACAAGCCATATATGACAAACGTACAGCTAACATTATACCCAAAAGTGAAAAGCTGAAAGCAATTCCTCTAAGATCAGAAATAAGACAAGGATGCCCACCCTCACCACTTTTATTCAACACAGTTTTGGAAGGCCTAGCCATGGCAATCAGAGAAGAAAAAAGAATAAAATAAATCTAAATTGGAAAAGAAGAAGTAAAACTGTCACTGTTTGCAAATGACGTGATATTATACATAGAAAAACCTGAAGGTGCTACTAGAAAACTACTAGAGCTCATCAATGAATTCAGTAAAGTTGCAGGGTATAAAATTAATATACAGAAATCTGTTGCATTCCTATACACTAACAGCAAAAGATCAGAAAGAGAAATTAAAGAAACATTTCAATTTACCATCACATCAGAAAGAATAAAATACCTAGCAATAAACATACATAAGGAGGCAAAAACCTGTACTCCAAAAATTATGACACTGATGAAAGAAATCAAAGATGACACAGATGGAAATATATACCATGTTCTTTGATTGAAAGAATCAATATTGTCAAAATGACTATAGGACCATAGGCAATCTACTATTCAATGCAAATCCCTGTTCAATTCAATCCCTATCAAATTATGAATGGCATTGTTCACAGAATTACAACAAAAAATCTTACAATTTGTATGGAGACACAAAAGACCCCAAATAGCCAAAGCAATCTGGAGAAAGAAAAACAAAACTGGAGGAATCAGGCTCCCTGATTTAACACTATATTACAAAGCTACAATAATCAAAACAGTATGGTACTGGCACAAAAACAGAAATATAGATCAATGGCACAGGACAGAAAGCCCAGAAATAAACCCACACACCTATGGTCAGTTAATCTCTGACAAAGACTATACAATGTAGAAAAAACAGTCTCTTCAATAAATGGTGCTGGAAAAATTGGACAGCTACAAGTTAAAAATGAAATTAGAACATTCTTTAACACCACACATAAAAATAAACTCAAAATGGATTAAAAACCTAAATGTAACACCTGATACTATAAAACTCTTAGAGGAAAACAGGCAGAACACACCTTGACGTAAATCACAGCAATATCTTATTGAGCCATCTCCTAGAGTAATGGAAATAAAAACAAAAATAAACAAATAGGACCTAATTAAACTCAAAAGTTTTTGCACAACAAAGGAAACCAGAGACAAAATAAAAAGACAACCCACAGGGCTTCCCTGGTGGCACAGTGGTTGAGAGTCCACCTGCCAATGCAGGGGACACGGGTTCGTGCCCCGGTCTGGGAGGATCCCA
>NW_020173764.1:45118-100596 GCF_003031525.2 Neophocaena asiaeorientalis asiaeorientalis
CAAAAAAAAGAGAAAGAGACAACCCACAGAATGGGAGAAAATATTTGCAAATGATGAGACAGACAATGGATTAGTCTGCAAAATTTACAAACTGCTCATGTGGCTCAATAAAACACACACACACACACACACACACACACACACAACCCAACCAAAAATTGGGCAGAAGAGCTAAATAGAAATTTCTCCAAAGAAGACATATAGATTTCCAATAGGCACATGAAAATATGCTCAACATTGCTAATTATTAGAGAAATGCAAATCAAAACTACAATGAGATATCACTACACACCAGTCAGAGTGGCCATCATCAAAAAATCTACAAACAATAAGTGCTGGAGAGGGTGTGGAGAAAAGGGAACCTTCCTACCCTGTTGATGGGAATGTAACTTGGTACAGCCACTATGGAGAACAGTATAGAGGTTCCTTAAAAAACTAATAATAGAATTACCATATGATTCAGAAATCTCACTCTTGGGCATATTTCCAGAGAAAACCATGGTTCAAAATGATACCTGCACCCCAATGTTGATTGCAGTGCTGTTTACAATAGCCAAGACAGGGAAGAAACCTAAATGTCCATCGACAGATAAATGGAGAAAGATGTGGTATATATATACAATGGAATATGTCATCCATAAAAAAGAATGAAATAATGCCATTTGCAGCAAAATGGATGGACCTAGAAATTATCATACTAAGTGAAGTAAGTCAGACAAATATCATATATCGCGTATATGTGGAATCTTAAAAATAATGGCACAAGTGAACTTATTTACAAAACAGAAACAGACTCAGAGACTTAGAGAACAAACTTATGGTTACCAGGGGGGAAGGGTGAGGGGAGGGATAGATTGAGAATTTGGAATTGACATGTACACACTGCCATATATAAAATAGAAAACCAACAAAGACCTACTCTACCACAAAGGGAACGCTGCTCAGTACACTCTAATAACCTAACTGGGAAAAGAATTTGAAAAATAATGCAAGTATATGTATAACTGAATCACTTTGCTGTACAACTGAAACTAACACAACATTGTTAATCAACTATACCCCAGTATAAAATATATTTTTTAATTTATGCACTATGATTATGAAATTATATCTAATAATTTCTTAGATATAATTTGCCTAATCAAAGTTACAAATATCTTCTTCCCATGTTTCATTCCAGAAGTTTTTCTGTTAGGGGTTCTTCATTTATATGCTCTACTTTGAAATAATCTTGTATTTGGTGTGAGTTTCAAATAGAAGTTTAAATTTTTGCACATGGAGAGACAATTGTTCTAGCACTCTTTGCTGAAAAGATTATCCTTTTTACACTGAATTGCCTTTGCTTCTTTGTCAAAAAGTCAATTGGCCATATATGTGTGGGTGTCTTTCTGGGCTTTATTCTGTTTTATTGATCTCTTTGTGTATTTTGGTGACTGTACTGCACTGTCTGGATTACTGTAGCTATTAAGTGTTGAAATCAGGTGTATGTCCTCAAACATTGTTTTTCTTTTGCAAAGATGTTTTGGCTATTATAGGTCCTTAGCCTTTCCATATAAATTATAGGATCAGCTTGTCATTAAAAAAGAGCTTACTATCCCACTACTGGGCATATACCCTGAGAAAACCATAATTCAAAAGAGTGTAATATTACTCATCCATAAGAAGAAATGAAATTGAGTTATTTGTAGTTAGGTGGATGGACCTAGAGTCTGTCATACAGAGTGAAGTAAGTCAGAAAGAGAAAAACAAATACCATATGCTAACACATATATATAGAATCTAAAAAATAAAAAAGGTTCTAAAGAATCTAGGGACAGGACAGGAATAAAGATGTAGATGTAGAGAATGGACTTGAGGACACAGGTTGGGGGGGGAGAGGCTGAGATGAAGTGAGAGAGTAATGTTGACATATATACACTACCAAATGTAAAATACATAGCTAGTGGGAAACAGCTGCATAGCACAGGGAGATCATCTCACTGTTTTGTGACCACCTAGAGGGGTGGGATAGGGAGGGAGGGAGGGATCCTCAAGAGGGCGGGTATATGGGGATATATGTACACATATAGTCAATTCACTTTGTTGTACAGCAGAAACTAACACAACATTGTAAAGTAATTATACTCCAATGAAGTTCTAAAATAAAACTACATAGAAAAGAAGTCTGGAAGAAAATAAGCTAGAATGATAATAATGGTTGCCTTTAGAGGGTGGGAATCCTTTGGAAAGGTAGAAGGGCTTTTCCCCCACTTCTTTTAATTTTTCTTTGTCATCTAAATTTTCCACGATTACTTTTTAGGGAAAGGGTATAATCTACTTTCCTACTGTCTACAAATTAAAGCTTCTTACCATAATATACAAAAAGCCTGTTTGGATTATTTGGGGGATTGATTTAAATCAAAAGATCAAGCTGTGGACATTGGAAGTCTTAACAATATTGGGTTATTCAATCCATGTACAGCATATATCTCTCCATTTTTTTGATTTCAACTTCTTTCAGCAATATTTTACAGTTTTCAATGTGTAATTCTTGCACTTATGTTTAATGTTTTATATTTTTATTGCACTGTAAATGGCATTTATTTTGATTACTGATTGTTCATTTCTGGTATATAGAGATAGATTTGATTTTTGATTTTTTTGTATATATCCTACAACTTTGCTAAACTCATTTATTAGTTCTAAAAGCTTTTGCTTATAAATTCCATCAGATTTTCTACATAGTTTATGTTTGTTATGAATAAAGATAGCTTTATTTTCTTCCTTCCCAACTTGGATGCAAGTCCTTTATTCTTGCCTCATTGAAATGCCTCGAACTTCCAGTACAATGATGAATAGACTTGGTGAAAGTAGACATTTTCTCCTTGTCTCTGATACTAGTGGTAAAGCCCTAGTCTTTCACCATTAAGTATGATGTTAACTGTAAGGTTTTTTTGATATTTTATTAGATTCAGGAAGTTTTTTCTACTCTTAGGTTGTTGAGTGATTTTTTTTTTATCATGACAGAGTTTTGGATTTTATCAAGTGCTTTTTCTACATCTGTTGAGGTGATAATATGGTTTTTTTTTTCAGTTTTTTATATAGTGAATTACATTAATTGATGTATTATCCTTTTATTATATTGTTGGCTTCTATTTGCTAAAATTTTATTTCAAATATTTAAACATATGTTTATTGGGGATATTGGTTTTTATTTTTCTTTTGATGTCTTTGTCTGGTTTTGGTATCACAGTATTGCTTTAGTTTCAGTACTTGTTCTAGTCACTGTGGCCTCCCCCAAAGTCCTCATTCCATCTCCCCAACTGCAAGAGTAACATGTTCTACTTACATTCTCTTCCTTGTGCTGTGATCTGGAAACTCTCTCAAAGCAGTGACTCTGACAGTCATTTGAGAGTCAGGGAATCACTGCCCTCCTTGCCTCTTTTCCAATGTCTTGAGAATTTTTTCACGTTTGTTTCAAATTTTTGTCTGTTTTTTAGTTGTTTCGGGTGGGAGGATATAACCACTTGTTACTCCATTTTAGGCAGAAGTGGAACCTTCACCACAATACTCTTTAATCCAAATGTTGAGTCAGGGTGGCTAGTAAAACATTCTGTAAAGACATTATTAGATGATTACCAGAAAAGTGACCAAATGTTTACATATTAATTTCTATTAGTAAAAATATCTTCTTCCTAGTTACACAGGATGGAAATCCTCAGAATCATATTTGCCTTTTTCCGCCTCTTTGTTCTTTACAATTACACACCAAATTCAGCAAATTATAACCACAGACGTCTTCTCATTCAAGATTTTCTTTCTATTCCCATTTCTCTTCTAGTTCAGGACTTTATCTTCTTACTTGTATTATCACAATAGCATTCTTACCAGTACAGTCCTCCCTAAATCTCTCCATGTTTCAATCCATCTTAAATATTTCCATGCCAGATTTATCTTTTATCTAAAGCATAACTTGTGTCTAATATTTTCCTGTTTATAAACCTGAATATGGTACAAAATTTTTCATCCAGAATTCAACGTATTTTAGTATTTTCCTCCAAGATATCATTCCAAAATTTTAACCCAACATTCCTTTCGTCTACCCTATGTATTCTAGCTAAACTGGAGCAGTTCATCCTTTTTTTTATTTCCATTCTGTATATGTTTGTGCTGACATGCTTTTATTATGTTGTTTCCTCTACTTTAAATGTCCTGCTGAAACCCTACTTGCTCTTCAAAGCCTAGATCTAAATTCATTTCTTCCATGAGCTCTAAATCATTCTGGATGGAAAAAAATATTACCCCTTATTTTTTATTCCATGGCTTTTTATACCTTATTTATAACACCAACATCAGCGTTTTCAACTTTCTCATAGTATTCCTGCTACTAGATTGTATGCACTTAATCTAGTACAGGCACAACATTGGTTAAATGTTTATTTGAAAAACAGGAAGGATTAATAAATATCTCTATTGTTCCTGTTTCATTATTTCAGATATGAAAATGAAGATAGAGAAGTAACATTAGCTCCTAATTGGGTTTCAAATCTTTCATGGAATTAGTCAAATGGATTAAAAGGAAATTAAAGATAAGTATAAAGTTTATTGAATTTCATTGAAATGACAATTTAATATTTTTGTTAGTTTTGTTTACAATTATATTTTTATTGAGGTATAGTTGATGTACATTATTACATAATTTTCAGGTGTACAACATAGTGATTTACAATTTGTAAAGTTTATATTCCAATTATAGTTATCATAAAATATTGGCTATATTCCCTTTGTTATACTATCAACATGTAACATTGTAGCTTATTTATTTTATACATATTAGTTAGTACCTCTTAATCTCCTACCCCTATCTTGTCCCTCCCCCATTCCCTCTCCTCACTGATAATCACTAGTTTTTTCTCTATATCTGTGAGTCTGACTTCTTTTCTGTTATATTCACTAGATTGTTGTAATTTTTAGATTGCACATATAAGTGATAACATACAATATTTTCTTTCTCTGTCTGACTTATTTTACTTAGCATAATGTCTTCCAAGTCCACTGATGTTCCTGCAAATGACAAAATTTCATTTGTTTTTATGGCTGAGTACTATTCCATTGTGTGTGTGTGTGTCACATTTTCTTTATCCATTCATCTATTAATGGACACTTAGGTTGCTTCCATACTATGACAATTATAAAAAACGCTGTTATGAACATTGGGGTGCATGTATCTTTGAGAATTAGTGTTTCCATTTTTTCTTTTCAGATTCATACTCAGGAGTGGAATTTAGTCTTTTGAGAAACATCCATACTGTTTTCCACAGTGGCTGAACCAATTTACATTCCCCCCAAAAGTGTGTGAGGGTTCCCTTTTCACCACATCTTCACCAGCACTTGATATTTGTGGACTTTTTGATGATAGCTATTCTGATAGGTGTAAGGTGATATCTCATTGTAGTTTTAATATGCATTTCTCTTATGATTATTGATGTTGAGCATCTTCTCATATGACTGTTGGCCATCTGTATTTTTTTTTGGAAAAGTGTCTATTCAGGTTTTCACCCAATTTTTAAATCAGGTTGATTATTTTTATATTGAGCTGTGTGAGTTGTTTGTATATTTTGAATATTAATCACTTATCAGTCATATCATCGGCAAATATTTTCTCCCATTCAGTAGTTTGTCTTTTCATCTTGTTTATGGTTTCCTTTGCTGTGCAAAAGCTTTTAAGTTTCATTAGGTCCCATTTGTTCATTTTTGTTTTTATTTCCTTTGTTTTAAGAGCCAGATCAAAAAAATATTGCTGTGATTCATGTCAAAGAGTGTTCCGCCTATGTTTTCTGCTAGAAATTTTAAAATTTCCAGTCTTACATTTAGGTCTTTAATCCATTTTGAGTTTATTTTTGTATATGGTGTTAGAGAATGTTCTAATTTCATTCTTTTACATGGAGCTGTCCAGTTTCTGTAGCACCACTTATAGAAGAGACAGTCTTTTATCCACTGTATATTCTTGCATCCTTTTTCATAAATTATTTGACCATAAGTGCATAAGTTTGTTTCTGGGCTCTATATCCTTTTCCATTGATCTATATGTCTGTACTGTACTGTTTTGATGACAGCAGCTTTGTAGTATAGTCTGAAGTCTGGGAACCCGATTCCTCTGGCTCTGTTTTTCATTCTCAAGATTGCTTTTGGTATTCAGGTTCTTTTATGTTTCCATACAAATCGTAAAATTTTTTGTTTGAATTCTGTAAAAAATGCCCTTGGTAATTTGATAGGGATTGCATTGAATATGTTGATTGCTTTGGGTAGTATATTTGTTTTGGCAATATTGATTTTTCTAGTCCAATAACATGGTATATCTCTCCATCTGTTTGTGCCATCTTTTATTTCTTTCATCAGTATCTTATAGTTTTCTGAGTACAGATCTTTAACCTCCTTAAGTAGGTTTATTCCTAGGTATTTTATTCTTTTGATGTGATGATAAATCAGATTGTTCCCTTAATTTTTCTTTCTGATACTTCATTGTTAGTGTATAGAAATATAACAGATTTCTGTATGTTATTTTTTTATCTTGCAACTTTACTGAATTCATTCATGAGTTCCAGTAATTTTTTCATGGCTTTTTAAGGATTTTCTTGTAGACTATCATATCATCTGAAAACAGTGACGGTTTTATTTCTTCCTTTCCAATTTTGATTCATTTTATTTCTTTTTCTTGACTTATTACTGTTGCTAGAACTTCCAAAACTATGTTGAATAAGAGTGGCAAGAGTGAGCATACTTGTCTTGTTACTGGTATTAGAGGAAATGCTTTCAGCTTTTCACTGTTGAGTATGATGCTAGCTGTATTCATCTCATATGTGGCTTTTTATGTTGAGGTATATTCCCTTTAAGCCCACTTTCTGGAGAGTTTCTTATCATAAGTGTATGTTGAATAATCTCAAAAGCTTTTTGTATTGAGATGATCATATTATTTTTATTCAATTTGTTAATGTGGCATATCACACTGATTGATTTGTGGATATTGAAAAATACATCACTGGGGTAAACCCCACTTGATCATGGTGTATTATTTTTTTTTTATGTATTGTTGGATTCAGTTTGCTAATATTTTGTTGAGGACTTTTGCATCTATATTCATCAGTGATATTGGCCTGTAATTTTTGTGTGTGTGTGATATCTTTATCAGGTTTTTGTTACAGGGTGATGGTGGCCTCATAGAATGATTCAAAAGTGTTCCTTTCTCTGCAAATTTTGGAATAATTTGAGAAGGATAGGCATTAACTCTTCTCTAAATGTTTGTTAGAATTCATTTGTGAAGCCATCTGGTCCTGGACTTTTGTTTGTTGGGTTTGTTTTATTACTGATTCAATTTCATTACCAGTAATTGGTCTGTTCATATTTTCTATTTCTTCCTGGTTCAGTATTGGAAGGTTGTACATTTCTAGAAATTTGTCCATTTCTTCTAGATTGTTCATTTTATTCACATCTTTTTGCTTGTAGTAGTCTCTTGTGATCCTTTGTATTTCTGTGTTGTCAGTCGTAATGTCTCCTTTTTATCTCTGATTTTATTGATTTGGCTGTTCTCTCTTTTTTCTTGATGAGTCTGGTTAAATGTTTATCAATTTTGTTTATCTTTTCAAAAGACCATCTCAGTTTCAGAAAACACTAAAAGGATAAAAGTGTAAAAAACAGCAGCACCTGGAGGCTAAATGATATGCTACTAAACAACTAATGTATAACTGAAGAAATCAAAGAGGAAATCAAAAAATACCTGGAGACAAATGAAAACAAAACCACAATGATCCAAAATATATGGGTTGCAGCAAAAGCAGTTCTAAGGGGAAATTTATAGTGAGAAAACTTACCTCAGGAAACAAGAAAAATCTCAACCAAACAAACCTTATACCTAAAGGAGCTAGGAAAAGATGAACAAACAAAACCCAAGTTAGTAGAAGAAATCATAAAGATCAGAACAGTAATAAATAAAAAAGAGACTAAAATATAGAAAAAATCAATGAAATGCTATTTTTTTTTGCAGTGGTTCACAACATTCTGAAGTGTAGTTCAGATTCAGCAGAGAACCAATCTTCCAATATTTATTATGAAAGCCTCTTAGAAGAAAGAATAGAATGGGAATCTAAAACAAGATTTTTTCCCCTTTTCTTCCAGTCATATTGATGATTGGGAGGGATTTTATTGCTCACTGGTGATTCGTGTCACTAATTTCATTTTTCAGTAACTTACGACAGAAGTATAGTGCCTTGCCTTTAGCAGAGTTAAATAGGTGTATGTTGAAATAACTTAGCTTTGAAGCCAAATGTATAGCCAACCTTGCCATCTCTAAGAAGAGATCTCTTATCTCTGAAATTATAGTATTCGATGTACGAGAACAACATTTCCAGTTTCCACACAATGCTCCAGCATTTTGCTCCAGAATTATTGTTTCCCACCCCACAATAATTATTATTTACTAATGCCTTCCCATTTTTTCCTCTATATTATCCTTGGAAAAATTTAAAAATAACAGATAAGAATCATATTTGGAACAGAAAATCAAAATGCGTTTGTGAAATTTTGAGAAAAAAAAGGCAAATTCTGCAAGTGAGCAAGTCAACTTTTGAAAGTTGATTATGGCAGGTGAATGAATTGGTTTTCCTATGTCTTTTTAGTGCAATTAAGATGATATTCCATGCTTCCAAAATTACATAACATTTCTAAGATGTCATAATACACTGAAAGAACTGCTGTAATTGCTAATACTTGCTTTTACCTTTAATAAAGCACCTAGAATTCAATAAAATCTAATAAAAAGTTCTTATTTTAAATCTTGATTATTATACTTTTGCAATAATGGAGTTATTAAAAGTTTAGAAAGTTTGCTTCAGACTTATCACCATTAATAACTGAACAGGAACAAAAAGTAATTCTCCTTACCTTTCCTCCTTTAACTTCTCCTATTTCATACTTCAAAAATTAAATCATTTTTAAACTGAGCAGAAATCACCTATACTTTCCCTTACTTCAGCCCCACCTACTGAAAGAAAACACCTTTAGAACAGCTTTCTTTAATCTCAATTTAAAACATTCAAAGAAATTTTATAAAAATCATATATGTAAATTAATCATCATGGTTTGTCATTTTAAATAGTTGTTGTTATAATTTTTATTTCTATGAAACTAGTAAAAAATTTACAGAAAAATAAATATTAAATGTCAAGTTTTGGTAAAATTATTTATTTAAAACTATCTACTACTAAATTCCATGTTGTTGTAAGTTCCAGAAATAAAAATCTGACAGCATACAGTCATCTCAAATTTCAAATTAATAAAATTTTTTTAAAGATTCAAGAACAATGGTATGACCTAAATGTCCTTCATTATGAGCTCTGACAGCCAAATAATTCTCATGAAATATTTTAAATGCTTACTATTAGACTGACATACCACTAACTTTTCCAATTTTAACTAAAAAAGTAAAAACACTAAAGAACAGCAAGAATGTGGCACTTGCGACATAGGTGTTCTTACTTCTGTACAACAATTAGAAACTCAACACATTTTACAGGTAATGAGATTCAGCTCTTAGTCCACTTATCACTACTTTAACTGGGATCATTTTGCATATAACATGGTAGTTGTAGAGACTAGTCAAGTGACAGATTTTCCTTGAGTTTACTCTTCTGTTTTAAAATTTAACCAGAGTTTTTAGAAATAAATTCTAATGTGTTAGTAACTCTTAATTAGAAGAATTTAATAAATATGCCACTGCTTGAAAGTTTATGTGGAAAAAGTTTTCAGGGTCTCAGTAGACTGTAGATTTAGCAAAAAGGCTAATGCTATTATAGGCTACATTAAAATAAATTTAGAGGTTAGAATAAAGGATGTGATAGTCTGGTTCCAGTTTGTGATGATTAGACCTAGTAAACTCTGTTCATTTCAGGACACCACACTTAAAGGACTTAAGCAAATTAGAAAATACCCAAGGCAGATAATGGTTGTGATGATTTTAGAAGCAATAGTATCTGAAGAATGAATGAGCTGTAGTTGATTTTCATAGTTTCTTTGATATTGACACTAACTCTGGAGGAAATGTTTTAAACCAAGAAATCTATGTACTTTTCATATCAATCCTCCCCTTCCATCATCTTATTGCCCCTTCCCATTTACTGGTCCCTTATAATTGAAAGTCAACATAGTATAGAAAAGGACTGAATTATCATCAAGACAAGAGAAAGAGATAAAAACATAAGGATTCAAAAGGAAGAAACAAAGGTAGTTATTTGTAGATAATATAGTTGAGTACATAAAAAATCTGAAAAAATTTATATTTCTATTATTTAAATTAATATGAGAGTTTATATTTCTATTATTTAAATTAATATGAGAGTTTACTAAGGCTTCTAGATACAATATAAATGTACTGAAATGAACTGTACCCCTTTATTCCAGAAAACTCAGAGAATAAACATAGAAAATAAACCATTAATAGTAATATCCAAAATTAAAGTACCTAGAAATAAATTTAATAAAAACATGCCAAACCTTTGTTTAGTTTAAATATTATAAAGATGTCAATTCTCTCTCACTTTAGAGAGAGATAAAAAGATTCAATGTTATCTCAATAAAATTTTCAATTTGCTTTTTTCATAGAATTTGACTAGCTAAATCTAAAATATATATGGAAATGAAAGAGCCAAGAATAGCCAAAACACTCTTAAAGAAAACAGATGATAAGATTTTAAGAGAAATATATAGACTTATTATAAAACATATTAGTAAGATAGTGTGGTATTGACACAAGTATGGACAAATAGACCTAGAAAACAACAGAGAGCACATAAGAAGGCCCACATATGTACAGGCACTTGACATATAACAGAAGATATTTCAGATCAGTGAAGAAACGATGGACTTGCAATAATAGTGCTGGAACAATGATAAAAAAAAAACTCTCCCTAAAATAGGAGTAGAAGGTAGTTTCCTCAATCTGATAAAATACTAAAACACTACCACTAGCATCGTATTTAATGATGAAAGACTGAATACTTTCTCCCTTAAACTGAGAGCAAAGCAAGTATGTCTGTTTGCAACACACAACATAGTACTGGATGTCTTAGCCAAAAAATAAAAAATAAAAATAAAAGGCTCACAGATTGGAAAGGATAAAGTAAAAGTTTCCCTATGTGTAAATGATAAGCATGTCTACATAGACAATCCCAATTAATATACAAAAAACCTCCTAAAACGAATGAGTTTATTAATGTGGCAGTATTAAAGGTTAATACAAAAATAAATAATATTTGAACGTTATTTTAAAGTTTTCAGAGGAAACTTGAGTAGTTAATGCTGGAATCCACATGAATAAAATGCTGATGGTTTATGAAGATACAACTTTTTAAATTAAACTTTTCTATTTTAAGAAAATTATAGATTCACATGGAGTTGTAGAAATACAACAGAGATGTCCTATTACCTAATATACTTTACCTAGTTTCCCCCAATTCTCACATCTTACAATAGAATGTACAATATCACAAGTAAGATATTGACATGGATAAAATGCACCAATTTTATTCATATTTCATTAGTTTTGTTTGTCCTCATATGTATCCACCTCGACATAATAGTCAAAATGAAAAAGTTAAATCACCATAAGGATATTTCATGTTGCCTTTTTCTAAACATGCTTACTTCCATCCCACCTCCTGTCTTGCTCCTAATCCCTGGCAACAACTAATTTTCTTTATTTCTAAAATTTTGTCATTTCAAGAATGCTATATATGATAGTTACAGAGTCACAGGAAGTTGCAAAGATAGTACAGGATAGTCACAAGTACATTTTACTTAAATATCAAGCAAACCCACAAAATTGATGTTTTACAATTACATGTATAGTTCTATGCCATTTTTTTACATGTGTAGATTTATGCAATCACTATTGCTGATTATATTTGAGTTTTTAAAAAAGAAATTGAAGGAGTGGGAAATATCCATGGAGAAAAACCCAATAAATATTTTAAAGTAAAAAAAAAAAAGAAAAAAACATTACCATGTTTGCATACACAGCAGTGAATAATCAGAAACTATATTTTACACACAATATCTTTTACAATAGCTCCCCAAGATGAAATACTTAGGTATCAATCTAACAAATTATATACAGGAAACATAATGAAAAGTACAAAAAGATGATAAAATAAATATAACATAAATAAATACACATAAATACTGTGTCCATAGCTTGGAAGATTCAACCTAGTAAAGACTATTAATTCTCCTCAAATTGAGCTACAAGTTCAACTTGATTTCTATAAAAATAGGAGCAATTTTGTACATATAGACAAGATAATTTTAAAATTCATAAAGGAAATGAAGATCACTGGAATAGCTACAATTTTGAAAAAGAAGAATAAAGTTGGAAAAATAACACTACCTGATTTTAAACTTACTATATAGCTACAGTAGTCAAGACAATATGATGTTGGCAGAGAGACAGACATATATATCAATGAAATGGAATATAGATGCCATAAATAGACCAACACAAATACACCTAACTGATTTTTGACAATACAAAAGCAACTAAATAGAGAAAAGATAGACTTTACAACAAGTGGTACTGGAACAAATTGAACATCCGCAGACAAAAAAATAAACCTCTACCTAAACCTCATATATTTTACAAAATTAATTCAAACTAGATCATACATCAAAATGTGAAATGTAAAAGTGTAAAACTATTAGTGAAAATAAAACAATAGAAAATCTTTGGGGAGGAGGGTCAAGATGATAGAGTAGAAGGACATGGAGCTCACCTCCCCCCACACCCACATAAACACATCAAAAATACATCTACATGTGGAAAAACATGCACAGGAAACTAAATGGAAACTGGAAAATCTGTTATACACCCAAAGTTACAAGAAAGATCTCCACATAACTGGGTAAGATGGGGGGAAAAAAGGAATCAGGTCGTGATCTGCTCCCCAGGGAGGAAACTGTAAGGAAAAGAAGGTCCACATGGATGGGCACTTATCCTGGGGAGGGAGCATGTTGACTCACAAACTAGGCCTTCCAGTCCTAGAGTCTTGCACAGAATACACAAGCCCCTTTGACTGCTGGGAAATCTTCTGAGACAGATAGAAGGGCTAGAGAAGCCTAGACTCTATTTATGAGGACTGCAGACATGCTGGCTTGCTAACAATTGAGGCAGAGAGAGCCTTCCACTGGAGGCTTGTATGACTATCAGTTACAGCAGTAGCTGTAGTTATAGGTCAATATATGTGAAAACCAGGATAACCACAGATCAAAAACATATGATAGATTCACAAAAACAAAAAAGAAAAGAACACAAGCATAATATAAAAGAAAATCATTAAACCACAAAAGGAAAAAAAAAAGAAGAAAGGAACAAAGAACTACAAAAACAACTGGACAACAAGGTTTAAAATTGCAATGAGTACATACCTATCAATAATTACTTTAAATGTCAATGGACTAAATGCTCCAATCAAAAGACATAGAGTGGCACATTGGATAAAAATCTAGAACTTACAATATACTGCTTATAAAAGACTCACTTCAGGGCAAAAGATACATGCAGTCTGAAAGAGAGGGTATGGAAAAAGATATTTCATGAAAATGGATATGACAAGAAATCAGGGATAGCAATACTCAGACAAAATAGACTTTTAAAAAAAGATCATTAAGAAAGACAAAAAAAAAGGTATTGTGTAATGATAAAGGGATCAATACAAGAAAATATTATACTATTTAACATATACTCACCCTATATAAGAGCACCAAAATACATAAAACAAATACTAACAAACATAAATGGAGGGGAGACCTTCAAGATGGCGGAGGAGTAAGACATGGAGATCACCTTCCTCCCCACAAATACATCAGAAATACATCCACATGTGGAGCACCTCCTACAGAACCCCTACTGAACACTGGCAGAAGACCTCACACTTCCCAAAAGGCAAGAAACTCTCCATGTACCTGGGTAGGGCAAAAAAAAAAAAGAAAAAACAGGCAAACAAATAGGGACAAGACCTGCACCTCTGGGAGGGAGCTGTGAAGGAGGAAAAGTTTCCACACTCTAGGAAGCCCCTTCACTGGTGGAGACGGGGGTTTGTGGGGTGGAAGCTTCAGAGCCATGGAGGAGAGTGCAGCAATAAGTGTGCAGAGGGCAAATTGGAGAGATAACCACACAGAGGATTGGTGCCGACCAGCCTGAGAGACTTGTCTGCTCACATGCTGGGGTGAGTGAGGGCTGGGAACTGAGGCTCTGGCTTCAGAGGTCAGATTCCAGGGAGAGGACTTGGGATGGCTGCGTGAACACAACCTGTAGGGGGCTAGTGCACTGCAGTTAGCAAGGAGAGAGTCCAGAAGAAAGCCTAGAACTGCCTAAGAGGCAAGAGACATTTTTTGGGGGTGCATTAGGCGAGGGAATTCAGAGCACTGCCTAACCGAGTTCCAGAGACTGGGGCAAGCCACGGCTATCAGCATGGACACCAGCGATGTGCATGAAACAATAAGGCTGCTGCTGCAGCCACCAAGAAAACTGTGTGCAAGCGCAGGTCACTTATCTACACCTCCCTTCCAGGGAGCCTGTGCAGCCTGCCACTGCCAGGGTCCCATGATCCAGGGGACAGCTTCCCCAGGAGACACACGGTGCACCTCAGGCTGTTGTAATATCACACCAGCCACTGCCACCACAGGCTCGCCCCGCATTCTATACCCCTCCCTCCTCTTGGTGTGAGTGAGCCAGAACCCCCCAATCAACTGTTACTTTAATCCCGTCCTGTTGGGACAGGGAAAAGATGCCCTCAGGTGACATACACGCAGAGGTTGGGCTAAATCCAAAGCTGAATCCCAGGAGCTGTGCAAACAGAGAAGAGAAAGGGAAATTTCTCCCAGCAGCATCAGGAGCAGCAGATTAAATCTCCATAATCAACTTGATGTACCCTGCATCTGTAGAATACCTGAATAGACAATGAAGCATCCCAAAATTGAGGCAGCGGATTTTAGGAGCATCTGTAGACTTGGGGTTTGCTTTCTGCACCTAAATTGTTTCTGATTTTATGTTTATCTTACTTTGTTATTTACAGTTTATTATCATTGGTAGATTTGCTAATTGATTTGGCTGCTCTCTTCCGTTTTTTAAAAATATTTAGATATATATTTTTTCCTTTTTCTCTTTTTGTTAGTGTGTATGCTTCTTTGTGTGATTTTTGTCTGTATAGTTTTGCTTTTACCATTTGCCATAAAGTTCTCTCTGTCCGTTTTTTTTCTTTTTAGTATAGATTTTAGCACTTGTAATTATTGGTGGATTTGATTTTTGGTTTGGTTGCTCTCTTCTTTCTTTCTTTCATTTTTTTCCTTTTATTATTACTTTAAATTTATTTTATTTTTAATATTTTTGTAATTTTTTACTTTAATAACTTTTATTTTTTCTTTCTTTCTTTATTTTTTAATCTCTTTTCTTCTGAGCCGTGTGGCTGACAGGGCCTTTTTGCTCCGGCCGGGTGTCAGGCCTGTGTTTCTGAGGTGGGAGAGCTCAGTTTAGGACATTGGTCCACCAGAGACCTCCCAGCTCCATGTAATATCAAACGGCAAAAGCTGTCCCAGAGATCTCCATCTCAACGTAAGACCCAGCTCCGCTCAATGACCAGTGCAGGACACAATATGCTAAACAACTAGCAAGAGAGGAACACAACCCCACCCATTAGCAGGGAGGCTGCCTAAAATCATAATAAGATCACAGAAAGCCGAAAACACAGCACAGGATGTGGTCCTGCCCACCAGAAAGACAATATCCAGCCTCATCCACCAGAACACAGACACCATTTCCCTCCACCAGAAAGCCTACACAACCCACTGAACCAACCTTAGACACTGGGGGAAGACAACAAAAGCAACAGGAGCTATGAAACTGCAGCCTGCAAAAAGGAGACACCAAACACAGTAAGTTAAGCAAAATGAGAAGACAGAGAAACACACACAGCAGATGAAGGAGCAAGGAAACAACCCACCACACCTAACAAATGAAGAGGAAATAGGCAGTCTACCTGAAAAAGAATTCAGAGTAATGATAGTAAAGATGATCCAAAATCTTGGAAATAGAAAGGAGAAAATACAAGAAAGGTTTAACCAGGACCTAAAAGAACTAAAGAGCAAATAAACAATGTTTAACAACAAAATGAATGAAATTAAAAATTCTCTAGAAGGAATCAATAGCAGAAGAACTGAGGCAGAAGAACAGATAAGTGACCTGGAAGATAAAATAGTGGAAAAAACTACCAGAGAGCTGAATAAAGAAAAAAGAATCAAAAGATTTGAGGACAGTCTCAGAGACCTCTGGGATAATATTAAATGCACCAACATTCGAATTATAGGGGTCCCAAAAGATGAAGAGAAAAAGAAAGGGACTAAGAAAATATTTGAAGAGATTATAGTTGAAAACTTCCCTAATATTGGAAAGGAAATAGTCAATGAATTATAATAAGTGTAGAGAGTCCCATACAGGATAAACCCAAGGAGAAACACACCAAGACACATATTAATCAAACTAGCAAAAGTTAAATACAAATAAAAAATATTAAAAGCAGCTAGGAAAAAACAACAAATAACATACAAGGAAATCCCCATAAGGTTAACAGCTGATTTTTCAGCAGAAACTCTGCAAGCCAGAAGGGACTGGCAGGACGTATTTAAAGTGATGAAAGGGAGAAACCTACAACCAAGATTACTCTACCCAGCAAGGATCTCATTCAGATATGACAGAGAAATTAAAACCTTTACAGAAAAGCAAAAGCTAAGAGAATTCAGCACCACCAAACCAGGTTTACAACAAATGCTAAAGGAACTTCTCTAGGCAGGAAACACAAGAGAAGGAAAAGAGATCTACAATAACAAACCCAAAACAATTAAGAAAATGGGAATAGGAACATGCATATCACTAGTTACTTTAAATGTAAATGGATTAAATGCTCCAACCAAAAGACACAGACTGGCTGAATGGAGGCAAAAATAAGACCCGTATATATACTGTCTACAAGAGACCCATTTCAGACCTAGGGACACATACAGACTGAAAGTGAGGGGGTGGAAAAGATATTCCATGCAAATGGATATCAAAAGAAATCTGGAGTAGCAATTCTCCTACCAGAAAAAATAGACTTTAAAGTAAAGACTATTACAAGAGACAAAGAAGGACACTACCTAAGGATCAAGGGATCAATCCAAGAAGAAGATATAACAATTGTAAATATTTATGCACGCAACATAGGAGCACCTCAATACATAAGGCAAATGTTAACAGCCATAAAAGGGGAAATCGACAGTAACTCAATCATAGTAGGCGACTTTAACACCCCACTTTCACCAATGGACAAATCATCCAAAATGAAAATAAAAAAGGAAACACAAGCTTTAAATGATACCTTAAATAAGATGGATTTAATTGATTTTTATAGGACATTCTATCCAAAAACAACAGAATACACATTCTTCTCAAGTCCTCATGGAACATTCTCCAGGATAGATCATATCTTAGGTCACAAATCCAGCCTTGGTAAATTTTAGATAATTGAAATCGTATCAAGTTCCGTGGCCCCGACAGGCGGGAGGGCTTCCCTGAGGAGGTGGGGAGGGGAGGGTTGGGCTGGCCAGCAGGCAGATGCTGCTGCTGAACTTCTGTGTGGCCCTGATGGCATACAGAAGAGCACGCAGTCTGGCCTGGCCTTTTTCAGGTTCCCACAGGATCTAGCCAGATGCCTGAAGTGGGTGGAGAATTGTAGGAGAGCAGACTTAAAAGATAAAACACCTGATCAACTAAATAAACATTATCAATATTGTGACAAACAGTTTAAGACTTCTGTGATCTGTAGAACTAGTCCTTATAGGACAGTTCTTTGAGATAATGCGATACCAACAATATTTGATCTTACCAGCCATTTGAAAAATCCACACGGTAGACACAGAGAATGAATAAAAGAATCGAGTGAAGATCAAATCAGGACACTGAAACAGAGAAAAATTGATGAAACTTCTGAAGAGGAACCAAAACATAAGGAAATAAACAACAGCAGTGCAGACGAAGGGGGTGAAGAGCAGGATGAAGAAGACATTTTACCTTTAACCCTTGAAGAGAAGGAAAACAAAGAATACTTAAAATCTTTATTTGAAATTTTGATTCTTATGGGAAAACAGAACATACCTCTGGATGGACCTGAAGCTTATGAAGTCCCAGAAAGTCTCTTTACTCCTGATAACTTTCAAGCACTGCTGGAGTGCCAGATCAATTCTGGTGAAGAGGATCTGAGAAAGCGCTTTGAATCAACAGCAGTGAGCACATTGTTCTGTTCGAAAACACAGCAGAAACAGATGCTAGAGATCTGTGAGAGCTGCATTTAGGAAGAAACCCTCAGGGAAGTGAGAGACTCTCACTTCTTTTCCATTGTCACTGACGATGTGGTGGACATAGCAGGGAAAGAGCACCTGCCTTTGTTGGTGAGGTTTGTTGATGAAGCTCACTACCTGAGAGAGGAATTTGTGGGCTTCCTGCATTATGAAGCTGATGCAGAAATTTTGGCTGTGAAATTTCACACTAAAATAACTGAGAAGTGGAGATTAAACATGGAGTACTGTCGTGGCCAGGCTTAGATTGTGTTCAGTGGATTTTCTTCCAAAATAAAAGTTGTTGCTTCTAGACTTTTAGAGAAGTATCCCCAAACTATCTACACACTCTGCTCTTCCTGTGCCTTAAATATGTTGTTGGAATTATCAGTGTCTGTTATGGGAGTATCTGTCGCATTAGGAACAATTGAGGAAGTTTGTTGTTTTCTCCATCAATCACCACAACTGCTTTTAGAGCTTGACAATGTAATTTCTGTCCTATTTCAGAACAGTGAAGAAAGGGGCAAAGTACTGAAGGAAATTTGCCATTCCTAGTGGACAGGCAGGCATGATGCTTTTGAAATCTTAGTGGACCTCCTACAAGCACTTGTTTTATGTTTAGATGGTATAAATAATGACACAAATGTTAGATGGAATAACTTTATAGCTGGCCGACCATTTGTACTCTGTAGTGTGGTAACAGATTTTGATTTAATCATTACCACTGTTGGTTTTTAAAATGTTATATCTTTTACAAGAGCCTTTGAGAAAAATCTTCAGGGGCAAACTTCTGATGTCTTCTTTGCAGCCAGTAGTTTGACTGCAGTGCTGCATTCACTAAATGAAGTGATGGAAAATATCAAAGTTTATCATGAATTTTGGTTTGAAGAAGCCACACATTTGGCAACCAAACTTGATATTCAGATGAAACTCCCAGGGAAATTTCACAGAGCTCCATACAGTAACCTGGAATCTCAGCTAACCTCTGAGAGTTACTATAAAGAAACTCTAAGTGTTCCAACAGTGGAACACATTATTCAGGAACTGAAAGATATAGCCTCAGAACAGCACCTCAGAGCTCTTAAATGCTTATCTCTGATCTCTCTGTCATGGAACAGCTCAAATTCAATACATCAGAGGAGCATCATGCTGACATGTACAACAGTGATTTACCTAATCCTGACGCATGCTCTGCTGAGCTGCATTGTTGCGGAATCAAGTGGAAACACAGAGGGAAAGATATAGAACTTCCATCCACTATTTATGAAGCCCTTCATCTGCCAGACATCAAGATTTTTCCTAATGCTTATGCACTGCTGAAGGTCCTATGTATTCTTCCTCTGGTGAAGGTTGAGAACCAACGCTATGAAAATGGGCAAAAGTGTCTCAAAGCATACCCGAGGAATACTTTGACAGACCAAAGGTCAAGTAACTTAGCTTTGCTTAACATAAAATTTGATATAAAACAACATTTGGATTTAATGGTGGATACATATATCAAACTATATACAAGAAAGTCAGAGCTTCCTACAGGTAATTCAGAAACCATTGAAAATACCTAAGAGACTTTTAAAATAGGCGTTCTCTTATATTTGATATTTGAAAAAAATCTGTAAGAAATTTGAAAATATCTTACAGAAAAGTTGTAAGGTGTACGTAGGCCACTTAATCACTGAATATCTTGACCTGTAGGCTTACCATTGAGACATTAGTCATTGATAATCTGCCTGTTTAAATGGCCCATTTGAAGTCCCATGCTTTGGAGACCTAACTGTTCTTCCAGAAGATAACATTGAAAGTACCATATTATGCTCTGTGATCTCTGCTAATGGCATTTTGGAACTGTATAAGTTAAGTCACTTTAGACATAACATTAATCACTGTGGATCCAACTGTCATATAGTGAGTTATCAGTTCTTTGAAGAAATAAATTTTGAGGAGGTAAAGGAGGAAGGAATACATTTTATAAAACATTACAATGAAACTCATGACTGACCTTTGAATAGTAGGAGTTTTAAGTATGCTGTTAAATACCTGTAAGGGACCATTAAGAAAATTATCAGACTGTGAGACAAACGTCTGAGCTTGCCAAACAAGGATTTCGGTGTAGATTTTTTTTTTATCAAATGAAGTTGAAGGAATAAATTATAGTTAAATTTGAATGGAAGAGCCTGCCATTGTTGTTCCACATCTGATTGTTGCTGCTTACATTCCTTTATTGAGCCTAGATCTTCATAAGCTTTTTGACAGGCATATTTTGAACACTTCTGTTTCATGGTCAAGACAGAATCACAAGCCATGGATATTAACAACTGATTTGTCTGTTTTCTTTTGCCTTTTTCCATGACTGTATATACTGTCTTATCTTGATTTACAACCAAAACCTAGAAAACCTACAAAAATAAGTGTTTTATGGTTTATCTAGTAATAATACAGAAAATATTGCTGTTATTTTTGGTGAAGAAAATCAATTTTGTATAGTTTACTTCACCTTAAATAAAATGTGAATTTTGTTTAAAAATGAAGAAACAAAAAAACACAAGAAATAGTATCAAGTATCTTTTCCAACCACAACACTATGAGACTAGATATCAATTATGGAAAAAAATCTGTAAAAAATACAAACACACGGAGGCTGAACAATACACTACTAAATAACCAACAGATCACTGAAGAAATCAAAGAGGAAATCAAAAAGTCCCTGGAAACAAATGACAATGAAGACACAACAACCAAAAACATATGGGATGCAGCAAAAGCAGTTCTAAGGGGGAAGTTCATAGCAATACAATCCTACCTCAATAAACAAGAAACAGCTCAAATAAACAACCTAAACTTACACCTAAAACAATTAGAAAAAGAAGAGCAAAAAATCTCCAAAATTAGCAAAAGGAAAGAAATCATAAAGACCAGATCAGAAATAAATGAAAAAGAAATGAAGGAAACAAAAGCAAAGATCAATAAAACTAAAAGCTGCTTCTTTGAGAAGACAAACAAAATTGATAAACCATTAACCAGACTTATCAAGAAAAAAAAGGGAGAAGACTCAAATCAATATAATTAGAAATGAAAAAGGAGATGTAACAACTGACACTGAAGAAATACAAAGGATCATGAAAGATTACTACAAGCAACTCTATACCAATAAAATGGACAACCTGGAAAAGATGGACTAATTCTTAGAAAAGAACAAAGTTCTGAGACTGAACCAGGAAGAAACAGAAAATATAAACAGATCAATCACAAGCACTGAAATTGACACTGTGATTAAAAATATTCCAACAAACAAAATCCCAGGACCAGATGGCTTCACAGGCGAATTCTACCAAACACTTAGAGAACAACTAACACCCATCCTTCTCAAACTCTACCAAAATATAGAAGAGAGAGGAACACTCCCAAACTCATTATACAAGGCCACCATCACCCTGACATCAAAATCAGACAAAGATGTCACAAAGAAAGAAAACTACAGGCCAATATCACTGATGAACATACATGCAAAAATCCTCAGGAAAGTACTAGTAAAAATAATCTAATAGCACATTAAAAGGATCACACACCATGATCAAGTGGGGTTTATCCCAGGAATGCAAGGATTCTTCAATATACGCAAATCAATCAATGTGATAAACCATATTAACAAACTGACAGAGAAAAACAACACCATCATCTCAATGATGCAGAAAAAGCTTTCGACAACATTCAATACCCATTTATGATAAAAAAAAATCCAGAAATTAGGCATAGAGGGAACTTACCTCAACATAATAAAGGTCAAAAATGACAAACACACAGTCAACATGATTCTCAGTGGTGCAAACTGAAAACATTTCCAAAAAGATCAGGAACAAGACAAGGTTGCCCACTCTCACCATTATTATTCAACATAGTTTTGGAAGTTTTAGCCATAGCAATCACAAAAGAAAAAGATATAGAAGGAATCCAGAACAGAAAAGAAGAATTAAAACTGTCACTGTTTGCAGATGACATGATATTATCCATAGAGAATCCTAAAGATGCTATAGAAAACTACTAGAGTTAATCAATGAATTTGGTAAGTAGCAGGATACAAAATTAATGCACAGAAATTTCTTGCATTCCTATACACTAATGATGAAAAATTTGAAAAGCAAATTAAGGAAACACTACTATTTACCATTGAAAAAAAAGAATAAAATGCCTAGGAATAAATATACCTAAAGAGACAAAAGACCTGTAGGCAGTAAATTATAAGACACTGATGAAAGAAATTAAAGATGATACAAGCAGATGGAGAGATATACCATGTTCTTGGATTGGAAGAATCAACATTCTGAAAATGACTATACTACCCAAAGCAATCTACAGATTCAATCACTATCAAACTACCAATGCCATTTTCCACAGAACCAGAACAAAAAATTTCACAATTTGTATGGAAACACAAAAGACCCAGAATAGCTGAAGCAATCTTAAGAAAGAAAAATGGAGCTGGAGGAATCAGATTCACAGACTTCAGACTATACTACAAAGCTACAGTCATCAAGACATTATGGTACTGGCACAAAAACAGAAATATAGATCAATGGAACAGGAGCGAAAGCTCATAGATAAACCCACACACATATGGTCACCTAATTTTTGATAAAGGTGGCAAGAATATACAATGGAGAGAAGACAGCCTCTTCAATTAGTGGTGCTGGGAATACTGGACAGCTACATGTAAAATAATGAAATTAAAACACTCCTTAACACCATACACAAAAAATGAACTTAAAATGGATTAAAGACCTAAATGTAAGACTATAAAACTCCTAGAGGAAAACACAGGCAGAGGACTCTATGACATAAATCACAGGAAGATCCTTTTTGGTCCACCTCTTAGAGAAATGGAAATAAAAACAAAAATAAACAAATGGAACCTAATGAAACTTAAAAGCTTTTGCACAGCAAAGGACAACATAAACAGGACAAAAAGACAACCCTCAAAATGGGAGAAAATATTTGAAAATGAAGCAACTGACAAAGGATTAATTTCTGAAATGTACAAGCAGCTTATGCAGCTCAATATCAAAAAAAACAAAGGACACAATCCAAAAATGGGCAGAGGATCTAAAGAGACATTTCTCCAAAGAAGACATACAGATGGCCAACAAACCCATGAAGGGATGCTCAACATCACTAATCATTAGAGAAATGCAAATCCAAACCACAATGAGGTATCACCTCACACCACTCTGAATGGCCATCATCAAAAAATCTACAAACTATAAATGCTGGAGAGAGTGTGGAAAAATGGAACCCTCTGGCACTGTTTGTGGGAATGTAAATTGGTACAGCCGCTATGGAGAACAGTATGCAGGTTCCTTAAAGAACAAGCAGTAGAACTACCATATGACCCAGCAATCCCACTACTGGACATATACCCTGAGAAAACCATATTTCAAATGAGTCATGTACCACAATGTTCATTACAACTCTATTTACAATAGTCAGGACATGGAAGTAACCTAAGTGTCCATCAGCAGATGAATGGATAAAGAAGATATGGCACATATATACAATGGAATATTACTCAGTCATAAAAAGAAACAAAATTGAATCATTTGTAGAGAGGTGGATGGACCTAGAGTATGTCATACAGAGTGAAGTAAGTCAGAAAGAGAAAACAAATACTGTATGCTAACACATATATATGGAATGTAAAAAGAAAATGTTTCTGAAGAACCTAGGGGCAGAACAGTAATAAAGACGTAGATGTAGAGAATGGACTTGAGGATATGGAGAGGGGGAAGTGTAAGCATAAAAAATAATTTAAAAGGATAACCAAAAATAAATAAATAAATAAATAATGGAAATATGGACAATAATTCAATAATAGTAGGAATCTTTATCATCCCATTGACATCATTGGACAGATCATCCAGACAGAAAATCAATAAGGTGACAGAGGTTCTAAATGACACAATAGACCAGTTGAACTTAATGGATATCTATAGGGCACTACATCCAAAAAGAACAGAATGCACATTCTTTTCAAGCATGCATGGGATGTTTTCTAGGATGCACCACAGAGTAGGTCAGAAAACAAGCCTCTAACAAATTTATGAGGATAGAAATTACTTCACGTATCTTTTCTAACCACAGTGATATGAAACCAGAAATCAACCACTCTAAGAAAAATGGGAAAATAGTAAACCAACTGGGTGGCGAAATCTTCTTTCAGCATATCAAGAAACCAGACCATTATGACTCGGAGAATGGGCTGCACGCAATGGAATGTGCACTACACTTGGAAAAAAGTGTGAATCAGTCGCTACTGGAACTGCACAAGCTGGCCACTGACAAAAATGACCACCATTTGTGTGACTTAATTGAGACTCATTACCTGAAGGAGCAGGTGAAATCCATCAAAGAATTAGGTGACCATGTTAACAACTTGCATAAGATGGGGGCCACCAAACGTGGCATGGCAAAGTATTTCTTTGACAAGCACACCCTGGGAAACACTGATAACAAGAGCTAAGCTGTAGGTTGGCTTTCCATAGCCAGAGGGGTGACTTCCTTTGTCACCAATGCAGTGCCTGCATATTTGGGTTACTTTTACCTTCTCTATAAGTTGTACCAAAACATCTACAAGTTCTTTCCTCAGTACTTTCATTCCTTCAAATAAAGTAATTTGGTACTCCCCCCCCGACAAAATATACCTAAAGTCAGCAGAAGGAAGGAAATAATAAAGATCAGAGATGAAATAAAATAGAGTTCAAAATAACCATAAAATAGATCAATTAAACAAGAGCTGGTTTTTTGAAAAAATAAACAAAATCAACATACCTCTACCCAGGCTCATCAAGAAGAAACACCCTCAAAAAAAATGAAAGAAAAGAAATAACAACTGATACCACAGAAATACAAAACTCATAAAACAATACTATGAGCCATTATGTGTCAACAAGTTGGACAACCCAGAAGAAGTTGACAAGTTTGTAGAAACAGAAAGCTTTCCAATACTGAGTCAAGAGGAGACAGACACTTTGAACAGACTGATCACTAAAAGTGAAATAGAATATGTAATCAAAAAAAACAAAAAACAAAAAACTCCCTCCAAACGAAAGTACAGGACTGGATGGCTTCACTGGGGAATTTTAACAAACATACAAAGAACCTATAGCTATCCTTTTCAAACTATTACAAAAAATTGAAGAGGAGGGACCACTCTCAAATTCATTCTATGAAGCCACCATAACCCTGATAACAAAACAAAAGACACTACAAAACAGAAAATTACAGGCCAACATCTATTTTTAATGAATATAGATGCAACAATCCTCAACAAAATATTAGGAAACAGAATCATACATCAAAAACAATACGTAAAAGATACCATACACCATGATCAAGTTGGATTCATTCCAGGGTTGTAAGGATGGTTCAACATAAGCAAATCAATCAAAGTGATATACCACATTAATAAAAGGAAAGACAAAAGCCACATAATCATCTCAATAGATGCAGTAAAACCATTTGACAAAATTTAACATCCATTCTAGATAAAAACTCTCACTGAAATGGGTATAGAGGGACCATATCTAAACATAATAAAAGTCATTTATGACAAAGCCACAACCAACATAATACTCAACAGTGAAAAACTGAAAGCCTTCCCATTAAAGTTAGGAATGAGGCAAGAATGCCCACTCTTACCACTCCTATTCAACATAGTATTGGAAGACCTAGCCATAGCAATCAGACAAGAAAAAGGAAAAATATATATCTAAATTGAAAGGAAGAAGTAAGACTGTCATTTGTAGATGACATGATATTTTACATAGGAAACCCTAAAGTTTCCATACAGAAACTATTAGAACTAATAAATGAATTCAGTAAGGTTGCAGGATACGAGGTTAATATAAAGAATTTGTTACATTTTTTACACTAACAATGAAATTTCAGAAAAGGAAGGTAAAAAACCAAAAATCTCATTTAAAATCACATGAAAAAGAAATACCTAGGAATAAATTTAACCAAGGAGGTGAAAGACCTGTATGCTGAAAACAGTAAAACATTGACAAAGTATATTGAAGATGATTCAAAGAAATATAAAGACATCACATGCTCTAGGATTGGAAGAATTAATATGGTTAAAATGGCCATGCTACCCAAAGCAACCTACAGATTTAATGCAATCCCTATCAAAATACTCATGACATTCTACATATAACTAGAACAAGTATCTTAAAATTTATATGGAACCACAAAAGACCAAGAATTGCCAAAGCAATCATAAGGAAAAAATAAAGCTGGAGGCATAACCCTTCCAAACTTCAGACTATACTACAGAACTACAGTAATCAAAACAGCATGGTTTTGGCCCCAAACAGACATATAGCTCAATGGAACAGAATAGAGAGTCCAGAAATAAACCCGCTCACCTGTGGTCTATCTATGTCAAAGGAGGCAATAATATACAATGGAAAAAAGACAATCTCTACAACAAGTGGTGTTGAGAAAACTGGACAGTTACATGTAAATCAATGAAATTAGACCACTCCCTCACACCACATATAAAAATAAAATCAAAACAATTTAATGACCTAAATATAAGACATGACACCATAAAACTCTTAGAACATAGGCAAAACATTCTTGGATATAAATTGTAGCAATATTTTCCTAGATCTGTCTCCCAAGGCAAAAGAAATAAAAGCAAAAGTAAGAAGTGGGACCCAATCAAACATACAACTTTTTCAGAACAAAGGAAACCATCAATAAAATGAAAAGACAGGGCATCCCTAGTGGTGCATTGGTTGAGAGTCTGCCTGCCGATGCAAGGGACACAGGTTCATGCCCCAGTCCGGGAAGATCCCACATGCCACAGAGTGGCTGGGCCCATGAGCCATGGCCACTGAGCCTGCATGTCTGAAGCCTGTGCTCCGCAATGGGAGAGGCCACAACAGTGAGAGGCCCATGTACTGCAAAAAAAAAAAGAAAAGACAACCTACAAAATAGGAAAAAATATTTGATATTTGCAAATGATGCAACTGACAAGGGCTTAATATCCAAAATATACAAACAACTCATAAAACTCAATATTGAGAAAATGAACAACCCAGTCAGAAGATGGACAGAAGACCTAAATATACATTTTTCCAAAGAAGACATACAGATGGCCAACGGACACATAAAAAGATGTTCAGCATCATTAATTATTAGAGAAATGGAAATCAAAATCACAATGATGTATCACCTCACACTGGCCAGAAAAGCTATCTTCAAAAAGTCTACAAATAATAAATACTGGAGAGAGTGTGGAGGAAAGGATGCCCTCCTACACTCTTGGTGGGAACATATAAATAGCATCATATAATATGTGGTCTTTTTTTTTTCTTTTTGGCCACACCACATGGCATGTGGATCTTCCCTGACCAGGGATCGAACCCATGCCCCCTGTAGTGAAAATGTGGAGCCTTAACCACTGGACTGTCAGAGAAGTCCATAACAGTACTCTTTATAATAACCAAGACATGGAAAGAACCCAAGTGCCCATCAACAGAGGATTGGCTTAAGAAGATGTGATATATATATATATATATATAAAAAGAAGACATACAGATGGCCAACGGACACATAAAAAGATGTTCAGCATCATTAATTATTAGAGAAATGGAAATCAAAATCACAATGATGTATCACCTCACACTGGCCAGAAAAGCTATCTTCAAAAAGTCTACAAATAATAAATACTGGAGAGAGTGTGGAGGAAAGGATGCCCTCCTACACTCTTGGTGGGAATGTAAATTGGTGTAGCCGCTATGGAAATCAGTATGGAGTTTCCTTTAAAAAACTAAAAATACAGCTACTATATGATCCAGCAATCCCACTCCTGGGTACATATCTGGAAAAAATGAAAACACTAATTCGAATAGATACGTGCACTCCACTGTTCATCACAGCACTATTTTTTTTTTTTTTTGGCTATATAATATATAATATATATATATTATGTATATATATGCACACATACACACACACACACACACACACTGGAATATTTATCTGCCATAAAAAAGAATGAAATATTGCCATTTGCAGCAACATGGATGGAACTAGATAATATCATACTTAGTGAAGTAAGTCAGATAAAGACAAATATTATATTCTATCACTTATATGTGGAATCTTAAAAATAATACAAATGAATCTATATATGAAACAAAGGCACAGACATAGAAAAAAAACTTGTGGTTACCAAAATGGGGGGTGGGGTGGGATAGATTCAGAGTGTGGGATTAACAGATACAAACTACTATACATAAAATAGGAAAGCAACAAAGATTAACTGTATAGCACAGGGAATTATATTCAATATCTTGTAATAACCCATAATGGAAACATGTGAAATACAAATATGTATTTGTATATATAATATATATCTAAATCACTTTGCTGTATACTTAAAACTAACACAATATTGTAAATCAACTGTACTTCAATTAAAAAAAATAGAGAAAATCTTCAGGATCTAGAACTAGGCAACAAGTCTCTAAACTTGACACCAAAAGAACAATCTGTAAATGGTAAAGTTGATCAATTGTACCTCTTCACAATTAGAAACTTTTGCTCTGTGAAAGACTCTCAGAAGAGAATGAAAAGACAGGCTACAGACTGGGGGAAAGTATCTGTAAATCACATATCTGACAAAGGACTTGAATCTAGACAAATTGGTAATTGCCAAAGGTTACATTTGGAAGAGAGTATAAGTATAAAGAGAAATTTCTTTGGGGTGATAGAACAGTTCTGTATCCTGATTGTAATGGTGGTTACACAAATTTCAACATATGATAATTTTATAGAACTATACACAAAAAATAAATAAAGGAAGAAAGGGAGGAAAGGGTGTCATACTATGGGTTTGACATTGTATATAAGTTACATAAGATGTCATTGGGGGAAGCTGGGTGAAAGGTACATAGCATTTAATCCATACTGGTTTTGAAAGTTCTATATGAGTATGAAATTATTTCAAAAAAAATTTTTTAAAGTTCCAGTCTGTCAAGAGATGTGCATTCTAGTCTGAGTTGTCTAAGGCAAACTGTCTGAATTCCAGTTTCCTCAACAGTAAAATGTAAAGAATTTTATTTGTCATACCTATCCAATAAAAGTGTTAATAACAATTAACAATTGAGAATAAAATTGATATGAAAATACTCTGAACTGTTATGTTTTGTACAAATGTATTTTTATGCCCTAATGACTTCGTTTATGGAAATACCTAATTCCAAGAACTGGATGTCTCTTGACATTTCTACTCCAAATGTGAAATATGTTTTCTCTCACTCAAGTTTTTGTTTAACAAGTATATCATATAGAATAAATTCCACTTGACTAGGGAGGTGGGAAATTCAAGCAAGAACATAATGTTTATTTCTTTGGTACATTTAAACTTTATTTCAAATCACAATCAGCATATATTTCAAAAAGCCATCACTTATTAGGCAGGTATAATTTAACTAAGTTATACATGCAAGGATTTCTGAAATCAGATGTGGGGAATGTTTATGTCAGAATTGTTTTCCCTTTAAGAAAACACAGTTTGCTACTAATTAATTAAATAACTGATGCAAACATTCTAAAAGCTGAGCTACTTTTCTGCACTAGCTCCTCCCTTTTGTGTTGTTTTAGCTTTTATTTTGTGAATTATGGGAAAATGTTTGGTATACTTGGCATACTTGGTATACTTGTTATTGTGTTACTTTAGATTAAAATTTATGGCCCCGGGCTTCCCTGGTGGCGCAGTGGTTGAGAGTCCGCTTGCCAATGCAGGGGACACGGGTTCGTGCCCTGGTCCGGGAAGAACCCACATGCCACGGAGAGGCTAGGCCCATGAGCTATGGCTGCTGAGCCTGCGCGTCCGGGGCCTGTGCTCCGCAGCGGGAGAAGCCAAAACAGTGAGAGGCCTGTGTACCGCAAAAAAAAACCCCAAAACCCCCCAAAAAATTATGGCCCCAACTTGATCCATCCCTTGTGTAAACACAGTCATAAAAAAAATACATTCTACAAGAACTGAAACTTAAGCCAAATATCCCTTTAAGTCTTTGTTCAGCCCTTTTCCTACTGGACTGTGCTGATTCCTGAATTCAGACTTGAGGGCTGAAGGCCAAATAAGTCAATCATTTTACCTGGAGGAAAATAGACCCCTTGAGCATCAGTGGCAGAACTTACTTTCTGACTAGCAATTCATTCACAAGAGCAGGTTTCACTTTGTGACCTAATTTCAATGAGTCTATTAAACTTATTACAAATTTGCAAAAAACTCAATGTTTCTAAATATAATTTTGTAATAAATAAAATAGCTACATAATAATGGCTTTCTTTTTAATTAATGAAATTACAAAAGTTTCCACTCCATACCCTCATTAGTTTGTCTGGATTGCTGTAACTGCACTAAATTTAATGTATGTGCCAGCGAAACTCCTCAGGTCTTCTATTGCCCATTTTCAAATGAAACTTGTCTTGCATCTCAAATGTAACATAAAATATCAAAAATAAAACATTAATACATCTATATAACATATTTACAGTTGAGATCATCTCAATAAAATATTTCCATCTTTTATTAGAATATTCAACTCTCATTTACATACAAGTGGTATTACTATCCACTATAATTTTATCATATTCTAACTGACCTCATGGATGAGTTTTTCAGTTATATTTCCAAACTTATTTGCCATCACTCCCTTTTGTGATTACTCATCACATCCCCAACATGCCTCAAACTTCCCCTTGTCTGGAAAGATACTCTCTCCCTTACTCAGATACTTGGATATTACTAATCCTTCAGAACCCTACTTAAAAGTCTTTCTCTGCTCCCTTTCATCCTCACCCAAATTAGAAATAAATCTTCTGCACTCTGTACTTCTCTAAGCATTATAGATACATGTATATTGCCTTTGTTTTTTGACTATGATTCTCTCAAGGAAGGGAATATCTTCTTCATCTATGTGTCTCTTATTGTACCTAGCAGAGTGCCTAATACAAAATAGGAGCACAACAATTGCTTGAAAATGAAAAAAAATAGTCACTCTTTTAACCAAGTTCATTATTTTTATGATGGCAGAAGCTAGAATATAAAGGTCTTTCTCTACCAATAGTGATATATGAACTGGCAAAGAAATGCCAGTACAGGGTGAAATATAAAGGTATGATATAATTATTTTAAAAAATATTCCCAGAACATAAAATTCTTATAATAGAATGGAAATTCAAAATCATATTCCAAAGGCACATAGAAATTATTTGGGGATTACTTAAGCCATTCCTTTGGGATTACTTAAGCATGAATAACCAAGAAATGGCCACAAAACCTATAACCACACCATTGAATATAATGCAGAAAAGACAGCAATACTCCCATTGAACCAATCAAACCTGACCAATAGTTTTAATATCTCTGTAAACAAATAACCCTTCCATATCCAAATTGAACACACAGCAAAACTAAATCAACATAGAATGATTGATAATGCAATTGCAGTTTTTATGCTGTTCATAGAAAATTTCACCAATAAGCAAATTTATATTTAAAGTAATGAAACTAAAAGATTCCGGTAAATACCGTATGAATTTTACTTTGAAATTTATTTTTAATTACAAAGTATTTTTCCATAAAAAACAAGATAATTCAGTTAATAATGACATATATTAAAGAAATAACATTATACTAAATGAAATAAGTCAGACAGAGAAAGACAAATACTGTATGATATCATTTATATGTGGTATCTGAAAAAGAAAACAAACTAATGAATAAAACAAAAAAGAAGCAGACTCACTGATATATAAAACAAACTATTGATTACCAGTGGGGAGAGGGAGGGGAAGAGCAATATAAGGGTGTTGGGGATTATATGAAATCATGTGTGTGAAACTTTTGAAAATTGTAAAGCACTATAGAATTTTAAAAATCTTTCATTCAAAAAAATTAAAACTTAAAGAAATAACTGAATCGTTTAGAAAATTTTGACTTTTAAACATGCAATTATATTTTCAAACTGTCACCTACAGTCACTCTGGACTGATTCAGAATAGGTCTTTGAGTAGGCTTCATCAAAGTGAACATTTAACAGCTCAAGCAATAGACCTTAAATGAAGTTCACATTGTACCAGAGAACATAGAGTGACAGTGACAGAGAAATGCTGTGACTGAAATGTAACATGAATGTTTTAAAAAACATCAGATTTATATCTAAATGAGTGTTATTACCTTCAAAAATTTTGCCTTGGGTTGTGATATACATGCTAAAACTGTTTTTCCACTGCTCAAAGCATTTCAGAAACCCTCTTCAGGAATTGCTTCCAGATTGGGTTACCCATCTTTTTTCAACTGATGATGTAGAAACTTGGCTACTGCTTTACTAACACTTTTAGCTGTTCCATTAACAGAGTGTAGGGCAAGGTCTGGTGAAAGAAGAAAAAAACCAGCAGACAATCAGATGAATATGTATAACTTTCCACTAGGAAGGATAGGGATAATTGCATTGTGGAGCATGTTGCTGCAAACTAATTTGCAAATTTGTTATTAGTTAGTGTCCTTTGCACTTGACAGCCTAGTCAAACTCCAGTCAGGTATACCAAATTTCTAGTGTTGCTGACTTTTTTCTAGGGATACAGAGAAATAGTCTCTTTTTATGTGATTGGCCAATTGACTAGAATGATAGCTGATCATTTATCACCTCTATTTTACTATCTGTGACTCAAACAAGAGCTTTTAAACTTTCTTAGAAATGGATGATACCTTAATTAAACATTAAATGGTGTGTACAAAGAGCAGTTCCACATTACTAGAAGTTTTCAAATGAAGATTAGACAACCACTTGACAAGGATATTGAAGAGAGCATTTCTGCCTGAGGTAGAGAATTGTATCATATGAACTTCAAGATTTCTTCCAAATCTGAGACTCAGTGATCTTCTATTCAATTTAGTATTTATTAATTTTTCTCTTTCTTACAACACTCTCATTCTCCCCGTGTCTAGTTTGTCTCAGTTTCCATCCTAACAGGCAAGCTCATTAAAACCCAAACATGTAGCCTCTTATAGCTACATGAGCGATTTTAGAAGAACACCTCTGCTATGGTCCCAATGACAAAGCTATCTGTGCTCAACATGGAAGGACTACAGTGAAGAAGTGAGCAGAACATGATGATGGATAAACTGGATATCTTCCCAATATCACCAACAGGTCTTTGGGATGGGATCATTAAATTATTTTAGTTGAATTCTTAATGCATTTAAAACATCTGTATTTAAGTATAAATACAAAAATTTTTTAAGTCAAATAAAAAGCACTATTTTGAATCAGTTCTTAATTATCCCAAACAGAGCATGAATAATCTCCAACGGTGACCATCTAAAAGTGACTTGTACTTGGCCTTTAAAAGGTATATTATTCTTATCTTTAAATATATATGCCTCCAATATCCTAGGACTTTACTTTAGGTTGAACAATGAATCAAAACTAAAAAGGGCTATATGTTAAACTTCCACATCTTGACCTCTGGTTCAACTATTTACAGCCACTCCATTCCACCCTGCCAATGAATTACCACACCTTTCAAACTAATGGAAAGCAACAACCAAAAGCAGAGGTGACCTCTCTCCCTAAACATTCTGGTTTACATATTTCCTTGCAAGTTCATACTTCCCTTTGAGCAAAAAGTTAATAAAACTTCAAGGACCTTTTCTTCATGTCTTCGCTGGGCTATGCTAATTCAAGACCATACTCTTGTAAAGTCAATACTTAAGCAAAATAGGTGATAATGTCAATAAAAATTTGAGTGCAAGATTTTCCAAGAGCAATATGGAAAATATAGATATGTTTAATTATATTTAATGCAGTAGTTAAGACACTAGTTTGAGGTCACCATGTTTTGCTAAATAAGGAGTTGGGCTAATCAGGGGTTATCAACTCTGGTTACACATGAGAATCACCTTGGTAGCTTTTAAAAGTATATATTCAGAGCCCCTTCCCCAATTTCAGATTTTATTGGTCTGTAAATGTGCAGCCAGCTATGGTAGAGAATCACTAGGGAGATGATCCGTGAGGAGATATCATCATTCTCTAGATTTGTGTGACTATGTTCTTTCTTACTAATACTGATTATTCACTATAGATATACTAACATTAAAGCAATTCAACTGAATAATTCAGTCAAATGGAACCTGCTATAAAACCAAAAAGAAGATTCTTTTTAAATAACTTATCCATATTGGTTTGCTGCCCCTCCCCACCACATTTCCTTTAATAACATTGACAGCTCTTATTTGCATTATAATATGATACCAAAAATTACCATATTCTAAACATAATGAAATTAACACAGGATTTGAAAACAAAAGATTTGAGTTTGACTCATTTCCAGACTATGTAATCTTGGGCAAGTCTTTTAAGCCCTCTGCACTTCAGTTATGTAACATGAGATGATATCCCTATTTATCTCGCTGGGCTATGAAGATTATATTAGATTAGTTATGAGACAGACAGTTAGTTAGAGACAGCCATGAACTGTTTTCTGAGATACTAGCTGAATGCTCCATCAGGGGCTCCTATGACACTAACCAGCTTTGTTGGGAGACCAAAGACTGACTCAGTTGTTGCTGACAGTTGATAGTTTGGTACAATCAGTCTCCTAAAAAACTGACCCAAATTAAACTAAAAAATGAATATTTAATCAATTTTTTAAAATTTATGTTAAAAATCATCTTTCCAAAAAAGACAGGCTATCATGCTGGCAAATCAATACAGTCTCTCAATTTATAACTACAACTATTACTGCTACTAATAATATATTTACTACTTACTAAGTTCCAGGCACAGTGCTAGATGCTTTGTGATTATTACTTTATTTTATACAAGACTATGAAGTATTATTATGACTATTTTAAAAATTAAAACAAAAACACCTGAGGTTCAGAGAGTTTAAACAGTTTTTCCAAGGTTACACAATTAGTAAATAATAGAACTGATATTCAGATTCTGGTCTTTTATGCTGCAAATGTCATGCTTATAACCATTACTTTCCAGAAGTTTGCCTGCTAAATACCTGTAAAATAAAATAGTTTAAAAATGAAAAAATTGTATTATAGACACAGTTTTAGTAGAAAGAAGAGTTGCATATGATTTTTAGAATCAAATATAGAATATTTTTATACTTCCTAATGCTGAATAAGTAAACATTTTTCTTGAACATTTCTTATTTGTCCAGGTGGAAATTATCCAGCTCAAGTACAACCCCATCATAGTTTGACTCATCAATCTCTAGCTCTGCCTTCTCTTCCTACCATAACAAGATGGCATGTTAGGAAATGTCAATGAATTTTATTTTCAAGATATAAATATAAACATAATTTTCAACACCTGTATCCTCTTTACCCTTACTTCCATCCCCACCAATAAAAATTATTAAATGTGATATACATGTGGAAAGGCATAAATTAAAAGGTCTGAACCAGTATTTATCTTGATCCTCACAATATGCTGCTTGTTCTTAGAGGTGTATCTCAGTAGTCAGGAATAGTGTGGTTTCCAGAAGTGGATGAAGATGATTAACAGGGCCTAGGTTTAGAACTAGAGATGATCTTTGGGGTGTGTCAGGCCCCATCAGTCTCTACCTTTTCCAGCTACTTCTCTCTATAAGTATAAAAACTTCAAATTGCAGGTTCAACACCGTTCAATACATTAGTAACACATTATCACTGACAGGTAGAATCTAGACTTAGTTCTCTTATTCTCAGCCCTAAAACTGGTATTCTTAGTCCAAATTCTGGGCCCACATGAGTCCTCCAACATGTTGCTCTCCCTTCAGAGAACCCTCTTCCCCCAAGCTTGTATTACAATTTTCCAGTCCTTTTGCCTTATCTTCCTGAATATATCCTTTACAGTTCTTTATTTACAAGCAACAGGAAGTAAATCTGGCTAACTTAGGCACAATGAAATTAATTGGAAACATATTGTTTCTTCATAGAAATCACCCGAAGGCTGGAGAACCAGGTTTAGAAATCAGCAAGAACAAAGGCAGCTAAAGGCTAAGAAGATGTAACCATAGGAATAGGAATTCTCTTGTAGCAAAAGAGTATGCACTGGACCCTCTGCTGGAATAGAATAGATTCAAACTTGTTTGTCTTTTTGCAATTCCCTTCAAGCTTGAAATTCCAGGAAAGTAGTGTTAAGTTGGCATAATTATGATCACTATTTCATTCTTTGGTTAGGGGAGGAAGTGGGACCTGATTACAGAAGATGCAATGGAGAAGAGGTAATTCCTCATAATGAAATTAAAATACTAATTAAGAAAAGGAAATTAATGCTGGGCAACCAAAACCATCAAATGTCCATGATGCTGAATATTTTCCAGATTCCCACTTATCACTTGACAAGTATTGTCTCTGCCCTGCTACTAAGCATCACCCATCAAATCACACTCAAATCGAGCTCATTTGTTATGCACCCTTGGAAAGTGTGATTTCAACTTCAAGCCACACATATAGGGCCTACTTCTAGGATCAGAGCCTGGTCCTGCCCATCTTTAGTTTGCATGCAGAAACCATCCATTGAGATCTCACCTCACAGGTGGAAATCATCAGATATGACAGGCAGGGAATACAGCTCTTTAGACTCTGAAGTTCAATTCAGAAGTAAGTCAGAGAAACAAAAATATCATATGTTATCACTTATATGTAGAATCTAAAAGAAAAAAAGGGTAAAAATGAACTTATTTACAAAATAGAAGTAGACTCACAGATGTATAAAAAGAACCTTATGCTTACCAGTTGGTAAGGGGGTGAGGGAAAAATTGGGAGATTGGGATTGACATATACACACTACTATATATGAAATAAGTTACTAATAAGGACCTATTGTATAGCACAGGGAACTCTACTCAACACTCTGTAAAGGCCTGTATGGGAAAAGAATCTAAGAAAGAGTGGATATATATATATATAACTGATTCACTTTGCTGTATTCCTGAAAGTAACACAACATTGTAAATCAACTGTACTCCAATAAAAATTCAAAAATAAAAAAATGAAACAAGCCATTTAGGTCTCAGCAAACCTCACAGGTGGAAATCATCAGGTATGACAGGCAGCTAAAACAGATCCAGTCCTTTAGACTCTGAAGTTCAATTCAGAAGTAGCTTCCAAATAATATGGCAATAGATAATAGTGAACATTTCATTGGCGAGCCATAATTGTAAGTTATAATGTTTTTCAAAGTATGGTCTGCTGACCACTGGCATAAGAATCACCAAAAGAGCTTGTTAAATATTAAAAGACCTGTGCTTTTCCCCAAACATAATGAATCAAAATTTCAGATCATAGAATACAGTAATCTGAAATTCTAATATATACCACAAATTATTTCTATGCACACTGAAGTTTAAGAATGGTGAACTTGAGGTTATTTGCTTATAAGACAATGGTAATTCCCAACAGTCCAGCTGAGCAGAAAAAAGGGATTCATGAGGCTAATACAGAAGTCAGAGTAGACCATCAGCAAGTTAACATGGACTTGGCTACTGTCCTGGTGTTCAGAAAGGAGAACTCCAGGGAAGAAGGGGGAATGGACAGAAACAAAACAAAAATCCAGTCCTAGAAGACTGAAGTAGAAGGCAAGGTACCAAGATAGAGACTCAGGCTCAGAAAATAATTAATGAAAATGGGTTACCAGAACGGCAAGATGGGGACAAAATGAACAAATCACAAGAGCATTTATCCAAAGGATCATAATTGCGGGTCCAAACAAGTAGCATGAGTAACTTGATATTGAGTCACAGAGTGATAGGATGGCAATTTTTAAAGCCTTATATTCTAAAATCAATGTTTCCAGGCTAAGCCTGCAGGTGAGAACAGTGGTCCGAGCTTTGGCACTAGGAGGACTAAGGATGATTGAGATCAAGCAGGAATCAGAAAATGATAAATGGTAAATTTCTTTCCTGAAGCAATTATTTATGATGGCTTTGCTAGAAAGTCAATCTTTTACCTTCACAATGCGGGATAATGAATCGGTTTGCTCACCTATTCATTACAGGCATAAAGAAATAGAAAAAAAAAAAGACGAATGAAAGTAAAATGAAGCACACAGAACAAAGAGAAAAGAAAACAGTGAAAAGAAAAGGAACAAGATAAAGTATGAGAAATTTGGAAAGAAAAGGAAATGACTTTGCAAGCTTCCTATAAGAGGCAGTAAAACAAGACCAGTGGAACTTTAAGAGGGGGAAAAGTATTTCAGCTGCAAAAAATTAACATAGCTTTATGAGACCAATCAACATAGAAGAATGGAATAAAATTTCATGGCAGGAAAGAGATTTAGATAATAGTGAATGACTGTTGGAACACCCTGTGCTGGTGGTCAGAACAGAACATATTTTCACATGATTTACTTATATATACAGTGAAACAAGTTATATGTGATTTATTATGAATGCTTCATTTCATGCTTAGTAAATTCTAGTTATAATCACATTCATACAGTCTATGTATTGCTATTCTTCAGTATTACTCTTCCACATTACTTACTTACTTAAGGTCCTAGTTTTAAAATCTTGAAAATTTATTGATTGTATCTTACAATACTATCAAATGTCTTGTTTTGAATACCACCCCCTTAAAACCAAGATCATTCAACAAAGAAAGAATAGTCTTTTCAACAAATGGTTCTGGGACAACTGGATATCCACATGCAAAAGAATGAACTTGGACTCCTGCCTTACAACATATACAAAAATAACTCAAAATGGATTAAAGATATAAATTTGAAAGCTGATGCTATAAGACTCAGGAAAAACATAAGTGTAAGTTTTCTGACTTTGGATTAGGGAATGAATTTTTAGATATGACACCAAAAGCATGAGAAACAAAATAAAAAATAGATAAACTGGACTTCATCAAATTAAAATCATTTTTCCCTCAAAGGATACTATCAAGAAAGTGAAAAGACAAACAACAGAATGGGAGAAAATATTTGCAAATCATGCATCTGTCAAGAGTCTAATATCCAGAATATATAAAGAGACCTTACGTTAACAGTTAAAAACAAAAAATCCAAGTTAAAATGGTCAAAGTACTTGACATTTATACAAATACGATATACAAATGGCCAATAAACATGTGAAAAGATAATCAATATTATTAGTCATTAAGGAAAAATAAATTAAAATCATAGTGAGATACCACATTATACCCACTAGAATAAATATAATTAAAAAAAAATAAGAAGTGTTGATGAAGATGTGAAAAAATTGGAACCTTCATATATTGCTGGTGGGAATGTAAATTGGGGCAGCGGCTGTGGAAAATACTTTAGTGGCTACTCAAAAATTAAACATGGGGGGGACCTTAAAGATGGCGGAAGATTAAGACGCGGAGATCACCTTCCTCCCCACAGATACAACAGATATACATCTACACATGGAACAACTCCTACAGAACACCTACTAAAGGCTGGCAGAAGACCTCAGACCTCCCAAAAGGCAACAAACTCCCCACGTACCTGGGTAGGGCAAAAGAAAAAACAGAGACAAAAGAATAGGGATGGCACCTGCACCAGTGGGAGGGAGTTGGAAGGAGGAAAAGTTTCCACACACTAGGAAGCCCCTTTGCGGGCAGAGACTGCGGGAGGCGGAGGGGGGAGCTTCGGAGCCGCGAAGGAGTGCACAGAAACAGGGGTGTGGAGGGCAAAGCGGGGAGAGTTCCTGACAGAGGATACGTGCGAACTGGCACTCACCAGCCCGAGAGGCTTGTCTGCTCACCAGCCGGGTCGGGCGGGGCTGCGAGCTGAGGCTCAGGTTTCGGTTGGCGTGCAGGGAAAGGACTGGGGTTGGCGGCTTGAACATACCCTGAAGGGGTTAGTGCACGACGGCTGGCTGGGAGGGAGTCTGGGGAAAAGTCTGCACCTGCTGAAGACGCAAGAGACTTTTCCTTCCCTCTTTGTTTCCTGGTGCGCGAGGAGAGGGGTTTAAGAGCACTGCTTAAAGGAACTCCAGAGACAGGCGCGAGCCGCGGCTAAAAGCACAGACCCCAGGGACAGGCGGGAGACTCTAAGGCTGCTGCTGCCGCCAGCAAGGGGCCTGTGTACGAGCACAAGTCACTATCCACACCCCTCTTCCAGGGAGCCTGTGCAGCCCGCCACTGCCAGGTTCCCGGGATCCAGGGACAACTTCCCCGGGAGAACGCATGGCGGGCCTCAGGCTGGTGCAACGTCACGTCAGACTCTGCCGCCACAGGCCCGCCCCGCACACAGTGCCCCTCCCTCCCCCCGGCCTGAGTGCGCCAGAGCCCCCGAATCAGCGACTCCTTTAACCCCGTCCTGTCTGAGCAAAAAACAGACGCCCTCCAGCGACCTACACGCAGAGGCAGGGCCAAATCCAAAGCTGAGCCCCCGTGAGCTGTGCGAACAAAGAAGAGAAAGGGAAATCTCTCCCAGCAGCCTCAGAAACAGCAGATTAAAGCTGCACAATCAACTTGATGTACTCTGCATCTGTGGAATACACGAATAGACAACGAATCATCCCAAATTGAGGAGGTGGGCTTCCAGAGCAAAATCTATGATTTTTTTCCCCTTTTCCTCTTTCTGTGAATGTGTATGTGTATGCTTCTGTGTGAGATCTTGTACTAAGGTTCTATCCATCCCTTTTTTTTCTAAATAATTATTTTTTAATTCCATAACATTATTATACTTTATTTTATTTTACTGTATCGTCTTTCTTTCTGTCCTTTTTCCTTCCTTCCCTCCTTCTTTCCTTCCTCCCTCCCTGCCTCCTTTCTTTTCTTCTTGCCTTCTTTCCTTCTTTGCTTCTTTCTTTCTTTCTTCATTTCTTCCTTCCTTCCTTCCTTCCATGCACAGAAATCTCTGGCATTCCTATATACTAATGATGAAAAATCTGAAAGTGAAATCAAGAAAACACTTCCATTTACCATTGCAGCAAAAAGAAAGTATCTAGGAATAGACCTACCTAAGGAGACAAAAGACCTGTATGCAGAAAATTATAAGACACTGATGAAAGAAATTAAAGATGATACAAATAGATGGAGAGATATACCATGTTCTTGGATTGGAAGAATGAACATTGTGAAAATGACTCTACTACCCAATCTGAATCTATAGATTTAATGCAATTCCTATCAAACAACCACTGGCATTTTTCACAGAACTAGAACAAAAAATTTCGCAATTTGTATGGAAACACAAAAGACCCAGAATAGCCAAAGCAATCTTGAGAACGAAAAAAGGAGCTGGAGATATCAGGCTTGCTGACTTCAGACTATACTACAAAGCTACAGGAATCAAGACAGTATGGTACTGGCACAAAAAAGCACATGATTCTTTGCACAATAAATTTGAAAAACTTTAAAAAGTTGTGAAAATTTTTGTTCTAGTTCTGTGAAAATTTCCATTGGTATTTTGATAGGGATTGCATTGAATATGTAGATTTCTTTTTGTAGTATAGCCATTTTCATAATGTTGATTCATCCAATCCAAGAACATGGTACTTTTATCTGTCTGTTTGTATCATCTTTAATTTCTTTCATCAGTGTCTTCCAGTTTTCTGCATACAGGTTTTTGTCTCCTTAGGTAGGTTTATTCCTAGGTATTTTATTCTTTTTCTTACAATGGTAAATGGGAGTTTTCCTAAATTTTTCTTTCACAATTTTCATCATTAGTGTATAGGAATACAAAAGATTTCTGTGCATTAATTTTGTACCCTTCTACATTACCACATTCATTGATTAGGTCTTGTAGTTTTCTGGTAGCACCTTTAGGATTCTCTTTATATATTACCATGTCATCTTCAAACACTGCCAGTTTTACTTTTTCTTTTCCAATTTGGATTCCTTTTATTTCCTTTTCCTCTCTGATTGCTGTGGCTATAGCTTCCAAAGCTATTTTGAATAATAGTAGTGAGAGTGGGCAACCTTGTCTTTTTCCTGATCTTAGAGGAAACGTTTTCAGTTTTTCACCATTGCGTACAATATTTGCTGTGGGTTTGTCATATATGGCCTTAATTATGTTGAGCTAAGTTCCCTCTATGCCTACTTTCTGGAGAGTTTTTATCATAAATGGGTGTTGAATTTTGTCGAAATCTTTTTCTGCATCTATTGAGATGATCATATGATTTTTCTCCTTCAATTTCTTAATATGGTTTATCACACTGATTGATTTGTTTATACTGAAGAGTCCTTGCATTCCTGGGATAACCCCACTTCAGCATCATATATGATCCTTTTAATGTGCTGTTGAATTCTGCTTGCTAGTGTTTTGTTGAGGATTTTTACATCTATATTCATCAGTCATATTGGTCTGTAGTTTTCTTTTTTTGTGGCATCTTTGTCTAGTTTTGGTATCAGGGTGATGGTGGCCTTGTAGAATAATTTTAGGAGTGTTCCTCCCTCTGTTATATTTTGCAAGAGTTTGAGGATAGGTGTTAGCTCTTCTCTAAATGTTTGATAGAATTCACCTCTGACTCCATCTGGTACTGTGCTTTTGTTTGTTAGAAGAGTTCTAGTCACAGTTTCAAAATCAGTGCTTGTGATTGGTCTGTTTTTATTTTCTATTTTTTTCTGCTTCCGTCTCGGAAGGTTGTGCTTTTCTAAGAATTTGGCCATTTCTTCCAGGTTGTCCATTTTATTGGTATATAGTTGCTTGTATTAATCTCTCGTGATCTTTTGTATTCGTGCAATGTCAGCTGTTACTTCTTCTTTTACATTTCTAATTTTGTTGATTTGAGTCTTCTCGCTTTTTTTCTTGATGAGTCTGCCTAATGGTTTATCAATTTTATTTATCGTCTCAAAGAATGAGCTTTTAGTTTTATTTATATTTGCTATCATTTTCTTCATTTCTTTTTCATTTATTTCTGATCTGATCTTTATGATTTCTTTCCTTCTGCTAACTTTGGGGTTTTTTTGTTCTTCATTCTCTAATTGCTTTAGGTGTAAGGTTACATTGTTTATTTGAGATGTTTCTTGTTTCTTGAGGTAGGATTGTATTGCTATAAAGTACCCTCTTAGAACTGCTTTTGCTTCATCCCATAGGTTTAAGTCCATCGTGTTTTCAATGTCATTTGTTTCTAGGAATTTTTTTTTATTTCCTCTTTGATTTATGCAGTGATCTCATGGTTATTTAGTATTGTATTGTTCAGCCTCCATGTGTTTATATTTTTTATAGTTTTTTTTTCCTGTAATTGATATCTAGTCTTAGAGTGTTGTGGTCAGAAAAGATACTTGATATGATTACAATTTTCTTATATTTACCAAGGCTTCATTTGTGACCCAAGATATGATCTATTCTGTAGAATGTTCCCTGAGCACTTTAGAAGAAAGCGTATTGTGTTGTTTTTGGATAGAATGTCCTATAACTATCAAGTCTATCTTGTTTAATGTGTCATTTAAAGCTGTGTTTCCTTATTTATTTTCGTTTTGGTTGATCTGTCTATTGGTGAATATAGGGTGTTAAAATCCCCTACTATTATTGTGTTACTGTTGATTTCCCCTTTTATGGCTGTTAGCATTGCCCTATGTATTGAGGTGCTCCTATGTTGGGTGCATAACTTTTTACAATTGTTATATCTTTTTTTTGGATTGATTCCCTTATCATTATGTAGTGTCCTTGTTTGTCTTTTGTGATAGTCTTTATTTTAGTCTATTTTGTATGATATGAAAATTGGTGTTCCAGCTTTTTTTTTGATTTCCATTTGCATGCAATATCCTTTTCCATACCATCACTTTCAGTCTACATGTATCCCTAGGTCTGAAGTGGGTCTCTCGTAGACAGCATGTATATGGGTCTTTTTTTTTTATCCATTCAGGCAGTCTGTGTATTTTGGTTGGAGCAGTTCATCCATTTATATTTAAGGTAATTAACAATATGCATGTTCCTATTACCATTTTCTTAATTGTTTTGTGCTTGTTATTTTAGGTCTTTTCCTTCTCTTGTGTTTCCAGCCTAGAGAGGTTCCTTTATCATTTGTTGTAAAGCTGGTTTGGTGATGTTGAATTCTCTTAGCTTTTGCTTGTCTGTAAAGGTTTTAATTTCTCTGTCAAATCTGAATGAGATCCTTGCTGGGTAGAGTAATCTTGATTGTAGGTTTTTCCCTTTCATCATTTTCAATATGTCCTCCACTCCCATCTGGCTTGCAGAGTTTCTGCTGAAAGATCAGCTCTTAACCTTATGGGGATTCCCTTGTATGTTATTTTTTGCTTTTCCCTTGCTGCTTTTAACATTTTTCTTTGTTTTTAAGTTTTGATAGTTTGATTAATATATGTCTTGATGTGTTTCTCTTTGGATTTATCCTGTATGAGACTCTCTACACTTCTTGTACTTGACTGACTATTTGCTTTCCCATATTAGGGAAGTTTTCAACTATAATCTCTTCAAATATTTTCTCAGAACCTTTCTTTTTCTCTTCTTCTTCTGGGACCCCTATAATTCGAATGTTGGTGTGTTTAATGTTGTCCCAGAGGTCTCTGAGACAGTCTTCAACTTTTTATTCTATTCTCTTTATTCTGGTCTGCAGTAATTATTTCTACTATTTTATCTTCCAGGTCACTTATCTTTTCTGCCTCAGTTATTCTTCTATTGATTACTTCTAGAGAGTTTTTAATTTCATTTAGTGTGTTTTTCATCATTGTTTGTTTGCTCTTTAGTTCTTCTAGCTCCTTGTTACGTGTTTCTTGTATTTACTCCTTTCTCTTTCCAGGATTTTGGGTCATCTTTACTATCATTATTCTGAATTTTTTTTCAGGTAGTCTGTCTATTTTCCCTTCATTTGTTTGGTCTGGTGGGTTTTTACTTTGCTTATTAATCTGCTGTGTATTTCTCTGTCTTCTCATTTTTCTTAACTTACTGTGTTTGGGGTCTCCTTTTTCAAGGCTGCATGGTTGTAGTTCCCATTGTTTTTGGTGTCTGCCCCCAGTAGCTAAGGTTGGTTCAGTGCACTGTGTAGGCTTTGTGGTGAAGGGGACTGGTGCCTGTGTTCTGGTGGATGAGGCTGGATCCTGTCCTTCTGATGGGCAGGACCACGTCAAGTGGTATGTTTTGGGGTGTCTGTGAACTTAGTATGATTTTATACAGATGAGAAGAAAATGGAGAAAATAAGAAAGAAATAAAATAAAATAAAATAAAATAAAATAAAAGTTATTGAAATAAAAAATATTTAAATTACTATTAAAATTAAAAAATTAAAAATAATTAAAAAAATAAAACGTATTAAAAAAAAGAAGAGAGCAACCAAACCAATAAATCCACCAATGATAACAAGTGTTAAAAACTAAACTAAGATAAGCATATAAATCAGAAATTTGTCAGTCACATACAGCAAAACCCAAGTCTACAGTTGCTCCCAAATTCTACCAACTCAATTTTGGGATGATTCATTGTCTATTCAGGTATTCCACAATTGCAGGATACATCAAGTTGATTGTGGAAATTTAATCTGTTTTTCCTGAAGCTGCTGGGAGAAATTTACTTTTCTCTTCTTTGTTCAAACAGCTCTTGAGGTTCAGCTTTGGATTTGGTGCCCCCTCTATATGTAGGTCACCCTCTGGCATCTGTTCTTCGCCAAGACAGAAAGGAGTTAAAGGAGAAGCTGATTAGGTGGTTCTGGCTCACTCAGGTCGGGGTGATGGAGGGGTACGTAATATGGGGTGAGCCTGTGGCAGCAGAGGCCAGCATGATGTTGCAACAGCCTGAGGCATGCCGTGTGTTCTCCTGGGGAAGTTGTCCCTAGATCACAGGACACTGGCTGTGGTGGGCTGCACAGGCTCCTGGGAGGGGACGTGTGGATAGTGACCTGTGCTTGCACACAGGATTTTTTGTTTCTGCAGCAGCAGCATTAGTGTTTCATGCTCATCTCTGGTGCCTGCGCTGATAGCTGTGGCTTGCGCCTGTCTCTGAAGCTCATTTAGGCGGCACTCTGAATCTCCTCTCTTTGCGTACCATGAAACAATGGTCTCTTGACTCAGGCAGTTCCAGACTTTTTTCCGGACTCCCTCCCAGCTAGCTGTGGCGCACTAGCTCCCTTCAGGCTGTCTTCACGTAGCCAACTCCAGTCGTCTCCCTGGGGTCTGACTTCTGAAGACCTAGCCTCAGCTCCCAGCCCCCACCCACCCTAGTGGGTAAGCAGCCAAGCCTTAGGCTGGTGAGTGTTTTTCAGTACCAATAATCTGTGCAGGAATCCCTTTGTTTTTCCCTCTACACCCCTGTTGCTATGCTCTCCTCCATGGCTCTGAAGCTTCCCCCACACCCACCCACCATCTCCATCAGTGAAGGGGCTTCCTTGTGTGTGGAAACTTTCCTCCTTCACAGCTCCCTTCCATAGGTGCAGGTCTCATCCCTATTCTTTTGTCTCTGATTTTTCTTTTGTCTTACCCAGGTACATGGGGAGTTTCTTATCTTTTGGGAAGTCTGAGGTCTTCTACCAGCGTTCATTAGGAGTTCTGTAGTTGTTGTTTACATGTAGCTGTATTTTTGATGTATTTTTTGGGATGAAGGTGATCTCCACATCTTACTCCTCTGCCATCTTGAAAGTCCAAGCCCTAATATAAAATTTCTAACATTTAGTTCAAAGAACAACTACATATGAAAGTACATTGTGAACTATGAGATACAAGATGTTTTATTCAAACCGAAATGTCACCTTTTCTGGTGTCTTTTCCTAAATAGCTATCATATAGACGTTATCTATCTCTTTACCATACAAAGCTCATAAAAATTATAGGTACTTAAAATTTCTGTTTTTAAAAGTTGTGAGTGTAAAAGTAACTTTTTTGCTTCAAAATTTACTGTTCAGCAATCATATTTCTATTTTCCTATCATTTTTGCTTTTATCTGTTCTCACATAAAACTGTAGATAGCATAAATGTTAAATTACTTTTCCTTACCTTTTTTTTGGATTAAATGAACTAAAACCTAAAGAAGTTGAGTAACTGATTCAAGATCACACAATTGGCAAGTGCACATCAGTGCCAGATTTAGAGAAGTCTTCTTTACAGAAGAGGAGAAATTTGAGCTGTACCCTGAAGGATGTGTCTCTCAAGGCATGAGGAATGGTATTTTGTGAATGTTCAGGAAATAGCAACTAGTCCAGTGTTGATGTAGGAGAAAGAGAGAGAAGGAGGGAGGGAGGGAGAGAATATGAATGTGTTGGTAGAGGGAAAACCTGGAAAGTGATGAAGCTGGAAAAGTGAGGTGGAGCCATTTTGTTAAGAGCTTTGTGGGCTATATGGCTATATACCTGAACTTAAAATTATCTTGTGATTGAATGAGAGTGATAGCATCAGAAAGTGTTTTGGAGATTCCTGGTGACCTGATGTAGGTTGGAATGAAGAAGGAAAAGATTATGGATAAGGAGTTCTATTATGGAGATATTATATAATATCAGATATGAAATGACAAGGTTTTAAATTAAGAATATATCATGTGAATGGCAATTTGAAGGAAGAATCAAAAAGGTGAGTTGGGGGACAGATCAAGATGGTGGATTAGGAGGACATGGAACTCACCTCCACTCATAAGCACATTAAAAATACATCTACGTTTGGAACAATTCTTACTGAAAACTAACTCTAAATTGGCAGAAAACCACTGAGCACACACTGCAGCCTGAGCCAAGTGAATGTTGCAGCCCCACTTACTTCAACTCACAGCTCCACATTGAATCAAAATCTTCCATGACCAGGGAGAGAACTCAGCCATGGGATGCAGAGGGACTCAAACCCAGGGTGACATCTGAGCATGGTGGGGGTTGGCATCACTGACACTTGCATGGGCAGAACTTCAGGGACAATCACAATCTGCTACGGCAGTCAGACCACTTCAGCCCACACCCCATATATGCAGAAAGCCCATGCGAGCCCCACCTGCCCTGTGGCATGGCTCGACAACAAGGGGGTATTGATCAGCTGTGAAGAACAAAGGCTACTCAGACTGAGTGGTAACTGCCACTGCTGGTGGTTGTGCAGAGAGCACATTGGAGGCACTCCAGATCTCTGTCTGTGGCCAGCCCCCAACAGCCTGTGCCCTATTACAAGCTGAGAGCCCACACAGGCCACTCTTGCTCCAACACTGCTCCCCTCTGGAGCAGGGGTACCAGTGCTGGGAGACAGGAAAACACATACGTAAAGGAAACAGAGACAGCTTGGACACAAACCTCAGGGCTTCTGCTCCATCAACTCAGGATCCAACCCTGCCTCTGATAAGATAGGGATAACCAGTGATCAGAGGGGAAGCCATGACTCACATCTGGCTCCAGCCTTAGCCCTTCCATCTCCACTCCAATCTCCCTGTTTTTCTTGATTAGTCTGGCTAATGGTTTATCAATTTTGTTTATCTTCTCAAAGAAACAGTTTTTAGTTTTATTGATCTTTGCTATTGTTTCCTTCATTTCTTTTTCACTTATTACTGGTCTGACCTTTATGATTTCTTTCCTTCTACTAACTTTGGGTTTTTATTTTTGTTGTTCTTCCTTTTCTAATTGCTTTAGGTATAAGGTTAGGTTGTTTATTTGAGCTGTTTCATAAGGTAGGATTGTATTGCTATAAACTTCCCTCTTAGAACTGCTTTTGCTGCATCCCATAGGTTTTGATCATCGTGTTTTCACTGTCATTTGTTTCTAGGTATTTTTTGACTTACTCTTTGATTTATTCAGTGATCTCTTGGTTATTTAGTAGTGTATTGTTTAGCCTCCATGTGTTTGTATTTTTTACAGATTTTTTCCTCTAATTGATATCTAGTCTCATAGTGTTGTGGTCAGAAAAGATACTTGATACAATTTCAATTTTCTTAAATTTACTAAGGCTTCATTTGTGACACAAGGTATGTTCTATCCTGGAGAATGTTCCATGAGCACTTGAGAAGAAAGTGTAATCTGCTGTTTTTGGATGGAATATCCTATAAATATCAATTAAGTCCATCTTGTTTGATGTATCATTTAAAGCTTGTGCTTCCTTATTTATTTTCATTTTGGATGATCTGTCCATTGGTGAAAGTGGGGTGTTAAAGTCCCCCACTATTATTGTGCTGTTGTCAATTTCCCATTTTATGGTTGTTAGTATTTTCCTTATATATTGAGGTGATCATATCTTGGGTGCATATATGTTTACAATTGTTATATCTTCTTGGATTGCTCCCTTGATCATTGATCCTTATGTAGTGTCCTTCTATGTCTCTTTATTTTAAAGTTTGTTTTGTCTGATATAAGGATTGCTACTCCAGCTTTCTTTAGAGTTACATTTGCATGGAATACCATTTTCCATCTCCTCACTTTCAGTCTGTATGTGCTCCTAGATCTGAAGTGGGTCTCTTTTAAACAGCATATATAAGGGTCTTGTTTTTGTATCCATTCAGCCAGTCTATGTCTTTCAGTTAGGATATTTAACTTGTTTACATTTAAGGTAATTATCAATATGTATATTCTTGTTGCCATTTTGTTAATTGTTTGGGATTTGTTTTTGTAGGTCATTTTTCTTCCCTTCCTCTTTTGTTCTCTTCTCCTGTGATTTGATGGCTAACTTTATGGTATTGTGTTTGGATTCCTTTTTCTTTTGTGTGTGTGTATCTGCTGTAGATTCCTGGTTTGTGGTTACCATGAGGTTTTGATATAGCAGTCTATATATAAAAAAGATTGCTTTAAGTTGCTCGTCTTTTAACTTCAAATGCATTTCCCATTTCGTGCATTTGTACTCTCCTCTTCTCACAATTGCTGGTTTTCATATATTTGTGTGCAGATGATTTCCTACCTTTACTGTATCTTTGCCTTTACCAGTGAACTTTTCCATTTGTAATTTTCTTGTTTCTAGTTGTGGTCTTTTCTTTTCTGCCTAGAGAAATTCCTTTAGCATTTGTTGCAAAGCTGGTCTGGTGGTGCTGAACTCTTTTAGCTTTTGCTTTTCTGTAAATCTTTGATTTACCCACTGAATCTGAATGAGAGCCTTGGTGGGTAGAGTATTATTGGTTCTAAGTTCTTCCCTTTCATCACTTTAAATAGATCATGCCACTGACTTCTAGCCTGCAGGGTTTCTGCTGAGAAATCAGTGATAACCTTATGGGAGTTCCCTTGTACATTATTTGTTATTTTTCTCTTGTTACTTTTAGTATTTTTTCCTTGTCTTTAATTTTTGTAAATTTGATTACTATGTGTCTTAGTGTGTTCCTCTTTGGGTTTATCCTGCCTGGGACTCTCTGAGTTCCTGGACTTGGGTACCTGTTTCCTTTCCCATGTTAGGGAAATATTCAGCTATTATTCATTCAAATATTTTCTCAGGTCCTTTATCTCTCTCTTCTCCTTCTCGGGTCCCTATAATGTGAATGTTGGTGTATTTAATGTCCCAGAGTTCTCTTAGGCTCTCCTCATTTCTTTTCATGTTTTTTTGTTTACACTGCCCTGAAGCAGTGACTTTCACCATTGTGTCTTTCAGCTCACTTATCAGTTCTACCACCTCAGTTATTCTGCTATTGATTCCTTCTAGTGTATTTTTCATTTCAGTTATTGCTCATCTCTGTTTTTTCATTCTTTCATTCCTCTAGGTCTTTGTTAGACATTTCTTATACCTTCTTTATCTGTGTCTCTATTCTTTTTCTGAGATCTTGGATCATCTTTACTATCATTACTCTGAATTATTTTTCAGGTAGATTGCTTATCTCCACTTCAATTACTTGTCCTTCTGGGGTTTTATCTTGTTCCTTCATCTGGGACATATTCCTCTGCTGTCTCATTTTGTCTAACTTTCTGTGATTGTGGTTTCCATTGTGCAGGCTGCAGAGTTGTTGTTCTTCTTGCTTCCTCTGTCTTCCCCCTGATTGATGAGGCTGTCTAAGAGGCTCATAGCAGACTAACTGGTACAGAAAAATGCATAAGTGATCTGGAAGATAGAATAATGGGAACATTCAACCAGAACAGTAGAAAGAAAAACAAATAATAAAAACAAGAGTAGTTTAAGAGGTCTTTGAGATAATATGACTCATACCAACATTCACGTTATAGGGATACCAGAAGGAGAGAGAGAAAGAAGGGTATCAAAAAAGTATTTGAAGAAATTATGGTTGACAACTTCACAAACCTGAAGAAGGAAACAGATATCCTGGTCCATGAAGCACAGAGGGTCCCAAACAAGATGAAACCAAAAAGTCCCAAACCAAGACATATGATAATTAAAATAGCAAAAGATAAAAAGAGAATTCTAAAGGCAGCAGAGAAAAATAAATGTCATTTGCAAGAGAATCTCATAAAGCTATCAGCTGACTTTTTGCAGACACTTTGCAGGCCAGAAGGTAATAAGATGATATATCTGAAGTGCTGAGGGGGATAAACCTACAACCCAGGATACTCTAACCAGCAAGTTGTCATTTAGAAGTGGAGAGATAAAGAACTTCTCAGACAAGAAAACAATGAATGAGTTTATCAATACTAAACCCACCCTAAAAGAAATGTTAAATGCTCTTATCTTAGTGGCAAAGAAAAGGCTATAACAAAAAGTGAGAATCTATAGGAAAGGGAAAAAATCCCACTAAGAAAGGCTAATATATAGTAATATTTGAAGCCCAACAACTTACATAGCCTCATATGAAGGTTAAAGGACAAAAAAAGTGAAAGCAACTATAACTTCAATTAACAGTGAAGTGATTAATGATCAAGATAAAAATTATACCAAAAATATAAAAATGTAAGGGAGGTGAGTAAAAGAGGTGGATCTTTTAGAATGTGTTTGAACTTTAAATGACCATGAGTTTAAAATAAGTGGTTATAATTATAGGTCCACTTATATGAAACACATGGTAACCACAAATTAAAAACCCAAAATAGATACACGAAAAGTAGAAGGAAAGGAACTGAAGCATACTACTAAGGAAAATCATCAAACCACAATGGAAGAAATGAAAGGAAGAAGAAATGAGTAGAGAAGGACTACAAAAACAAGTGGAAAACAAGTACCAAAATGTCAATAAGTACTTACCTATCAATAATTACTTCAATAGTCAATGGAAAAAATGCTCCAATCAAAGACTTAAGTGTGGCTTACTTTTTGCACTTGATCTTAGCCAAAAGGCCAAGAAGCAATGTGACTTACTTACTGGATTAAAAAAAAAAAAAACAAGACCCATCTATATACTGCTTATAAGTGACTCACCTCAGAGGTAAAAACACACACAGAAAGAAAGTGAGAGGATGGAAAAATATTTCATGAAAATGGAAAAAACAAGAAAAAATACTCATATCAAATGAAATAGATTTTAAAATAAAGTCAATAACAGAAGCCAAAGAAGGTATTTATATAATGACGAAAGGATTAATACAAGAATAGGATATTACACTCTTTAACATACATGCACCCAATACAGGAGCAACTAAATATAAAAAGCAAATATTAACAGACATAAAGGGAGAAATGGACAGTACTACAAAAATAGTAGGGGAGTTTGACACCCCGCTTACATCAATGGACAAATCATCCAGACAGAAAATCAACAAGGCAACAGTGGTCTTAAATGACACAATAAACCCATGAGACATAGAATATGTACAGGACATTCCTTCCAAAAACAGCAGAATATACATTCTTTTCAAGGGCACATGGAACATTCTCCAAGATCGATGACATTCTAGGAAACAAAACAAGTCACAAAAAATTTAAGAAGATAGAAATCATATCAAGAACTTTTTCTAACCACAATGTATAAAACTAGAAATAAATTTCAGAAAGAAAACTGAGAAAAGCAGAAACAGGTGGAGACAAAACAACATGCTACTAGAATACAAATAAGTCAATGAAGAAATCAAAGATTAAATCAGAAAATACCACAAGACAGATGAAAATGGAAACAAAGCTTTTTAAAATCTATGAGATACAGAAAAAGCAGTTCTGAGAGGGAAGTTAATTGCAATAAAGGCCTTTGTCAAAAACAAGGAAAATATGAAATAAACAACATAATGTTCTATCTAAAGGAATTAGAAAAGAAAAACAAACAAAGCCCAAAGTCAGAAGAAAGAAGGAATAATAAAGATCAGAGAGGAAATAAATAATATAGAGATTGAAAAAAAACATAGAAAACAGCAATGAAACCAAGAGCTGTTTTTTTAAAAAGATAAACAAAATTGATAAACCTTTAGCCAGGCTAATAAGAAGAAATGAGAGAGGACCCAGAAAACAATAAAAAATGAAAAAGGAGAAATATTAACTTATACCACAGAGGTACAAAAATCATAAGAGAATACTATGAACAATTACACACCAAAAAATTGGACTACCTAGAAAAAATAAAAAATTTTCTGGAAACATACAATCTGCTAAGAATGAATCAGAAAGAAACAGACAATCTGAACCAACGAATCAATAGCATTGAAATTGAATTTGTAATAAAAAAAACCCTCCTGGTAAACAGAAGTCCAGGGCCTGTTGGTTTCAGAGGAGAATTCTACCAAACATATAAAGAAGAGCTAATAGCTATCCTTCTCAAATTATTGCAAAAAATTACAGAGGAGGGACACACTCCCAAATCAATTTTTTGAGGGCACAGCTACACTGATACCAAAACTAGACGAAGACACTATGAGAAAAGAAAATTACAGCTCAATACCTGTGATGAATACAGATGCAAAAATCATCAACAAAGTATTCGCAAACTGAATTCACCAATACATAAAAAGTATCACACACCATGGGCAAGTGGGATTTACTCCAGATATGAAATTTTATACAACACATTATCAAAAGGAAGAATTCAACTCACATGATCATCTCAATAGATGCAGAAAAATCATTTGAAAATAATTCAACACCCCTTCATAATAAAAACTCTCATCAAGGTTCATATAGAGAAAACATATCTCAATATAACAAAAGCTATTTATGACACATCCACAGCTAACATCATACTCAATGATGAAAAGATGAAAGCCTTTCCTCTAAAATCAATAAGACAAGGATGCCCACTCTTGTTACTTCTAATTAACCCAGTACTGGAAATTTTAGCCACAGCAATCAGACAAGTAAAAAATAAAAAGCATCAAAATTGGAAGGGAAGTAACAAAACTGTCACTTTGTGAAGATGACATGAAAATCTACATAGAAAACCCAAAAGTCCACCAGAAAGCTCTTGGAACTAATAAATGAATTCACTAAAGTTGCAAGATAAAAAATTAATATATAAAATGTGTTGCTTTTTATAGATATAATAATGAACTATCAGAAAGGGAAAGCAAGAAAAAAATCCCATTTAAAATTTTATCAAAAAGAATAAAATATCTTGCAATAAACTTAACAAAGGAGGTGAAAGATCTATACTCTGAAAACTATAAAACATTGATGAAGGAAATTGAAGATGATACAAAGAAATGGAAAGAAATCCTGGGTTCATGGATTCAAAGAATTAATACTGCTAAAATGACAATATTAGTCAAAGCAATCTACACATTTAATGCAATCCTTACCAAAATATCCATGACATTTTTCAGAAAACTAGAACGAATAATCTAAAAATTTTTATGAAAACAGAAAATATCCCAATTTGCCAAACAATCTTGAGAAAAAGGAATAGAGCTGGAGGTATCAAGAATTCAGACTATACTACAAAGTTACAGTAATGAAAAGAGCATAGTACTACCACAAAAACAGACACAAAGATCAATGGAACATAGTAAACCCACATGCCTAAGGTCAATTCATCTACAACAAAGGAGTCAAGAATATGCAATGGAGAAAAGACAGTCTCTTCAATAGTGCTGCTGGGAAAACTGAACAGATTCATGTAAAGAATGAGCTCAAAATATTCTCTAACACCTTATACAAAAATAAACTGTAAATGGATTAAAGACCTAAATGTAAGACCTAAAATGATGAAACTCCTAGAAGAAAACATAGGCAGAACACTCTTTAACATAAATTGTAGCAATATTTTTTTGTACCTGTCTCCTCAGGCAAAGGAAACAAGAGCAAAAATAAACAAACGGAACCTAGTTAAACTTAAAAGATTTTGCACAGCAAAGGAAACTACCAACAAAATTAAAAGACAACTTACTGAACAGCAGAAAATATTTGCACATGATATATTGGATAAGTAGTT
>NW_020173764.1:100924-117770 GCF_003031525.2 Neophocaena asiaeorientalis asiaeorientalis
TATATATATATATATATATATCATGAATAGACATTTTTTCCAAAGAAGACATATGGATGGCAAATGAGCATATAAAAAGGTGCTTAACATTGCTAATTATTAGAGAAATGCAAATTAAAATGACACTGAAATATCACCTCACACCTGTCAGAATGGCTATAGTCAAAAAGACTACAAATAAGGGTTGGCTAGGATGCAAAGGAAAAGGAATACTTGAACACTGTTAGTGGGAACATAAACTGATGCATCCACTATGGAAAACAATATGGAGGTTCCTCTAAAAAACTGAAAATAGAACTATCATATCATCCAGGATTTCCACTGCTGAGTGTACATCCAAAAAAAAAATGAAAACACTAACTCAAAAAGATGATGCACCCCAATGTTCATAGCAGCACAATTTACAATAGACAAGATATGGAAGCAACCTAAGTATCCACCACAAATTGAATGGATAAAGAAGATATATATGAAGAGATTGGGAGGAAGATGGCAGATGAGTAAGAGGTGGAGATCAACTTCCTCCCCAAGACACATCAGAAATACATCTACACGTGGAACTGCTCCTATAGAACACCAACTGAACGATGGCATAAGACCTCAGACCTCCCAAAAGGCAAGAAACTCCCCACATACATGGGTAGGGCAAAAGAAAAAAGAATAAACAGAGACAAAATAATAGGGACGGGACCTGCACCAGGGGGAGGGAACTGTGAAGGAGGAAACGTTCCCACACACTAGGAAGCCCTTTTGCGGGCAGAGACTGTGGGTGGCGGAGGGGGGAAGCTTTGCAGCCATGAGGAGAACACAGCAACAGGGGCGCAGAAGGCAAAGTGGAGGGATTCCCGCACATAGCATCACGCCAACCAGCACTTACCAGCCCGAGAGGCTTGTCGGCTCACCCGCCGGGGCTGGCGGAATCTGGGAGCTGAGGCTCCGGCTTCGGATGGATCGCAGGGAGAAGACTGGGATTGGTAGCATGAACACAGCCTGTAGGGGTTACTGCACCACGGTTACCCGGGAGGGAGTCCGGGAAAAAGTCTGGACTTGCCAAAGAGGCAAGAGACTTCTTCTTTCCTCTTTGTTTCCTGGTGTGCGAGGAGAGGGGATTAAGAGCACTGCTTAAAGGAGCTCTGAAGACTGGCGCAAGCCGCGGCTAACAGCACAGACCCCAGAGACGGACATAAGATGCTAAGGCTGTTGCTGCCGCCACCAAGAAGCCTGTGTGCGAGCACAGGCCACTATCCACACCTCCCCTCCCAGGAGCCTGTGCAGCCCGCCACTGCCAGGGTCCCGTGATCCAGGGACAACTTCCCCAGGAGAACGCACGGCGTGCCTCAAGCTAGTGTAACGTCAGCCGGCCTCTGCCGCCACAGGCTCTCCCCACATATGTACCCCTCCCTCCACCCCGCCTGAGTGAGCCAGAGCTCCCGAATCATCGGCTCCTTTAACCCTGTCCTGTTTGAGCAAAGAACAAATGCCCTCAGGTGACATAAAAGCAGAGGCGGTGCCAAATCCAAAGCTGAATCACAGGAGCTGTGTAAACAAAGAAGAGAAAGGGAAATCTCTCTTAGCAGCCTCAGGAGCAGCGGACTAAATCTCCACAATCAACTTGATGTACCCTGCATCTGTGGAACATATGAATAGACAACGAATCATCGCAAATTGAGGAGGTGGACTTTGAGAGCAAGATATATTGTTTTTCCCCTTTTCCTCTTTTTGTGAATGTGTGTGTGTATGCTTCTGTGTGAGATTTTGTCTGTATAGCTTTGCTTTTACCATTTGTCCTAGGGTTCTGTCTGTCCATTTTTTGTTTCTGTGTTTGTTTTTTCCTTTTAAAACAATTTTCTTCTTAATAATTATTTTTTATTTTAATAATTTCATTTTATTTTATCTTTGTTTTATTTTATCCTCTTTCTTTCTTTCTTTCTTTCTTTCTTCTTTCTTTCAAATTTTCTCCCTTTCTTTGAGCTGTGTGGATGAAAGGCTCTTAATGCTCCAGCCCGGAGTAGTGCTGTGCCTCTGAGATGAGAGAGCCAACTTCAGGACACTGGTCCACAAGAGAGCTCCCAGCTCCACATAATATCAAAAGGCAAAAATATCCCAGAGATCTCCATTTCAACACCAAGCACCAGCATCACTCAACAACCAGCAAGCTACAGTGCTGGCCACAGTATGCCAAATAACTAGCAAGACAGGAGTACAGCCCCATCCATTAGCAGAGAGACTGCCTAAAATCATCATAAGGCCACAGACCTGCAAAACACACCACCGGACGTGGACCTGCCCACCAGAAAGACAAGATGCAGCCTCAACTACCAGAATACAGGCACTAGTCCCCTCCACAAGGAAGGCTACACAACCCACTGAACCAAACTTAGCCACTGGGGTCAGACACCAAAAACAACGGGAACTACGAACCTGCAGCCTGAAAGAAGGAGACCCCAAACACAGTAAGATAAACAAAATGAGAAGACAGAAAAACACACGGCAGATAAAGGAGCAAGGTAAAAACCCACCAGACCTAACAAATGAAGAGAAAATAGGCAGTCTACCTGAAAAATAATTCAGAAAAATTATAGTAAAGATGATCCAAAATCTTGGAAAGAGAATAGAGAAAATGCAAGAAACATTTAACAAGAGCCTAGAAGAACTAAAAAGGAAACAAGCAATGATGAACAACACAATAAATGAAATTAAAAATACTCTAAAAGAGATCAATAGCAGAATAACTGAGGCAGAAGAATGGATAAGTGACCTGGAAGATAAAACAGTGGAAATGACTACTGCAGAGCAGAATAAAGAAAAAAGAATGAAAAGAACTAGGGACAGTCTCACAGACAACTGGGACAATATTAAACGCACCAACTTTCGAATTATAGGGGTCCCAGAAGAAGAATAGAAAAAGCAAGGGACTGAGAAGATATTTGAAGAGATTATAGTTGAAATTTTCCCTAATATGGGAAAGGGAATAGTTAATCAAGTCCAGGAAAAACAGAGAGTCCCATTAAGGGTAAATCCAAGGAAAAACATGCCAGGAAACATGTTAATGAAAAAATCAAAAATTAAATACAAAGAAAACATATTAAAAGCAGCAACAGAATAACAAAAAAACACACAAGGGAATCCCCATAAGGTTAAGAGCCGATATTTCAGCAGAACTCTGCAAGCCGAAAGGGACTGGCAGGACATATTTAAAGGGATGAAGGAGAAAAACCTACAACCAAGATTAGTCTACCCAGCAAGGATCTCATTCAGATTTGATGGAGAAATTAAAACCTTTACAGACAAGCAAAAGCTGAGAGAGTTCAGCACCACCAAACCAGCTTTACAACAAATGCTAAAGGAACTTCTCTAGGCAAGAAACTCAAGAGAAGGAAAAGACCTACAATAATGAACCTAAAACAATTAAGAAAATGGGAATAGTAACATACATATTGATGATTACCTTAAATGTAAATGGATTAAATGCTCCAACCAAAAGACACAAACTGGCTGAATGGATACAAAAACAAAACCCATATATATGCTGTCTACAAGAGACCCACTTCAGACCTAGGGACAGATACAGACTGAAAGTGAGGGGATAGAACAAGATATTCCATGCAAATGGAAACCAAAAGAAAGCTGGAGTAGCAATTCTCATATCAGCCAAAATAGACTTTAAAATAAAGACTATTAGAAGAGACAAAAAAGGACACAACATAATGATCAAGGGATCAATCCAAGAAGAAGATATAACAATTGTAAATATGTATGCACCCAACCTAGGAGCACCTCAAAACATAAGGCAAATACTGACAGCCATATAAGGGGAAATCAACAGTAACACAATCATACTAGGGGACTTTAGCACCCAATTTTCACCAATGGATAGATCATCCAAAATGAAACTAAATAAGGAAACACAAGCTTTAAATGATACATCAAAAAAGATGGACTTAATTGATACTTATAGGACATTCCATCCAAAAACAACAAAATACACATTTTTCTAAAGTGCTCATGGAACATTCTCCAGGATAGATCATATCTTGGGTCACAAATCAAGCCTTGGTAAATTTAAGAAAATTGAAATCATCTGAAATATCTTTTCTGACCACCACACTATGAGACTAGATATCAATTACAGGAAAATATCTGTAAAAAATACAAACACATGGAGGCTAAACAATACACTTCTTAATAACCAAAAGATCACTGAAGAAATAAAAGAGGAAATTAAAAAATACCTAGTAAAAAATGACAACTAAAATATGACGAACCAAAACATAAGATGCAGGAAAAGCAGTTCTAACAGGGAAGTTTATAGCAATACAATCCTATGTTAAGAAAAAGGAAACATCTCAAATAAAAAACCTAATGTTGCCCTAAAGCAATTAAAGAAATAAGAACAAAAAAAAAAAATAACCCAAAGTTAACAGAAGGAAAGAAATCATAAAAAATCAGATCAGAAATAAACAAAAAAGAAATGATAGTAAAGATCAGTAAAATTAAATGCTGGTTCTTTGAGAAGATAAACAAAATTGATAAATCATTAGCCAGACTCATCAAGAAAGTAAGGGAGAAGACTCAAATCAATAGAATTAGAAATGAAACAGGAGAAGTAAAAATTGACATTGCAGAAATACAAAGGATCCTGAGAGATTACTACAAGCAACTCGATGTCAATAAAATTGACAACCAGGAAGAATTGGACAAATTCTTAGAAATATACAACCTGCCGAAACTGAACTAGGAAGAAATAGAAAATATAAACAGACCAATCACAAGCACTGATTTTGAAACTGTGATTAACAATCTTCCAACAAACAAAAGCCCAAGATCAGATGGCTTCACAGGTGAATTCTATCAAACATTTAGAGAAGAGCTAACACCTATCCTTCTCAAACTCTTCCAAAATAGAGCAGAGGGAGAACACTCCCAGACTCATTCTACGAGGCCGCCTTCACACTGATACCAAAACCAGACAAAGATGTCACAGAGAAAGAAAACAAAACTACAATATCACTGATGAACATACATGCAGAAATCCTCAAAAAAATACTAGGAAACAGAATCCAACAGCACATTAAAAGGATCATACACCATGATCAAGTGGGGTTTATTCCAGGAATGAAAGGATTCTTCAATATAGGCAAAACAATCAATTTGATACTCCCTATTAATAAACTGAAGTAGAAAAAACATATGATCATCTCAACAGATGCAGAGAACGCTTTTGGCAAAATTCAACACCCACTTATGATAAAAATCCTGCAGAAAGTAGGCAGAGAGGGAACTTTCCTCAACATAATAAATGCCATATATGACAAACCCACAGCCAACATCATCCTCAATGGTGAAAAACTTAAATCATTTCCACTAAAACCAGGAACAAGACAAGGTTGCCCACTCTCACCACTATTATTCAACATAGTTTTGGAAGTTTTAGCCACAGTAATCAGAGAAGAAAAAGAAATATAAAAGGAATCTAAATCAGAAAACAAGAAGTAAAGCTTTCACTGTTTGCAGATGACATGATACTATATATCGAGAAGCCTAAAGATGCTACCAGAAAACTACTAGAACAATTCAATGAATTTGTTAAAGTAGCAGAATACCAAATTAATGCACAGAAATCTCTGGCATTCCTATACACTAATGATGAAAAATCTGAAAGTGAAATTAAGAAAACACTCCCATTTACCATTGCAAAAAAAAATATCTCGGAATAAACCGACCTCAGGAGACAAGCGACCTGTATGCAGAAAATTATAAGACACTGATGAAAGAAATTAAAGATGTTACAAATAGATGGAGAGATATACCAAATTCTTGGATTGGAAGAATCAACATTGTGAAAATGACTCTACTATCCAGAGCAATCTACAGATTCAATGCAATCTCTATCAAACTACCACTGGCACTTTTCACAGAACTAGAACAAAAAATTTCACAGTTTGTGTGGAAACACAAAAGACCCTGAATAGCCAAAGCAATCTTGAGGACGAAAAATGGAGCTGGAGGAATGAGGCTTCCTGACTTCAGACCATACTACAAAGCTACCGTAATCAAGACAGTATGGTACTGGTACAAAAACAGAAATATAGATCAATGGAACAGGACAGAAAACCCAGAGATAAACCCACACACATATGGTCACATTATCTTTGATAAAGGAGGCATAAGTGTCCATCAACAGATGAATGGATAAAGAAGATGTGGCACATATATACAATGGAATATTACTCAGCCATAAAAAGAAACAAAATTGACTTATTTGTAGTGAGGTGTATGGACCTAGAGTCTGTCATACAGAGTGAAGTAAGTCAGAAAGAGAAAATCAAATACCATATGTTAACACATATATATGGAATGTAAGAAAAAAAAAAGTTCATGAAGAACCTAGGGGTAAGATGGGAGTAAAGACACAGACCTATTAGAGAATGGACTTGAAGATATGGGGAGGGGGAACGGTATGCTGTGACAAAGTGTGAGAGTGGCATTGACATATATACACTACCAAATATAAAATAGCTAGTGGGAAGCAGTCACATAGCACAAGGAGATCAGCTCGGTGGTTTGTGACCACCTAGAGGGTTGGGATTGGGAGCGTGGGGATTGGGAGTGTCAGAGGGAAGGAGACGCAAGAGGGAAGAGATATGGGGACATATCTATATGTAACACTGGTTCACTTTGTTATAAAGCAGAAATTAATATACCATTTTAAAGCAATTATACTCCCATAAAAATGTTTTAAAAATGATATAGAGACAAAGAAAACATTAGCAAAAATCAGTGAGACTAAAAGCTGGTTCTTTGAGAAGACAAAATTGATAAACCTTTAGCCAGACTCATCAAGAAAAAAGGGAGTGGTCTGAAATCAATAAAATGAAAAGAGAGAAGTTACAACAGACACCACAAAAATACAAAGAATTGTAAGACACTACACAAGCAACTATATGCTAACAAAATGGACAATCTAGAAAAAATGGACAAATTCTTAGAAAGGCACTAGCTTTCAAGACTGAGTCAGGAAGATCGAAAGTATGAACAGACCAATCACAGGTACTGAAATTGATACTGTGATTAAAAATCCTCCAACAAACAAATGTGCAGGAACAGATTGCTTCACAGGCATATTCTATCAAACATTTAGGGAAGAGTTAACACCTACCCTTCTGAAGCTCTTCCCCAAAATTGCAGAACACTCTCAAGCTTATTCTACAGGGCAACCATCACTCTGATACCAAGACCAGACAAAGATATCACAAAAAAAGTAAATTACAGGCCAACATCACTGAAAAATATAGATGCAAAACTCCTCAACAAAATACTAGCATACCGAATCCAACAACACATTAAAAGGATCAGGGACTTCCCTGGTGGTCCAGCGTTTAAGACTCTGTGCTCCCAATGCAGGGGCCCCATGGTTTTATCCCTGGTCAGGGAACTAGATCCCACATGCTGCAGCTAAAGATGCTGCATGCTGTGATCCTGTGTGCTGCAACTAAGACCTGGCACAGCCAAATAACTCAATAAATAAATATTAAAAGAAAAGGATCATATAGCATTATCAAGTGGGATTTATCCCAGGGTTGTAAGGATTTTTCAATATCCACAAATTAATCAGTGCAATACACCACATTAACTAACTGAAGAATAAAAAAATATATGATCCTCTCAATAGATGCAAAAAAAGATTTTGACCAAATTCAACACACATTTATGATAAAATCTCTCCAGAAAGTGGGCATAGAGGGAACCTACCTCAATATAATAAAGGCTATATATGATAACCCCACAGCAAACATCATTCTCAATGATGAAAAACTGAAATAATTTCCTTTAAGATCAGGAACAAGACAAGGGTGTCCACTCTCATCAATTTTATTCAACATAGATTTGGAAGTCCTAGCCATGGCAATCAGAGAAAAAAAAAAAAATAAAGGAATCCAAATTGGAAAAAAAGTAAAACTATCACTGTTTGCAGATGATGTGATACTACACATAGAAAACTTTAAAGATGCTACCAAAAAACTTCTAGAGCTCATCAATGAATTTGGTAAAGTTGCAGTATACAAAAGTAATACACAAAAGTCACTTGCATTTCTATACATTAACAATGAAAGATGAGAAAGAGAAATCAAAGAATCATCCCACTCAACATTGCATCAAAAATAATAAAATACCTAGGAATAAACCTACCTAAGGAGGCAAAAGACCAGTACTCAGAAAACTATAAGATACTGATGAAAGAAATCAAATATGACACAAATGGACGGAGAGATATACCATGTTCTTGGATTTGAAAAATCAATATTGTGAAAATGACTATACTACCTAAAGCAATCTACAGAGTCATTGCAATCCCTATCAAACTACCAATGACATTTTTCACAGAATTAGAAAAAAAAAACCTTACAATTTGTATGGAAACACAAAAGACAACAGAGAGCCAAAGCAATCTTGGGAAAGAAAATGGAGTTGGAAGAAACAGGCTCCCTGACTTTACACTATACTACAAAGCTACAGTCATCAAAACAATACGGTACTGGCAAAGAAACAGAAATACAGATCAGTGGAACAGGATAGAATTCCAGAGGTAAACCCACACACCTATGGTCACCTAATCTATGACAAAGGAGGCAAGAATATACAATGGAGAAAAGACAGTCTCTTTAATAAGTGGTGCTGCGAAAATTGTACAGCTACATGTAAGAGAATAAAATTAGTACATTCCCTAACACCATACACAAAAATAAACTCAAAATGGATTAATGACTAAAATGTAGGGACTTCTCTGGCAGTCCATTGGTTAAGATTCTGCGCTTCCACTGCAGGGGGCATGGGTCAATCCCTGGTCAGGAAACTAAGAACCCACATGCCAGGTGGCATGGCCAAAAAAAAAGGAGGGGGACACACGGTTTCTGGGGCAGGAGACCACTGTGTCCCCCTTTGCATGGCAAAGTAAGAAAGCTAGTCTATTCTACTCAAAAAAAGACCTAAATGTAAAGCTGGATTCTAGAAAACTCTTAGAGGAAAACATAGGCAGAACACACTCAGACATAAATCACAGCAAGATCTTTTTCAATGCACCTCCTCGAACAACAAAAAAAAAAGCAAAAATAAATGAATGGGACCCAATTAAACCTAAAAGCTTTTGCACAGCAAAGGACACCATATACAAAACGAAAAGACAGCAATCAGAATGGGAGAAAATATTTGCAAATGAAGCGACCAACAGAGGATTAACCTCTAAAATATACAAATAGCTTATGCAGCTCAATATCAAAAAAGCAGACAACTCAATCAAAACATGGGCAGAAGATCTAAATAGATTTCTCCAAAGAAGACATATAGATGGCAAAAAGCACATAAAAAATGCTCAACATCACAATTATTAGAGAAATGCAAATTAAAACTACAGTGAGGTATCACCTCACACCAGTTCGAATGGCCATCATCAAAAAGTCTACAAACAGTAAATGCTGGAGAGGGTGTGGAGAAAAGGGAACCCTCCTACAATGGTGGTGAGAATGTAAATTGGTACAGTCACTATGGAGAACAATATGGAGGTTCCTTAAAAAACTGAAAATAGAGCTACCATATGATCCAGCAGTCCCACTCCTGGGCATACATCCAAAGAAAACCATAATTCGAAAACATACATGCACCCTAGTGTTCATTGCAGCACTATTCCCAATACCCAGGAAATGGAAGCAACCTAAATGTCCATCTATACAGAAATGGATAAAGAAGTGGTGGCACATATATACAATGGAATATTACTCATCCATAAAAAAAGAATGAAATAATGCCATCTGCAGCAACATGGATGGACCTAGAGATTGTCATACTGAGTGAAGTAAGTCAGACAGAGATAGACAAATATCATATGATATAGCTTATATGTGGAATCTAAAAAAAAAGGTACAAGTGAACTTATCTGCAAAACAGAGAGTTACATATGTAGAAAACAAACTTACGGTTACCAGGGTGTTAGGGGTTTAGGGATGAATTGGGAGATTGGGATTGACATATACATGCTACTATATATAAAATAGACAACTAATAAGGACGTACTGTATAGCACAGGGAACTCTACTCAATACTCTGTAATGGCTTATATGGGAAAAGAATCTAAAAAAGTGTTGAGACGTATATGTGTAACTGACTCACTTTGCTGTACACCTGCAACTAACACAACATTGTAAATCAATTAAAATAAATGTTTTTAAAAAGTTACCTTTTTCCACTTGTGTTTAAAAACACATGTATCTGAAGGAAAATGTTTATGAAGATAGCATCTCAGTGTGTCAGATAATGGAGATTCAAAATTCATAGTATGAAATTTCAGATCTCAGATTCTGATACTCGGGCTTTTCAATGTCACGAATTAAATGCTTACTATATAGGAAAAAGAACAAAGGGGAAATTGCATTGCAGTGATAGAGTATATTCTTGTTTACTCTAATCAAGTAACTGGTAGGCTCAATTAAATAGAGGGTGCCTACTTTACTATTTACATAAAAATAAAGATAACCAGTAAACAATATCATACCAGAACTATACGTTTCAGAATAATTCATTTTCCAAGTGATGCCATTTGGTTCCATAGAGAGAAAACTTCCAAATTTCTGTACTCTGTAATGATGTTGGGTGTTCACATATTCATTCTAAAGCACTAGAATAACCTCAGTCATGTTTATTAAGGTGTTTTAGTGTTCTGTGTTTTATTGTATTTAATTCTTGAAAATTTACATCAAATTCCACTCCAAAATTCTTGGCAACCAAAACAAGGAAAAAGGACAAAGAGAACGCTAATTTAATACTTTATTTTAATTTTACTTAACTTTATTGTTTTCTCTGAACATAGTTCTTTAAAAGCATTCCATTTAATTATATAACCCCTATAATAGCTGCAATATAGTACTCTTTTGCCATTGCTACTTTATTGATAAGAATGCTAAGATGCTGAGATGTTTAGAGTTTCAGCAGCATGCCCAATGTCATACACGTAGTGTGTGGCAAAAATATCCACTGTGTTATATGTTCACAAAGAATAAAAAATGAAGAAAAAGAATTTAAGAACTAGGTTTCTAATAATGTCATAAATTATTAGTTGTTCAGGCTCACACATTTTGTTGTCATAAACAGCCTTGTGTGAGCTTCCTTCCCAAAAAATCCTTCTAGTAAGTCAGAAAGAGAAAAACAAATACTATATGCTAACACATATATACATGATCTAAAATAAAAATGGTTCTGAAGAGCTTAGGGGCAGGACAGGAATAAAGACGCAGATGTAGAGAATGGACTTGAGGACATGGAGAGGGGGAAGGGTAAATTGGGAGGAAGTGAGAGAGTGGCATTGACATATATACACTACCAAATGTAAAAGAGATAGTTAGTGGGAAGCAGCCGCATAGCACAGGGAGATCAGCTCAGTGTTTTGTGACCACCTAGAGGGGTAGGACAGGGAGGGTGGAAGGGAGACGCAAGAAGGAGGGGATATAGGGATATATGTATACGTATAGCTGATTCACTTTCTTATATAGCAGAAACTAACACAACATTGTAAGGTAATTATACTCCAATAAAAGTGTTAAAAAGAAAAAAAAAGTACCAAAATAAATAAATTAATTTAAAAAACATTTTTTATGTATTGATTTAATAGTGAATTATTGAGTGGAGACAACGTATTTCATGCTTTCCCTGCTCATAGACTAATGCATTTTTAAATTTGAAATATGGCTCTTGAGGAAACTCAGATAATCTTTTAACATATTGCCAAGAAAGCACAAGACACATGTAAATAATAGAAGCTCTAAATGTGGGACAAATAAAAATTAGGCGTAATATTGAAGGTCTGTTACTCAATGTGGAGTTGATGAGAATGCTCTAGAGTCTTACATTACAAAATAAGCCCAACTCATTTACATCTGAAGTACATAGAATCACTTTAAGTCAGTTTGTCCTTATACAGGTTTTCTAGCTGTGTGCAAAAGGGGAGGAGGGAAGGTGTTTAATTTTTTTATTGTGTGGTTGCCAAATAAAATGAGATCAACGTGTCACAAGTGAAAAAAAGCCCTTCTATTTAATTTTGAAGTTTATCTTTTTACTGTTCTAATCAGAAGTTGGTCCCAGTATATGAAGTGGTTGTTCTTAACTTTTAAATTTTTAAATAATTATAGATTCACAGGAAGTTACAAAATTAATACAGAGACATCCAATGCGCCCTTCAACCAGTTTCCCCCAGGGTAACTACAGTACAGTCAAAACCAGGAAATTGACATTGGTGTAATTCACAAATCTTAATTCGATTCCACCAATTTTATATGTACTTATTTGTGTATGTGTGTTGTGTACAATTTTAAAATGTGTAGATGTATAAAGCCATAACCAGAATCAAGATACAGAACTATTCTATCACTGCAAAGACATTTCATGCTATCCATTTATAGTCATACTAACCCCACTTTCTTCCTCCCCTCATCCCTAATCTTTGACAACCACTAATCTGTTCTTCCCTTCTATAATTCTTCTAGTAGTTTTCTACTGCATACTCTTTTCCTTTCTTTCTGGGACCCCAATGCTACTAACAGTATATCTTTTGTGTTTGTCTCACAGGTCTCTAAGGCTCTTTTCATTTATTTTTTGTCATTTTCTCTCTGTTGTTCAGAATGGGTAAATTCTATTGTTCTACCTTCAAGTTGACTGATTACTTCCTCTGTCATATTCATTCTGTTATTGAAACCATTCAGTTTTTTTAGTTCAGTTATTGTATTTTCAGTTCTAAAATTTTCATTTGGTTCTTCTTTTTATTTTCTATTTCTTTGGTGAGACTTTCAATTTTTTATGTGTTTCAAGTGTGTTTGTAATTGATCACTGAAATATTTTTCAATAGCTTTAAAATCCTTGTCAGATAATTCCATGTGTGATCTTAGTGTCAGTGTCTGTGGATTGTCTTTTCTTACTCACGTATATTTGTCCTGATTCTTCATTTTGAGATTATGTTGTGAGACTCTGGATTCTATTTATCTTATGGTTACCAGGGCATCGGGGTGTAGGGATAAATTGGAAGATTGGGATTGACATATACACACTACTGTAAATAAAATAGTTAACTAATAAGAACCTGGTGTATAGCACAGAGCACTCTACTCAATACTTTGTAATGACCTATATAGGAAAAGAATCTAAAAAAAAAATAAGATATATGCATATGTATAAGTGATTCACTTTGCTATACACCTGAAACTAACACAACATTGTACATCAACTATATTCCAATAAAAATTTAAAAAAAGAAATTAATTACACTATATTTAAAATTCTCTAACAATCAATGAACACAAAATTAAAACATTCAACTTTGGTTACATTTAACATTTGATGAATGAGTAATTCTTTTAAAATGGCAGCTAAATACAAAATTCTATCTGATAAAACCCACACATAAAATCTTCAGAGACAACTCATCTTATCTTTCAAGTTGGTACTTTCAATATGTTGAGATACCATGGAATTTATATCACTGACATTCAGAGTTAAAGTGAGAAGCAGAGTGATGGTAAGGGGTTAGAGTTACAGAAATAATTAGTTCCTTAAAGAGAGTAGAGAACTAAAGAATGTTAAAATAGTTAAGAATAAAGACATTAAATGTAACAGTAATTTTTTTAATTAAAAGACATTTATGATGCTTTTTTAATTACAAGTCAAAAATTATCTGGTCTAAGATCTTTCCTATGTATGAAGTTTTAATACTTTTGTGAAATAATAAATATTATAATAAGAAATACATAACATATAAGTAAAACTTTGCCTTTAAAACATTCATTATGTATCTGTTGAATATGTGTAAAGAAAATTTAACTCAAGGTGTCCTATGTTTTTGTTTTTCTTTTTGTTTTTAAAGGATAGCTTTATTGCTTTGCCAGGCAAAGGGAGACACCCTGAGCTTCTGCCTCGAAAAACTATGTGTCTCCTGTCCTATGTTTCTAAAAGCTTCATTTTATTTATTTGGGCATGATAAGCAGCTTGTGAGATCCTAGTTCCCCTACCAGGGATTGAACCCATGCCCCCTGAGTGGAAAGGTGGAGTCCTAACCACTGGACCACCAGGGAATTCCCAAAATCTTCATTTTATAAACGATGTACACACTATCTAGCAGATCAACAGAATGCTAAACATCTAACACCAATTAATGCCTGGCTTCCAAAGCACAGATATGATATCAGTATGCAGCATAACAGATGGAACTATTCCATATAGATGGTGCTTTGTGCTATATTAAATACATTTGTGAAACTTAGAAAAATATGTTTATACTTTATAGCACTGGTATCCTCTAAATTGTGACACTGATAAAATATAATAGAGAATTTGGAGACACAAGGGAGCGTGCTCTTGACTAAGAATATTTCTTAATAGCTTCTAGCCTAAAAGGAGTGATTTTTGGTTATGGAGCACCATCTAGAGGAAATGTGAGGAGAAAAACAAAAGTCTTTAGGCAAGAATGGAGTTAAATAACAAGCATATCTAAAACAAATAAAAAAACCCTAAGGAACGAACAACTTTAGGACTGTATATAATTTTGAATTTCTACAATCATCCAAATTCCAATTATTTTTTACTTAAACAGTGAAATCTTAATAGTATTATATATGATATTTATGATTTCTATTTCTTTCAGAGGAGTTTTCTACAACACAGATCTTTTTAGAATGTCAGAGCTATAAAGGACCTTAGAAATCATATGGGCTACTACCCTTCCTTTTACAAGTGAGGAACCTGAGGTCCAGAATAGAGAAATAACTTACTCAGGGCCTTAATTACATCAAGAACCAGAACTGAAATCTCTGGAATCTCCTGATTTCCAGAATAGTACTTTCTCATTCTAGCACACTATCCTTTAAACTCTATCATAAGTAAACATACATTATTTTTAACTAGAGAAAAGATCAACAAAACCACTGAAACCTCTGTAATCCTACTGAAGTGTTTACCACAGAGTGACTAGATCTTTATCCTTCTAACACCCTTGATTTATTTGCATGTAGTGGAGATCAATCTCTTTTCCCTTCTCATTTAGAAAACTGTTATGAGAAACTGATGAGTTTCTGGTAGTTTATATCATTAAACAACATGAAAATTGAGATGGTGAGGTATAAATTGAGAAAGTTACTAACAGTTTCCTCCAAAGTAAGAATGGAAACTTTTTGATCCACCACCTTCTGCTGGTATTAAAATTTACTCTATAACTCATTCCTACTGGTGAATTACTCAGATGAAGGAAAGGTCAGTAAGTGTGAAAGTAAACTGGTTTTGTTGTCAGAGTTCTGGATTTGAAACTCATTTAAACCATGAACCGTATAAATTTAGACAAGTTATTTGAGTTTCCTAGAGAACAAAGCAGGAGGCCTAACCCTCCCAGACTTCAGACAATACTACAAAGCTACGGTAATCAATACACTGTAGTACTGGCACAAAACAGACATACAGATCAGTGGAACAGAATAGAGAGCCCAGAAATAAACCCACACATCTATAGTCAATTAATCTTTGACAAAGGAGGCAAGAATATAAAATGGGAAAAAGTCTCTCCAACGAGTGGTGCTGGGAAAGTTGGACAGCTGCATGTAAACCAATGAAGTTAGAACACACCCTCACACCATGCACAAAAATAAACTCAAAATAGCTGAAAGACTTAGACATAAGACATGACACCATAAAACTCCTAGAAGAGAACATAGGCAAAACATTCTCTGACATAAATTATACCAATGTTTTCTTATATCAGTCTCCCAAGGCAATAGAAATAAAATAAATAAATAAACGAGTGGGACCTAATCAAGCTTACAAGCTTTTGCACAGCAAAGGAAACCATAAACAAAATAAAAAGACAACCTACAGAATTGGAGAAAATATTTGCAAATAATGCAATTGACAAGGGCTTAATTTCCAAAATATACAAACAGCTCATACAACTCAACAACCAAAAAACAAACAACCCAATTGAAAAATGGCAAAATACCTAAATAGACATTTCTCCAAAGAAGACATACAGATGGCCAAAAGGCACATGAAAATATGCTCAACATTGCTAATTATTAGAGAAATGCAAATCAAAACTACAGTGAAGTATCAGCTCACACTGATCAGAATGGCCATCATTAAAGTTTACAAATAACAAATTCTGGAGAGGGCATGGAGAAAAGGGAACTCTCCTACACTGTTGGTGGGAATGTAAGTTGGTGCAGCCACTATGGAAAATAGTATGGAGGTTCCTCAGAAAACTAAGAATAGAATTAACATATGATCCAGCAATCCCACTCCTGGGCATTGTCAGGACAAAACGATAATTCAAAAAGACACATGCACCCCTATGCTTATAGCAGCACTATTCATACTAGCAAGACATGGAAACAACCTAGATATCCACTGACAGATGAATGGATAAAGAAGATGTGGTACGTATGTACAATGGAATACTACTCAGACATAAAAAGAACAAAATAATATCATTTGCAGCAACATGGATGCAACTATAGATTATCATACTAAGTGAAGTAAGTCAGAAAAAGACAGACAAATATCATGTTATCACTTGTATGTGGAATCTAAAATATAGCACAAATGAACCTATTTACAAAGCAGAAACAGACTGACAGACATAGAGAACAGACTTGTGGCTGCCAAGGGGGAGGAAGGTGGGAGAGGGAAGGATTGGGAGTTTGGGGTTAGCAGGTGCAAACTAGTATATATAAGGTGGATAAACAACAAGGTCCTATTGTACAGCACAGGGAACTATATTCAGTATCCTGTGATAAACCATAATGGAAAAGAATATGAAAAAGAGCAT
>NW_020173764.1:117944-122448 GCF_003031525.2 Neophocaena asiaeorientalis asiaeorientalis
ATCATACTAAGTGAAGTAAGTCAAAGAGAAAGACAAATACCATATGATATCACTTATATGTGGAATCTAAAATATAGCACAAATGAACCTATTTACAAAGCAGAAACAGACTGACAGACATAGAGAACAGACTTGTGGCTGCCAAGGGGGAGGAGGGTGGCTGCCAAGGGGGAGGAGGGTGAGGGAGGAATGCACTGGGAGTTTGGGTTTAGTAGATGCAAACTATTACATATAGAATGGATGAACAACAAGATCCTACTGTATAGCACAGGGAAATATATTCAGTACCCTGGGATAAACCATAATGGAAAAGAATATTAAAAAATAAATAAATATATATATGTGTGTGTGTGTGTGTGTGTGTGTGTATAACTGAGCCACTTTTCTGTACAGCAAAAATTAACACAACATTGTAAATTAACTATACTTCAATAAAATTTTTTTAATTACTTTATTCTCCTGAACCTCAGTTTTCTCATCTGCTGATATAATACCAACTTCTCAGAGTTGTTATAGGAATTAAAGTGAGATAATACATGTAGAACATTTATCACAATGTATAGCTAATAAACATTAGTTTTTACCTGAAAGATAAGGAATGCCAAAGAATGAGTAAATTCCACATTCATTTCTAAAAATATGAACATTTCTTGAGTATAATATACCCTGTATAAAAAGCAACTGTGATTTGTGTGTGGGGAATCCTTAGACCTCTGCTAAAATGCAAATACAGAGATCTTATTTTGAATATTGGACTGAAGGTCACCATGCAACTGTTTACCACGAATCTCAGAAAAAGGTTGCAATGTCTCTGAATCAGGGTGATTTTGCTCCCCAGGTGACATTTGGCAGTATCTGGAGACATTGTTGGTTGTCACAACTAGGGTAGGAGGGGTGCTACACACATCTAGTGAGAAAAGGTCAGAGATGCTGTTAAACATTCTACAATGCACAGGCATTGTACAAGCACACAACAAACAATTATCTGGCCCAAAATGTCAATGGTGATGAGGTTGGATTAACATAATGAAGTTAGAATTTATCAGAAATAAATAGGTGAATATATGTTTAATTGATAAATGTTCAAGATATTTGCTGTGATATGCACTTGAAAAAATGAGTGATCATCTGTAAAGTATTTAAAAATTAGAATATGTTATGCCCTAGATAAATGTCCCATTTTCTAGAAAATGTGTCCACACTACCTAGGGATATTTTTAAGAATGTTACTAGGCTTAAGCCTTTCACCTGTTCATTTTTTTTTCATTTCTATTATTCTGAGCTCAGACACATATATCACAAACTTTAGATCATAGCCCTTGACTTCAAGGAGCTTACAGTATAGCTGAAAAGGTAGGACATGCATTCAGAAAACTCTAGTATATTATAAGCTCCATGAGGGCAAGAGTCCTGTCTATCTTTTTTTTTAACTTTTTATTTTATATTGGATTATAGCTGATTAACAATGTTGTGATAGTTTCTGGTTCATTCAGCAAAGTGACTCAGCCATACGTATACATATATCCATTCTCCCCCAAGCTCCCTTCCCATCAGCCATTAAAAATAATGAAATAATGCCATTTGCAGCAACATGGATGGATCTAGAGATTGTCATACTAAGTGAAGTAAGTCAGACATAGAAAGAGAAATATAGTATGATATATCTTACATGTGGAATCTAAAAAGAAATTATACAAATGAACTTATTTACAAAACAGAAACAGACTCACAGACTTAGAGAATGACCTTATGATTACCACGGGGAAAGGTGAGAGGAAGGGATAGTTAGGGAGTTAGGGAGTCCTGTCTATCTTATTCACTCTTGGGTCTCTTGTGTTCAGCACAGCACCCAGAAATATGTGAATAAAACAATCAGTGAACAAGGTACAACAATATATGGTTACATGAAATAAATAATTAATGATATAGGAGGGAAAAATACTACATAAGTATGATTTTGTACTGAAAATAGGTCAGGAACGTTTCCTTTAAAGAGGGAGACAATAAATAAATAATAAAATTGAGTGACTAGAAAGGATGAAAGCGGAAGTTTCAGAGTGGCGGCAATATAGTCAAAGGCAAAGGAATAACAATGATCTTGGTAGTAGAAAAATTGGCATAAAAGGGTATGATTTCTGTAGAGAAACAGAAAAATCAGAGGTTAGAAGTTGAAAGGATGAACTTTTAAGGAAAACAAAAGATGTTGAAATGTGTTTTTTATTACTCGTACGTAGTGAGTTTGATGTTTGCAGAACATCACAAGAAAAATTTCTAAGAAGTAGACAGTTTGAATTTCTGACCTCTGTTTCATTTTAGTCACTCTCCCCTTAAATTTTATGTCTGGCTAATTGATCTACAATTCTATGATCTGAACTAACTGAAGTCTCCCAAAAACTCTATGCTCTCTATGACACTTAGGCTTTTGCACATACTGTTCTCTCTTCCTGAAATTGTCTTTCTAACTTCTTCCTCCCTTTCAAGGCCCCTCACTTGGTTAACTCCTGCTCATCCTTCAAGTCTCTGATTACATCTTTCCTCTGGGAAGTCCTCCCTGACCTCCTCCAAGATTAGATTGAGTGTTCTTTTTTGCTCCCATAGTACTCTTTACTTCAATTGAGGCACTTATCACACTGGATAATAATATTCTGTTTAATGTTATTGCTCACCACCAGTCAATAAACCTGCTGTGTGCAGGAAATGTGCCTTGTTCACTTTTGTATGTCCAGTATCTACCAATGTCGGTCACATAGTTGGAACTCAGTAAATATCTGTTGAATAAAAGAACAAATAATATAGAATTAAAGTTAGGAGAAATGAGAGGACTACAAACATAGATTGGAATTAATTAGAAAGAAGAGAAATAAACAGAAAGTAGCCAAAGGCTAGTCAGACTTTGGTACTGACAGTTAAGAAGTATGAGCAGAAATTGAGGAAATAAAGAAAATACAGAAGGAAAAAATGAAATTTCAGAAGACAATTGGACTAATATAATATCATGGAAGCCTAGGTAAGAGTTTCAAGAAGTTTCTACCACAAGCAACAAAAAATCAGGATGGAGAAAGGTGTTTGGATTTCATGAATTTTCAGTAGCAGTTGGAATAGAAGCCTGATTGCAAACAATTAAGGACTGAATTAAGCTACAAAGAAATAGAATCATCCGTATCAGTCCGGGCCCACACAATAATTTGAATAGGGAAAGTTTAAGGTAAAGAATTATTAACTATAGGGAAGAAGGGAAGGTGGCTGAAGAGTAAGACGTGGAGATCACCTTCCTCCCCACAGATACACCAGAAATACATCTACACATGGAACAACTCCTACAGAACACCTACTGAATGCTGGCAGAAGACCTCAGACCTCCCAAAAGGCAAGAAACTCCCCACGTACCTGGGTAGAGCAAAAGAAAAAAGAATAAATAGAGACAAAAGGATAGGGATGGGACCTGCACCAGTGGGAGGGAGCTGTGAAGGAGGAAAGGTTTCCACACACTAGGAAGCCCCTTCGTGGGTGGAGACTGCAGGTGGCGGAAGGGGAAAGCTTCGGAGCCGCGGAGGAGAGCGCAGCAACAAGGGTGCGGAGGGCAAAGCGGAGAGATTCCCGCACAGAGGATTGGTGCCAAACAGCATTCACCAGCCTGAGAGGTTTTCCTGCTCACCCGCCGGGTTGGGCACGGTCTGGGAGCTGAGGCTCGGGCTTCAGTCGGAGCACAGAGAGAGGACTGGGGATGGCGACGTGAACACAGCCTGCAAGGGGTTAGTGCACCACGGCTAGCTGGGAGGGAGTCCGGGGAAAAGCCTGCACCTGCCGAAGAGGCAAGAGACTTTTTCTTCCCTCTTTGTTTCCTGGTGCGTGAGGAGAGGGGATTAAGAGCACTGCTTAAAGGAGCTCCAGAGACGGGTGCGAGCTGCGGCTAAAAGCACAGACGCCAGAGACGGGCATGAGATGCTAAGGCTGCTGCTGCCGCAACCAAGAAGCCTTGGTTGTGTACGAGCACAGGTCACTATCCACACACCCCTTCCAGGGAGCCTCTGCAGCCCGCCATTGCCAGGGTCCCGGAATACAGAGACAACTCCCCGGGGGGAATGCTCGGTGTGCCTCAGGCTGTGCAAAGTAACGCCGGCCTCTGCAGCCACAGGCTCGCCCTGCATTCCGTACCCCTCCCTCCCCCACGGCCTGAGTGAGCCAGAGTCCCCGAAGCAGCTGCTCCTTTAACCCCGTCGTGTCTGAGCAAAGAACAGACGCCCTCCGGCGACCTACTTGCAGAGGCAGGGCCAAATCCAAATCTGAGCCCCTGGAGCTGTGAGAACAAAGAAGAGAAAGGGAAATCCCTCCCAGCAGCATCAGATGCAGTGGACCAAATCTCCACAATCAACTTGATGTACCCTGCATCTGTGGAATACATGAATAGACAAGGAATGATCAGTTTATCTTCTTCTTTCTTTCTTTTCTTCTTTCACTCCTTTCCTTCCTTCCTCCCTCCCTCCCTCTTTTCTTTCTTTCTTTC
>NW_020173765.1:0-387 GCF_003031525.2 Neophocaena asiaeorientalis asiaeorientalis
AAATTTGTCTTTCTGTCTGTGGTTCTGATTTGGTGATTTCCGTTATTCTATATTCCAGGTCACTTATTTATTCTTCTGCTTTGGTTAGTCTGCTATTTATTGCTTTTAGTTTGTTTTTTATCTCGGCAATTGAGTTGTCTAGATTTGATTGATTTCTCTTTATAGTTTCTAGTTCCTTGTTGCAGGGATCTGCATTTCTATCAATAATCTTTCTTAATTTCTTTAGCCTTTTTCTTACCTCCTTTCTGAATCTGGGGACTAGTAGACTGCTGAGGTCTCTTTCATTATTTGTTCCTTCAGGGGATTTCTCTTGTTCTTTTCGTTGGGAAGAGTTCCTCTGTTTTTCATTCCACTTAACTTTCTTTCTCTCTGAATTTAGGAGAAGCA
>NW_020173765.1:537-831 GCF_003031525.2 Neophocaena asiaeorientalis asiaeorientalis
GGGGTGTGTTTGAAGTTGTGTTGACCAGAGCCTGCACTGGTTGTTGGCTGGGGCCTCCTCTTTGCTCGATGGGTGTCACAGCCCTGTTGGGGCTGGGTTCTGCTTCCCAGCTGTTGGAGTAGAAGCCCTGAGGGTCAGGTTCAGTCAGGTTCCGTTGCCCCTGAGCACATGCCCTGATGCAAAGAGGTGACCACTGAAGCAAATGAGGTCTGTGTGGTCACCACAAACCTATGTGCCTCCCGCGCAGGCATCGATGGTCCTGCCCAGAAGCAGCTCAAGGTTGCATCCCTTTCT
>NW_020173766.1:0-7961 GCF_003031525.2 Neophocaena asiaeorientalis asiaeorientalis
TGCAAAAATACTGAATCACTATGCTGTATACCTGAAACCAACATAATATTGTAAATCGACTATACTTCGATTAAAAAAAAAGAATTAAAGTAGAAGGAAGCAGAAAATATAAAATTAAAGTGACAGAAGGCAGGTGGTTCCGACTACTGGGAGCCTGACCAAGGAGGCACTTGCAGAACGGCACTGTTAACAGAATCCACGTTTGGGCCACACAGCAAGTTCCTCACCTTCTGCGTGAAGCCCTGGGACACAGATCGGCGGCCTTAGTAATTTAAGAAGACCTTTCACGGTTAACAGAGCAGCTGTCCTGGGGGTAGTGGTCGTTGTTCATTACCCACCCCCTGCCATCTAACTCACTCATGTTCCTCGCTATATGTCTGCTCTTTGTTTTAAGATGGGCTTGTTTCTGATGATAGATAATTGACTCTACATACAAAGTGGAGTAAACACTGGTTAAAGTACTCAAAGGTTTAGTTGAATATTAATCAGCTATTGATTCAGAAAGACTATTGGTGGCTTTCAAGTAACAGCTGCTTTACAAGGAAGGAAAATTCCAGACCGATCTCTAAAATAAATATTGACGCAAAAACCCTAAATAATATATCAACTAATAGGGATCAGCAAGGTGTAAAAGGACAGTACAACATGACCATTGCAGGTCATGTCCCTTGGGAAGCAGACTCTGAGGTGTGCTGGTGAGGTGGACATTTATTAGGGAGTGCCCTTGGGAAGGGAAGGAAGCAGGACTGGCAGGCCCAGTGCAAAGGCTCTCAATCCTGAGGGGTGTTCTGAGGATGAGGCACACTTCAGCACAGTCCCATGCTGGGGATTTATACTTCTCCATAAACAGTTGGATGCAGTCACCCTGAAGGGGAGTGTAAACCTGGGCGAAGTAGTTCTCTTTAGCTGGGCAATCCACAAAGGGCTGACTGCCTTGGACGTTTCCAGTAGCTGGGGCCATAGTCCTTTGTTCCAAACACGCAGCAGCAGCCAAGGTGAGGCGGTGGCTGGACTGAGTCACATGGTAGAGATGCAATAAGCCGCTTTTACATTCAGGCGGTTTATTACTTACTTAGACAATGGAAGAGAGGAAGGCAAAATGGGCGAGCTCTCCGGGGCCCTTCATGCACATACCAGAAAGGACAGCACCAAAACAAAAACAGCAGGGTAGCTACAACAGAAGCTGTGGGATGCCACGTTGCTGAGGAGCCAAGTGTAGACTGCAGCTAAGCAGGTCTACCCCGAGTTTATGAGAGCTTCATCAGAGTCCTCCTCCCAGGGTATTTAGGTGGGGGAAGGGGAGATGGCCTTGGAGCAGCTCCTCACCAACCTCCCACCCTTGTGCTACTGGGAAAATCACAAGGTGTTCTGCCAAGACTCAAATTAGCTGCAGTTCAACCCTTGCCCGCATGGTCTACATGCCCACAGCACCCACCATGATGACCAAGTGGAGTATGCTTCAGGAATCTAAGATTAGTTAACATTAGAAAATTAAGTGTTGTAATTCATGACATTAACAGGAAAAAGAAGAGAAGAATCAAATCATCCCAACAAAAGCAGTAAAGGCACTTGGCAAAATTCAACACCCATTTATAATTCTTATGAAAGCTCTTATCAAACTAGGAATAGAAAAGAGCATCCTTATTCTACTACAGAATATTGTGAATATTATCCTTATTGGTAAAATACTTTAAGTTTCCCCCAGAAATTGGCAACAAGGCAAGGATACTCCCTATTACCACTTCTATTCAACATCATACTAGAGGTCCTAGCCAGTGCAATAAAGTAAGAGAAATAAACAAAAGGCATACTACCTCACTTATCCAGAATTCATTACATGGAAACATCTATTTGAAACAAAGCTGATGACCTGGAAGGTTAACTTTCCCCTATAAAGCAACCTAAAAAGGTCTTGGAGCAGCCAAGATGTCACAAAGTCTATGCACTTCACTCACAGGGGAGTCCCTTAAGCCCTCACTCTGAGGATATGTAACTCTAATTAGCTTCTCTATTTATTTTCCAAACCCATACCACATTAGAAATGGCAACAGAGAAGCAAGAAGAACTACAATCTTGCAGCCTGGGCAACGAAAACCACATTCACAGAAAGATAGACAAAATGAAAAGGCAGAAGACTATTTACCAGATGAAGGGACAAGATAAAACCCCAGAAAAGCAAATAAATGAAGTGGAGATAGGAAACCTTCCAGAAAAAGAATTCAGAATAATGATAGTGAAGATGATGCAGGACCTCAGAAAAAGAATGGAGACAAAGATCGAGAAGATGCAAGAAATGTTTAACAAAGACCTGGAAGAATTAAAGAACAAACACCTAGAAGAATTAAAGAACAAACGAACAGAGATGAACAACACAACTGAAATGAAAAATACGCCATAAGGAATCGATAGCAGAATAATTGAGGCAGAAGAACGGATAAGTGACCTGGGAGACAGAATGCTAGAATCTACTGCCATGGAACAGAATAAAGAAAAAAGAATGAAAAGAAATGAAGACAGCCTAAGAGACCTCTGGGACAACATTAAATGCAATAACACTCGCATTATAGGAGTCCCAGAAGGAGAAGAGAGAGAGAAAGGACCCGAGAAAATATTTGAACAGATTATAGTTGAAAAATTCCATAACATGGGAAAGGAAATAGCCACCCAAGTCCAGGAAGCACAGAAAACCCAAGGAGAAACATGCCAAGACACATAGTAATCTAACTGACAAAAATTAAAGAAAAGGAAAAATTATTGAAAGCAGCAAGGGAAAAACGACAAATAACATACAAGGGAACTCCCATAAGGTTAACACCTGATTTCTCAGCAGAAACTCTACAAGCCAGAAGGGAGTGGCATGATATATTTAAAGTGATGAAAGAGAAGCACCTACAATGAAGATTACTCTAGGCGGCAAGAATCTCATTCAGATTCGACAGAGAAATCAAAAGCTCTACAGATAAGCAAAAGGTAAGAGAATTTAGCACCATCAAACCAGCTCTACAACAAATGCTAAAGGAACTTCTTCTAAGTGGGAAACACAAGAGAAGAAAAGGACCTACAAAAACAAACCCATAACAATGAAGAAAATGGTAATAGGAAATTACATACTGATAATTACCTTAAATGTGAATGGATTAAATGCTCCAACCAAAAGACACAGGAATAGAAGAGGAAATCGACAGTAACACAAAAATAATGGGGGACTTTAACACCTCACGTACACCAATGGACAGATCATCCAGACAGAAAATTAATAAGGAAACACATGCTTTAAATGACATAATAGACCACATGGATTTAATTGATATTTATAGGACATTCCACCCGAAAACAGCAGATTACACTTTCTTCTCAAGTGCACTTGGAACATTTTCCAGGATAGGTCACATCTTGGGTAACAAATCAAGCCTCGGTAAATTTAAGAAAATTGAAATCGTATCAAGCATCTTTCCATATCACAATGCTATGAGATGAGAAATAAATTACAAGGAAAAAAAATGTAAAAATCACAACCACATGGAGGCTAAACAATACGTTACGAAATAAACAAGAGATCACTGAAGAAATCAAAGAGGAAATAAAAAAATACCTAGGGCAAATTACAATGAAAACAAAATGATCCAAAACCTGTGCGATGCAGCAAAAGCAGTCCTAAGAGGGAAGTTTTTAGCAATACAAGCCTACCTCAAGAAACAAGAAAAATCTCAAATAAACAATCTAACCTTACACCTAAAGGAACTAGAGAAAGAAGAACAAACAAAACCCAAAGTTAGTAGAAGGAAAGAAATCATAAAGATCAGAGCAGAAATACATGAAATAGAAACAAAGAAAATAGCGAAGATCAATAAAACTAAAAGCTGGTTCTTTGAGAAGATAAACAAAATTGATAAACCATTAGTCAGACTCACCAAGAAAAACAGGCAGAAGACTCAAATCAACAGAATTAGAAATGAAAAAGGAGAAGTAACAACTGACACTGCAGAAATACAAAGGATCATGAGAGATTACTACAAGCAACTATATGCCAATAAAATGGACAAATTGGAAGAAATGGACAAATTCTTCGAGGGGCAGAACCTTCCGAGACAGAACCAGGAAGAAATAGAAAATATAAACAGACCAATCACAAGAACTGAAATTGAAACTGTGATTAAAATTTTTCTAACAAACAAAAGCCCAGGACCAGTGGCTTCACACATGAATTCTATCAAACATTTAGAGAAGAGCTAACATCTATCCTTCTCACACTCTTCCAAAATATAGCAGAGGGAGGAACACTCCCAAACTCATTCTATGAGGCCACCATCACCCTGATACCAAAACCAGACAAAGATGTCAAAAAAAAAAAAGAAAACTACAGGCCAATATCTCTGATGAACATAGATGCAAAAATCCTGAACAAAATACCAGCAAACAGAATCCCACAGCACATTAAAAGGATCATATACCATGATCAAGTTGGGTTTATCCCAGGAAGGCAAGGCTTCTTCAACATACGCAAATCAATCAATGTGTTACACCATATTAACAAATTGAAGGATAAAAACCATATGATAGGGCTTCCATGGTGGCACAGTGGTTGGGAGTCCGCCTGCTGGTGCGGGAGGCGCGGGTTCGTGCCCCAGTCCAGGAGGCTCCCACATGCTGTGGAGCGGCTGGGCCCGTGAGCCATGTCCGCTGAGCCTGCGTTTGTGGAGTCTGCGCTCCGCGGCGGGGGAGGCCACAGCGGTGGGAGGCCCGCGTAATCACAAAAACAAAAACAAAACCAAATCCATATGATAATCCCAATAGATGCAGAAAAAGCTTTTGACAAAATTCAACACCCATATATGATAAAACCTCTCCAGAAAGTAGGCATAGAGGGAACCTACCTCAACATAATAAAGGCCATATATGACAAACCCACAGCCAACATCATTCTCAACGGTGAAAAACTGAAACCATTTCCTCTAAGATCAGGAACAAGACAAGGTTGCCCACTCTCACCACTATTATTTAACATAGTTTTGGAAGTTTTAGCCACAGCAATCAGAGAAGAAAAAGAAATAAAAAGAATCCAAATTGGAAAAGAAGAAGTAAAACTGTCCCTGTTTGCAGATGACATGATACTATATATAAGAGAATCCTAAGAGTAGCTACCAGAAAACTACTAGAGCCAATCAGTAAATTTGGTAGAGTAGCAGGATACCACAGAAATCCCTTGCATTCCTATACACTAATGATGAAAAATCTGAAAGAGAAATTAAGGAAACACTCCCATTTACCACTGCAACAAAAAGAATAAAATACCTAGGAATAAACTTACCTAAGGAGTGTTGGGATGAATTGGGAGATTGGCATTGACATATATACACTAATGTATATAAAATAGATAACTAGGGCTTCCCTGGTGGCACAGTGGTTGAGAGTCTGCCTGCCGATGCAGGGGACACGGGTTCGTGCTCCGGTCTGGGAAGATCCCACATGCCGCAGAGCGGCTGGGCCCGTGACCCATGGCCACTGAGCCGCAAAAAAAAAAAAAAAAGATAACTAATAAGAAACTGTTGTGTAAAAAAAAAACACTAAAATTCAAAAAAAGAAGGACAATCATTGATACTTGCAATAGTGACTTTGAATCATCAGGAAAAGATAAGATTATGCTTATGACTTACTGCTTAAGAGGGCATAAAATTGTATTCTGCATTAAAGATGTTTCAAATGGCTGATTTTAAAGAAGTTTTGTTCATTTATATGGAGAAATTTTAGTTATCAGAAAATTACAGACAATACAGCATACTTTTTTTGTTGTTGTTGGTTTTTGGTTTTTTTTTTTTTTTTGGTACACGAGCCTCTCACTGCTGTGGCCTCTCCCGCTGCAGAGCACAGGCCCTGGATGCGCAGGACCAGTGGCCATGGCTGACAGGCCCAGCCGCTCCGCAGCACGTGGGATCCTCCCGGACCGGGGCACGTACCCGTGTCCCCTGCATCGGCAGGCGGACTCTCAACAACTGCACCACCAGGGAAGCCCAATACAGCACACTTTTTGACAACCAACCCGAAGTTTTCCATGACTTAAGCAGTGCCTGTGCAGGAACCAGAAGTTCAGTTTCACAAACATTTGGATTGAGCTCCTATAATGGGCCCGATCCTTGAGTCACACAGATGGGGTCTGGTTTGGGTACTCAGTCCAGGTACGTTCTTTTTTTCAGATCTGTTACTACTTTAAGGCAGCAATGGCCAGGCCATGTGAGCACACTGAGCTGAAAAGGCCAAGCACGTTTGTCATTTCCTCTAATTTGCGTTTACCATTTTTAAAAAACATTTATTTCATTTAATTTATTTTTGGCTGCAGTGGGTCTTCGTTGCTGCATGTGGGCTTTTCTCTAGTTGTGGCGAGCGGGGGCTACTCTTTGTTGCGGTGCACAGGCTTCTCATTGCGGTGGCTTCTCTGGTTGTGGAGCATGGCTCTAGGTGCACGGGCTTCAGTAGTTGTGACACACAGGCTCAGTGGCTGTGGCTTGTGGGCTCTAGAGCACAGGCTCTGTAGTTGTGGTGCAGAGGCTTAGGTGCTCCGTGGCATGTGGGATCTTCCTGGACCAGGGATCGAATTCATGTCCCCTGCTTTGGCAGGTGGATTCTTAACCACTGTACCACCAGGGAAGTCCCTTGAGTTTACCATTTGATGAGTGAGTACTGACAGCATGTATGGAATGTCCATTGCATTTTCTCTTCTGGTCATTGTGCGTCCACATGTCCACATGCTACTGATGCCTCACAAATATCCACTTATCCTAACCTGGACGTGGCCTGCTGAAGATTGTGTCTCTTCATCTGTGGGCCTTTCTTGGCTACTGGCACATGCAGAACCCAGGCACAAGAAGTGCTGAGGTTTATCATCCCAGGAGCTACCCTTGACCTGATAAATAAGGAGCTGGTGGGTCATGCCCTAGCCTCCTCACTCCAAGGTGGGACTGAGCGTGGTGGTCCACACTAGTTACCTGCTCATCAACATATATCCTCTATTGGCTTTCTTCCCTTTTCTGTGTCATGCCCCGAAGCCCTCACCATGCTTCCTGGGATCACCTCCCAAGTAAGCTCCTTAAAACAAAATCCTTGTCTCAAGGTCTTATCTTAGGGGAGCCCAGCTAAAACAGAAGTGACCCTAGAAAACAGTCCCTGGTTGAGATAGTGGACTTGGATGCCAGCCATTTGACAACAGGATCCTACTGCTGATGGTAAGTGTGGTGGTGATAATCTCTGGTGCTCTGCTGGGTCACAGTTACCAAAACTCCCACCTGGGATGGACTGGGATAAAGGAAGAGGATGACAGGCCATGATTAGCCAAGTGTCACCTCAGGAAATGCAGTGACAACTAGAATGCCCCATGGCAGCATTTAAAGAGACCCATCCATGTCTCCTACATGCAGCAGAGAGAAGGTGCTGAGAATTAGGCCCAAGATTGCATTATAAGAGTGGTGCATCCCCAATGTTCATTGCAGCACTATTTACAATAACCAAGACATGCAAGAAGCCTAAATGTCCATCAAGAGATGAATGGATAAAGATGTGGTACATATATACAATGGAATATTATTCAGCCATAAAAAAGAACAAAATAATGCTATTTGCAGCAACATGGAGGGACCTAGAGATAAGCAGATGATGTAAGTCAGACAGAGAAAGACAAATATCATATGATATCATTCATATGTGGATTCTAATTTTAAAAAATGATACAAATGGGGCTTCCCTGGTGGCACAGTGGTTGAGAGTCCACCTGCCAATGCGGGGGACATGGGTTCGTGCCCCGGTCCGGGAGGATCCCAGATGCCGTGGAGCGGCTGAGCCCGTGAGCCATGGCCGCTGAGCCTGCACGTCCGGAGCCTGTGCTCTGCAACGGGAGAGGCCACAACAGTGAGAGGGCCGCGTAGCGCAAAAAAAAAAAAAAAAAAAAAAGAAACAAAAAAAACTTATTTCCA
>NW_020173766.1:8086-111169 GCF_003031525.2 Neophocaena asiaeorientalis asiaeorientalis
GGGAAGAAAAAAAAAAAAAAAAAAAAAAGATACAAATGAAACTTATTTACAAAACAGAAACAGCCTTACACAGATATCGAAAACAAGTTTATGGTTAGCAAATGGGAAACATTGGGGGGAGGGATAAATCAGGACCTTGGGATTAAAATACACACACTACTATATATAAGAAAGGACCTATTGTATAGCACAGGGAACTCTACTCAATATTCTGTGATAACCTATATGAGAAAAGAATCTGAAAAAAAGAATATATGTATAACTGAACCACTTTGCTGTACACCTGAAACTAACACAACATTGTAAATCAACTATAATCCAATAAAATTTTTTTTAAAATACGCATTAAAAAAAAAAAGTGGTGCAGTTACAAAGGGAACCAAATTCTCATGCTTGGAAAGACTCTTGCTCAGGTCAGAGCTCTGACTGGGAAGGAATGGGTCTCTGAGACATGAGTTGGGCCCATTTGGGTAGATGCCCTCAAGAACCTGGACACTCCAGACTCCCCTGAACCCTTGGGTGAGTCTAGCAAGTGGCTCACTCCTCCTTGCTAGAGGAGAACATTCTCTCCTTACCTGGAAATCATTCAAAGGCCTCTCTTCAGAGAGAAGATTGGCAAGATAACCTTTGTCCTCCCCAAGATCTGCCCCCACTTACTCCTAAACCAATAAATAGGGGTGAGAATCAGTATGGTCTGTGTACAGAAATATTGTCCTGCTTGGAGAGGGAACAAATTATTGCCCAAAAGAGCTGAAGAACCTGGCTAATATGGACCGGCAGGAACTGGAAGAGCATGTATGGGCGTGGATCTTGAGGATGATGGAGTGGGAGGTAGAACAGAAGCTGGATAAGGAAGAGTTTATTGATAAGGGGGCCCATTTCTGTGACTTAGGATTTGGCACCTTGGCAAGGACACTTGAAGCCACTCCTAATACATTGCTGCAACGGCTCCTTGGAGCTCAAAGATGATGGCGTACCAAAATGAGTTGGAGATTCCATAACTTCATTGGCAGAGTACTGAGGAGGGATCAGAAGGCTCAGAGGGACAGCATGCTAGAATGGATATAGGACATGAAAGCCCACCCACAGGCAGAGGGTAATTCCCTTCACCGAAACAGTAAAGAATGCAACATTAGCACTGTTGAGAACTTAGTGGCTGCTGTCCTATTGGCTGAAGTTGAGAGTAGGAGATGCTGGTACATAACTGGGCTCCCTAGGGTCAATGGATAGGATTCCACAATAAAAGTCTAATGGCAGCACTTAACCATTTGAGAGAAAAATGAATGCAGTAGCCTAATGGGCTGCAAGGCCAGAATAGCAACCAGGGGGCTGAGGATCAGTAGCTAATAGATTATGATGTTCCTAGAGATGAGATGAATGGGCAGTCAATGAAGTTATTTTTTGCATTATAAAGCCAAACAAACAGCTGATGAGTAAAAAATTGATGTCAGTCACCATAATGGAAAAATCATGATCTCTCCTACAGTTCCCATACCTGAGTCAGTTCTCAGTTCCAGAGCTCATCAAAATTGGAGGTGAGATGGGTCCTCTGAGGAGGAACCTTACAGTGCTATGGCAATCATATTTAAGAAATATGCCCTCCAATCTTTCCCAAAGAGCCCTGTGGCTATTTATCAGAGTAACTAACCACTGGGAAAGTGGAATATACACATCTTTTGAGCGCAGCTGAACATAGGACCTGAGCTGACATACTTAGGGGATCCAAAACACCATGACAGCCCCTGTTAGAATGGGGCTATACAGGAGCCAGACAAAAACAAAGTGCTAGCTCAAGTCCATCTCAAAGTGGATCCAATGAGTCTGTGGATCCATCCTGTGGTTACTTCCCTGGTTCCTGAGTAGATAAGTGGGTTGAGCGTACTTAACTGATAGACCCTCACATTTGTTTCCTGACCTGAGGAGTAGAACCATAATAGTAGAAAAGGCTTATTTTATGCTCAAAATGCCCCCCCCCCAGCCTATCACCCCTCCTGGCCAAAATGAGAGGCAACACAATGTCCCAAGTGTAACGACAGTGATCCCCATGATATCCCGCTGAATAGTTCCTGCAAACAACAACAAACCCCCAAACAAAACCCACCAAGATAAAATGAAACACAAATGGATAATGGAAGATGACAGAGGACTAATGCAAAGCAAAAAGTAGCTTCAAAGAGCAGCTGCTGTGCTGGAAGTGGTACCTCTACTAGAACAAATCAGCACATAGGAATATAGCTCTGACCATTTATTGGGTCATTCAGAAGGCTTCCAGTTTTCAGTACACAGAGTCAGAGAGGGCTCTGTAGCCCTCTGTGCTTCAGACTACAGCACAGAATGTGCCCTTCCCTTTGGGCTACATGTCCTAAAAGTTCCACAGTGCAAGAGGCAGCTGAGGTGAAGGGACTGACAAGCCCCCAATATGACAGTTGTGGTGCAGAAACTTCTAGGTTTCTGGAGCAAGGCAGCAAAGAACTATTCACTTTGAAAAGCAGGTCCTGGCACGCTACTAGGCCTTTGTAGAGACTGAGTCATCCACCATGAGCTAAATATTGTCAGAACCACTAAATCATATGGTCAAGCAGGTACATCATCAATCCATAATAAAATAAAAATGCTATGCTCAGGATTGGGCCAAGAAGGTCCAGAGGGCACACTCAAACTGCACAGATGGTCTAGACTCCCATGTCATTACACTAATACCTCTCTTTTAGCTCACACATATGGTGAGAGAAGAAAAAAAAAAAAGCCCAGGTTTGGTAAATGAATGGGTCAGCTCAATGGCTGGGGATAAGCCCCAAATGGCTTGCTACTGATGTATAATTCCACTCAGTGACTGAAAGACAGTTTGGGTGGAAATTCCCCCAGTGGGCAGAACTTCAAGCTGTACACTTAATCAACCTGGTATGGAGGGAGAAGAGGTCAGATGTAAGAATATGTATGGACTTTTAAAAAAAAAAAAATTTATTTATTTATTTTTGGCTGCATTGGGTCTTTGTTGCTGCGCACGGTCTTTCTCTAGTTGCAGCGAATGGGGTTACTCTTCGTTGCGGTGTGCAGGCTTCTCATTGTGGTGGCTTCTCTTGTTGTGGAGCACGGGCTCTAGGCACATGGGCTTCAGAAGTTGTGGTATGCGGGCTCAGTAGTTGTGGCTCATAGGATCTAGAGCACAGGCTCAGTAGTTGTGGTGCATGGGCTTAGTTGCTCCACGGCATGTGGGATCTTCCCGGACCAGGGCTCGAATCCGTGTGCCCTGCATTAGCAGATGGATTCCTAACCACTGTACCACCAGGGAAGCCCCTATATATGGACTTTTGAAAGTGGTGAATGGTTTGACTGGAGGCCAGGATCCCAGAAGGATCAAGTTTGGAAGACTGAAAATGAGGAGGTCTGGGAAAGAGGCATATGGATAGATTCACGGTAAAGAGCACAGAGAGTGTGGGGATGGATTTTTTTTTTTTTAAGATTTAATTTTTTAGAACAGTTTTACGTTCATAGCAAAACTGAGTGAAAGGTAAAGGTACCCATATACTCCCTGTCCCCACACACGAATAGCCTCCTTCACCAGATAATAACATCCCCTACCAGAGTTGAACATTTGTTACAACTGATGAACCTACATTGACACATCATCACCCAAAGTCCACAGTTTATCTTAGGGCTCACTCTTGGTGTTGTACATTTTATGGGTTTGAACCAATGTATAATGACATGTACCCATCATTATAGTATCATGCAGAGTACTTTCACCAGCCCCCCCATCCTTTGTGTTCCACCTATTCATCCCTCCCTATACCCCCAACCCCTGGAAACCACTGATATTTTTACTGTCTCTATAGTTTTGTCTTTTCCAAAATGTCATTTAGGTGGAATCATATAGTATCTTTTCAGATTGGCTTCTTTCACTTAGAATGCATTTCATGGCTTAATAGCTCATTTTTTAACATTGTCTGGATGTACCATAGTTTATGCATTCACCTATTGAAGGACATGATGGTTGTTTCCAAATTTTGGCAGATGTGAACAAAGCTGCTATAAATATCCACGTGTAGGCTTTTGTGTAGACATACGTTTTCAACTCCTTTGGGTAAATATCAAGGAGCACAATTATTGGATCATATGGCAAGTTTGTTTAGTTTTGTAAGGAACTGCTGCAATGTCTTCCAAAGTGGCTGTACCATTTTGCATTCCTACCAGCAGTGGATGAGAGTTCCTGTTGCTCCACATTTTTGCCAGCATTTGGGGTTGCCAGTGTTCTGAATTTTGGCCATTCTAATAGATGTGTAGTGGTTTCTCACTATTGTTTTACTTTTCACTTCCCTGATGACATATGATGTAGAGCATCTTTTCATCTGCTTGTCAGCTGTATATCTTTTTGGTGAGGTGTTTAAGCTCTTTGGCCCATTTTTAAATCACGTTGTTTTCTTATTGGTGAGTTTTAAGTCTTCTTTGTACATTCTGGATAACAGTCCTTTATTAGATGTGTCTTCTAAAAATATTTTCTCCAGTTTGTGGCTTATCATCTCATTCTTTTGACACTGTCTTTTGCAGAGCAGAGGTTTTTAATTTTAATGAAGTCCAGATTCTCAATTCTTTCTTTCATGGATTGGTGTTGCATCTAAAAAGTCATCGCCATACCCAAGGCCATCTAGGTTTCCTCCTATGTTATCTTCTAGGAGTTTGACAGTTTTGCATTTTATATTAGGTCTGTGATCCATTTTGAATTAATTTCTGTAAAAGGTGTTAGGTCTGTGTCAAGATTCATTTTGTTGCATGTGGATGGCCAGTTGTTCTAGCATCCCTTGTTGCAAAAACTATCTTCACTCCATTGTACGATCTTTGCTCCTCTGTCAAAGACCAGTTAACGATATTCATGTGGGTCTATTTCTGGACTCTCTATTCTGTTCCATTGATCTATCTGTCTGTTCTTTCACCAATACCACACCATCCTGATTACTATAGCTTTATAGTAAGTTTTAATGTCAGTCCTCCAACTTTTTTGTTCTTCAATATTGTGTTGGCTATTCTGAGTCTTTTGCCTCTCCATACAAACTTTAGAATCATTTTTGTAGACAAAATGATCTACTAAATCATGTCTACAAAATAACTTGCTAGGATTTTGACTGGGATTGCATTAAATCTATAGATCAAGTTGGGAGTAAATGGCATCTTGACAATACTGAGTCTTCCTATCCATGACTATGAAATATCACTCCATTTAATTTAGTTCTTCATTGATTTCTTTCATCAGAGTTTTGCAGTTTTCCTCATATAGATCTTTTACATCTTTTGTTAGATTTATACCTAAGTATTTCATTTTGGGGTAAAGTATATGGTATTGTGTTTTGAATTTCAAATTCTACTTGTTCATTATTGGTATACAAAGAATAAGATTGATTTTTGTATATTAACTGTGTATTTTGCAACCCTGTTATAATCATTTACTAGTTCCAGGAGGTTTCTGTTGTTGTTATTGATGATTCTTTCCATATTTTCTAGATAGTCATATCATCTGTGTACAAATACAGTTTTATTTCTTCCTTCCCAATCTGAATACCTTTTATTTCCTTTTGTCTTACTGCATTAGCTAGAATTTCCAATACAATATTGAAAAGGAACAGTGAGAGGAGACACCCTTTCCTTGTATCTGATCTTAGTAGGAAAGCTTCAAGTTTCTCACTATTAAGTATGAGGGATGGATCTTTTTATCTCTTGTCAATACCCATCAGAGAACATCCATTATAGAAGATGCTGAACTACTATGTGAACAGAATGACTTGTCCACAGATGTCAGCCAGCCTCTGTCCTCAGCTGCTTCAGTGTCTGGATAATGAACCCATAAATGAAGTAGTCATATTGATAGGGTTGGAGGCTCTGTATGGGCCCCCTCTCTACAATGCTCATTTAGTTACTGCTACTGCTGAATGTCCAAACTATTAGCAGTAGAAATTTGTGCTGAATCCCTTATATAGTGTTATCACTCTAAGAGAACAATCAGCCAATTTGATACAAGTTGATTATGTTGGACCTCTTCCACACTGGGACGGGCAGTGATTCATCTTTATTGGAACTTACATGTATTTCAAACATGGGTTTGCCTTACCTGTCAACCATGCCTCTGCCAATACCACTACTGAGGGCTCACAGGGGTTCCTGCATAATGTTGTCTCAAACCAAGGACCCACAGAAAGGGACTAAAGTCAAAGAAGTATGACAATGGGCACAGGGACACAAGGTCTACTGGTCCTATCATATACTACATCACTTGGAAATTGCCAGATTATTAAATGTTGGAATTACTTGATAGCAGATGATGCCCCACGGGGCTGAGGTGTAGTCCTCCATGATACGGTATATATATTGAACCAACAACCAGATCACATAATTCTGGGAACCAAGAGGTGCAAACACTGTGGGTCCTCTCACCATCATTTTGTTACTCACTTGGGGATTTTGTGCTTCATGATTCCACAGCTTTAGACACTGGGGATTAATGTTTCTAGACACAGTAAGGGTTCTACTTGACCCAAAGTTATGATTGCTGCCTGCTCATTTGGGGGCTCTTCAAGTCCATGGACTAGAAGGCAAAGAAAGGAGTTACCATACTGGCAAAGGATAACTGACCCTAATTATCATGAGGAGCTTGGGTTGTTGCTACGCAATGAGGCAGGAGGAAGTTCTTCTGGACTCAGGATTCATAGGTGTGCTTCTTGGTGATACTTGGGGATAGTAATAAATGGGAAATTTCACAAATAGCAGCACAACAAGAGCAAAATAATCATGGGCTCAGACCCCTAAAAGAGGAAGGTCTGGCTCACTAAGCAAGCAATTCTGACAAGAAATGTTGGCTGAGGGCGAGGGGGAATCTAGTACAGGTAGTGGAAGAATGTGGAGATGTTTGCCTGTGTCTCAGGGGGTCCCCAGCAGGACTGAGCCCCAGCTGTATTAGTGGTGACTCTCTCAATTTGTCTCAAGTCTTCAGTCTTCCACAGGACTTCCTGGAATCACTTCCCAAATAAACCACCTACACCCAAATCCTTATCCCAAAGTCTGCATTTGGGAGAACCCCAGTAAGACCCTTTTCAACAGTAATATCATGAGGTCTTTGACAAACACCTTGCTGAAATCCTCATATACCACATCTCTCTCTCCTAAAAGACAAACGAGTTTAGTCTGCTATGATTTCTTGCTAAGGAAACCCATGCTGGCTCTTGGGGATTATAAGTTTCTTTTCTAAGTACTCATGAAAATCCATTTAATAAGTTATAATTTGATAGTAGGCATATTGCTACTTTTTAAAAATTATATTTTCAAAGTCTAATTTGGCTTTGTTTAACATTGGTGGATTTTTATCTGGAAAATACTGAAACTTTTTTTCTATGTGGTGTTGAAAATCATTTTCTTTAAATATTGCCTAAATACTATTATTTCATCTAGATACTAAATATTTTGCTGAGATGGTTTTTATTCTGAAAGACTTGCTTACATGAGAGAAATCATGTGTTGAATTTATAATGCCAAAGCTTTATGTGTTAAGTATTTACACGTAAGCAAAGGGAAATCATTAAAGCCAATTTTTCTGGCAATCCAATATATCTAAAAGCACCAAGCATTTAAAGATGTAAACATCTCTTCAGAAATCGGTTGCATTTCTTTACACTAACAATGAAATATCAGAAAGGAAATGTTAGAAAACAGTACCTTTTAAAATTGCATCAAAAAAGAATACCTAGGAATAAACCCAACCAAGGAGGTGAAAGATTTATGAAAACATTATAACATTATAAAACATTAATAAAGGAAATTAAAGAGGATTCAAAGAAATGGGAAGATATCCCATGCTCTTGGACTGGAAGAATTAATACTGTTAAAATGGCAATACTACCCAAAGCAATCTACAGATTTAATGTGATCCCTAACAAATTATCCATGACATTTTTCACAGAACTAGAACAAATAATCCAAAAATTTATGTGGAACCATAAAAGACCCAGAACTGCCAAAGCAATCCTGAGGAAGAAAAAACAAAAGCAGGGGACATAACTCTCCTGGACTTCAGACAATACTACAAAGCTACAGTAATCAAAGCAGTGTGGTACTGGTACAAAAACACATATAGATCAATGGAACAGAAAAGAGAGCACAGAAATAAACCCACACACCTATGGTCAATTAGTCTTTGACAAAGGAGGCAAGAATATAAAATGGGAAAAATCCCTTCAGCAAGTGGTGCTGGGAAAGTTGGACAGCTGCATGTAAATCAATGTACTTAGAACATACCCTCACACCACGCACAAAAATAAACTCAAAATGGCTCAATGACTTAAACAAAAGACATGACACCATAAAACTCCTAGAAGAGAGCATCGGCAAAACACTCTCTGACATAAACTGTATGTTTTCTTAGGTCAGTCTCCCAAGGCAATAGAAATAAAAACAAAAATAAGCAAATGGGACCTAATCAAACTTACAAGCTTTTGCATAGCAAAGGAAACCATAAAAACAAACAAAAAGACAACCTACAGAATGGGAGAAAATATTTGCAAATGATGCGACTGACAAGGGTTTAATCTCCAAAATATATAAACCATTCATACAACTCAACAAAACAACAACAAAAAAACCCAATCCAAAAACGGGCAGAAGACCTAAATAGACACTTCTCTAAAGAAGACATACAGATGGCCAGTAGGCACATGTAAAGATGCTCAACATCACTATTTCTTAGAGAAATGCAAATCAAAACTACAATGAGGTACCACGTCACACTGGTCAGAATGGCCATCATTAAAAAGTCTAAAAATAACAAATGCTGGAGAGGGTGTGGGGAAAAGGGAACCCTCCTACACTGTTGGTGGGAATGTAAGTTGGTGCAGCCACTATGGAAAATGGTGTGGAGGTTCCTCAGAAAACTAAAAATAGAATTACCGTATGATCAGCAATCCCACTCCTGGGTATATACCCAGACAAAACTATAATTCAAAAAGATACATGCATTCCTATGCTCATAGCAGCACTATTCACAATAGCCAAGACATGGAAACAACCTAAATGTCCATCGACAGAGGAATAGATAAAGAATATGTGGTACATATATACAATGGAATACTACTCAGCCATAGAAAAGAACGAAATAATGCCATTTACAGTAACATGGATGCAAATAGAGATTATCATACTAAGTGAAGTAAGTCAAACAGAGAAAGACAAACACCATATGATATCACTTATATGTGGAATCTAAAGTATGGCACAAATGAACCTACCTATAAAACAGGAACAGACTTGCAGACATAGAGAGCAGACTTGTGATTGCCAAGGGGGAGTGGGGGAGGGAAAGGGATGGACTAAAGTTTGGGGTGAGTAGATGCAAACTATTACATTTAGAATGGATAAACGACAAGGTCCTACTGTATAGCACAGGGAACTACACCCAGTCTCCTGAGATAAACCATAATGGAAAAGAATATAAAAAAGAATGTGTGTATGTGTGTGGTTGAGCCACTTTGCTCTACAGCAGAAATTAGCATAACATTGTAGATCAACTACACTTCAATAAAAAAATAAAGATGTAAACATCTCTATTAACCCTTTTCAACTCATCAGAATGGAAATAACAAATAGCAAAGGTTTTATAAAATAGGATAACAAATTCAATGTAGAGCAATATTTTCCGTATGAGTTATATAAAATATAAACAAATGATGATTAAACATTAATATGACTCAAATGTAATACATAATGAGAAAAAATGAACACTTAAATATTGAACAGAAGAAATTAATAACAAAAACCCTTTACAGTTTACTTTTGTCAATAAAGGGTCTGAGTCATAATTTAGCAGGAGCCTTGAATATTTAAGCTAAACTAAAGCTGCATTATAACAGCCACAGTGCACAGTCTATACAGCTTAGCACACTGCAAGTTCAATCAGGGCTTGAGGCAACTTTCTTACACACCCAAAATACAGCAACTAAAAAGGCTTTCTTTCTTGGTTAAATGAGATAAATCTTAAGACTAGGAAACATTCAATAAATAAAAATTTAACATTGCATTTTGCTAGGCACATGAGTTAACACACACACACACACACACACACACACACAGAGTGACAAAAACAGGCACAGAAAGTATTTATATGTGGAAGAATCATCACGTTAATTTATGTCAAAGAATATCATGTTTGTTTATCTTAATGCAGGGCCTAGTTAGGTTTTAAGGTTTCATAAATACTTTTGAATTACTGAACTGCATATATAGAATATTTAAAAGTTGCTACCGAAAAAAAAAGAAAACCAAGTTGAAATTCTACCTAGCAACATAGGTTTCTCAACATAACTTCCTTCCCTATGGACATCAAACTAAGAAACATGTAGAGAGAAAATAAATGGTTTTTGAAAGATACACAAGCCATTTAAAGAGGTCTGTTTCTGAATTACACAGAATATTCTGGTCTAAAAAAAATGGAATAGTTTTCAGAGAGAGAATCAATTTTTGCCTAAAGAAATATGGGGTGAGACTGGAACCCTCAGTGAAAGCTCTAAAAGGACACAGAACCCAATGAGTGACCTGAATAGTGAGGGATGGGTGAGAAACAACTATGCAGTAAGTGCTGGCTTGTTAGTGGATCTTTTCCCCTCCCTTCTCTCATTCATTCACCTTTTTAAGACTGCCTTCTGTGTCCTTTTGGGGGGAAATTATCTTACCCTTCATCATTTGTTCCTTCAGTACTTTAATATAAAACCTACAAGAAAAACAACAAATTCAAGGCTAGTATTAAGAGCTGGAATAAAGATATCAAGAAGCCTTATCCTTGGATCAGTAAACTCTTCTTGGTAAATAAAATCTTCATTTGTGGAAGTGGGATGACCTTTCTTAGCAGATGGCATTCATTTAGGGTGTGACACTCTGCTTTTGGAAGTGGGAATAATTACTTTCTAAATAATGTAATAAAAGTAAGTACTTTCCTTCTGAGGCATTATTGCTTTATGGACTTTATTTTGTTTATCCTTAGAGTATATTGTTTGTTGCATTACACAAGTGCAGATATGATACCTAACTTCTAATGATTTACCCAAAATCATACAAGAAAAAGCAGGACTAATGGAAATGTAATCAAAACCTCTTGAAAATGCAGTTACTGTAGATGCACATAAATAAATAAACTATAATCAAAAGTTGAATCTGAGGTCTGGTAACTGATTTTATGTTAGATAGAGGTCTTTTAAAAATTGTTCTTGGGTCTTCCCTGGTGGCGCAGTGGTTAAGAATCCTCCTGCCAATGCAGGAGGATTCTTAACTGCTGCAGGATTGAGCACAGGTTCGATCCCTGGTCCGGGAAGATCCCACATGCCATGAAGCAACTAAGCCCGTGCGCCACAACTACTGAGCCTGTGCTCTAGAGCCCGTGAGCCACAACTACTGAAGCCCGCGTGCCTAGAGCCCGTGCTCCACAACAAGAGAAGCCACCGCAATGAGAAGCCCACTCACCGCAACAAAAACCCAATGCAGCCATAAATAAATAAATTGATATATTAAAAAAAAAGTGTTCTCATTTAACATAACTTAAAAGAATATTCTGGAAACTGAAGTATAAAGGTTACATTTATTCTGAATCCAGATACTTTCTCAACTGTATAAGTACAGGATGGCTCTGCCTTCTCCATTAGTAATACGGACTCATAAGTTATGCTGCAAAAAATGTCTGACCCTCCTCAGCATTTAGCTAGAGAGACCAAAGGAGTTAACTGAAACCTCATGTTCACTGTTAATTTTCATTATAATTGGTAAAAATGATGCCTATAATAGATGGTATTCACATTTTCAATAAATTCATATTTTTTTGAGGATCACATATAGAAAACAAATTAGATTTCATGTTAAAAAATAAGGTTTATTTGTAAAGCTATCTTTAATAATTCTGTATTTTTCCTGGGGAATGCACAAGTACAGACAATGCCAGCTTTAACATTTATTGAAAAGGCGTGCTCTTTACACTAATGCAAAAGGATAAGCCTCTTCTTTACTATAAAGAATTCTCACTGCATTTGAACTAAGATTCTGGAGCACTCAGCAGAGAGGAGTTTGGGATGACAGGCCAGAATCAGTCAGTAGGTTTTCTCCTCAATTAGGTAACTGAAATAGGAACTCTAGTTCTAAATATCAGAAGCAAAGTCTAAATATTAGAAAACAACAAACTGCTTCAAATACATGCCTGAGGTGAGAAACAGCTTGTACTTTCATGTAGTGGCCGCTTCCAGATGAAATCTTCTTCAGTTTTTAATCTTCAGGTTCATATCTGGAAAGAGATATATATTCAATTAACAGCATAATGTCATGATACTTTTTGCCGTTGTTGTTGTTACCAAATAAGTTTACTTGAAACACCTCCAGTGACTAAACCAGTAATGTTGCATTTTTCACTTAAAATCACTGCTACGGTAGAAGTCAGATACATTCAAGGCATGACGAGGGTGACTCGGGATTCCTGCCACAGGTGGAGAATGGACCAGATAACTGCTGAGATACCTTCAGGTTCCAAGTTTCTACATGTGGCATCTAGATCTGTGATAGCTTAGTAGATTAGGGATTCGGCGGTAATTATGGTAATTATCTAATCGATGGCCTGATGGACACAAACAGCTGATATGGCTTTGTGAGTACAGGGTTAACAGACCCTCTTCTCTAAGGAAAAATATGATCTGGGATTCACTTTCTAGCTCTGGTACCCTGGAACCCTGCTAAAGGTAAAATGTCAGCTGAATTTCCAGGCAGAGCCACTGATGACAGAAATGACCCTGATTAGAAGACTCCATCTGGACCAGGAGAACTGTGAACAAGTATACATCCATGGCGGAAACCACGGCTTCGGCTTCCCTACAGTTGAGTCCCTCCCTCCCGGACATGTCCCTGCCTGGGCACCTCGTGGCTGGACCAAAGACACTGGTCCTATATAGGGCATGGAACTTCTAAGCCACGCTGGCTCTGGCACCCACGCATGGACTCATTTTCTAGCACCTAAATTGTCATGTGAGAGCACAGTATGATCAGGTTGTGGGCTGCAGCAAGGACACCACTGAAGAGAAATGCCCAATGCTGCCCTATGTGCTTGCTGTGGTTTCTGTCCAATATCCTGCTAAGAGAATCCACGGCCAGAGTAGCCTAGTGTAGCCCTGTGTGAGGCTAAAGGTTCGGCTGAACCTGAAAAGAAACGCTGGTGGGTGTTACAGATGAGGCCTGGCCAAAACCCCTCTGCCTTCCTCAGACACAGCCTTCTGGACTGAATGACAGAGCAACTCCCCACCGGCCTGACCTCTCCAGACACAAGGTTAGACTTAATGAAGGACAGACATCAACCCAGCAGGGAGACAATCTGAGAGACAGGATCGGTATGTCTTACTTCGCCAGTCTTTTCCTCAGGTCTTTGATTTGGTCATTCTTCTTGGTGAGAATCTCTTTCATGTTTCGATAAGCTGCTGTTTGTTGGAATTTTTTCTCTAATTCCTGCATAGTGAAAAATGTCCGCCCATTAATAAGAAATAGTTAAGGAAAGAAATAACATATCTGATGAAAATATATATTTTGCCCTAATTTTACTAATATTGTGCTTATTTTATTTTCTAATTTTTACTATTTATTTATTTTTGCAGTACGCGGGCCTCTCACTGTTGTGGCCTCTCCCGTTGCGGAGCACAGGCTCCGGATGCGCAGGCTCAGCGGCCATGGCTCACGGGCCCAGCCACTCCGCGGCATGTGGGATCTTCCTGGACTGGGGCACGAACCCATGTCCCCTGCATCGGCAGGCGGACTCTCAACCACTGCGCCACCAGGGAAGCCCTATTTTCTAATTTTAAAAAATATATACTTATATAAAATTAAGACTATTCAAACTTTAAAAATACATTCTTTCAAATGGGAAGCTAATAAAATAGTAACATTTCCCAAGTACAATATTAGAAAATAACTCAAACATACTATGCCATAGACATGGGAAATCTATTTGAAAAAGTAAATTCATTTTCAGGTAAAATAAGCATGCTCTTTTTTCCAAATCCCAAAATACTGCCAGTATTTGAAGAGGAGGATTTTAAATTTAATTACATTTAGCTCCCATATTCTTAAGAGTCTAACCCCTAAAGCGAAAAAACCAGTTCTCCACATATCTCATATAAATTAAGAAAAAGGTACAGAACCCTTGAGAAAAAAGCCGCTCATCCCTCTGCCAGACTGTAAGAGGGCTGATCAGGAAGAGCAAAATGGATGCTCAGGGTGCCGGCTGTACGCCACCCTCAGTGGAGTATTTACCATAGAACAGAAGGAGTGTAGGTTTTTATTATCACAGATATTTTAGTGCCAAAGATGGAAGAATCTCAGTGTCCCCAAATGATAAATCTTTAGAACACAAATTGCCTAATACCTTGACAAAAAATGAAGTGAATATGTAGTTGTCCAACGTTTCCCTTAGTTACACTGCATTCATCACTTAATCGGATATAAACAGACAAATCTGACCTTTTCAGCCATGCTCAGCTGCTCCTGCACCCTGAGCAGGTCATGCTTGGCTGTCGCTAGATTCTCCTCCAGGGACTTCTGGTTTTCTGTCTGGTCATTAAGTGTCTTCTGAAACTCACTCTTTAAAGCAGCAACTGTGTTTTCCAAGTCACTCAAGTCTTGGGTCTTTATAAAATCCTATGAAAGATACATACACTCACATGATTTCATGCTGACATCCTAAATAGCAACTGCTTTAGATTCAGCATCACAGGTGACGGAAACAGATGATGATGTGTCTTGTGTGTGCATGTCAGCATCCCCCGCCAGCCTTCTCTGCCACTGCAGCCCAGTCAGGGTCACCAGCACACCCAGTTCACCCTCAGCACCCAGTGCACTGTGTCCTGAGCACAGCAGACACTCAGTGGTCACTGATTTCCAAGTATGTAAAATATGATTTATGAACTGCTGGAATTCCGAAAGAGGAACAAGAGAGGTGGGATCCTAAATTTGACAAGATTGTGTTTCCCCGAGTTGGGGTGGCAAATAGGCTTCATTTTTGAAAAGTTAAGGTAAAAAAATCCTGGTGAAGAATTTTTAATGATACAGATGGAAAAATAATAAAATTAATACAATTTATACAAAAAATGTAACAGACATGTTTTACAATATTATGAGAGCCTAATTAATGCTTACTGATTATATGGCTTGCTAAATTTACAAGATTTTAAGTTTTTTACATTAATTTGATATGCACATATTTGTATACTTCGTCAGTGTAATATAAGCAGCTGGATCTTCTACCTGGATCATGTTTTTAACTAGATAAAATTTATAAAGACAAAAGTTATATTAATGACAGGAAAATGGTCTATAATTGCTAACTATGAAGACGAAGCACTACTATCAACAAAAGAAGAATTCCTTACTTAGTTTTGAAATCTGGTTTTTAAAAAGATTTTATTTCACTGCATCTAGTGAAGGCCTGTACGCATTTTGCTTTTGCCAAATCTTAAAAGCAAAATTGGAGCAAAACCTTCAATGGCTTTTAAAACAAATTCATCATCCGAAAATGTTGGTAACTGGTTTACTTTTGAGAAACTAAAGCTGTTCTGGAGTATTTAGCTGTTTTATGGTCCTTGGTATATAATGATTGAAATTTATGGTCCTTGGTATATAATGATGGAAAATCATATATATTTCCTTTTTTTTTAGCCATATAAGACGCATCCTTTTATTTAAAAAATACCTACAGGGCTTCCCTGGTGGCGCAGTGGTTGAGAGTCCGCCTGCCGATGCAGGGGACACGGGTTCGTGCCCCGGTCCAGGAAGATCCCACATGCCGCGGAGCTGCTGGGCCCGTGAGCCATGGCCGCTGAGCCTGCGTGTCCGGAGCCTGTGCTCCGCCACGGGAGAGGCCACAACAGTGAGAGGCCCGCGTACCGCAAAAAAAAAAAAAAAAAAAAAAGAAAAATACCTACAGACTGGGCTTCCCTGGTGGCGCAGTAGTTGAGAGTCCGCCTGCCAATGCAGGGGACACGGGTTCATGCCCTGGTCCGGGAAGATCCCACATGCCGCGGAGCGGCTAGGCCCGTGAGCCATGGCTGCTGAGCCTGTGCATCTGGAGCCTGTGCTCCGCAACGGGAGGGGCCACAACAGTGAGAGGCCCACATACCGCAAAAAACAAAACAAAACAAAAAACCTACAGATAAAATAATGTAATGTCTGAGACTGGCTTCAAAAAAACATGGGGGGGAACTTCCCCAGTGGCGCAGTGGTTAAGAATCTGCCTGCCAATGCAGGGGACACAGGTTCGAGCCCTGGTCCGGGAAGATCCCACATGCTGCGGAACAACTAAGCTCATGCACCACAACTACTGAGCCTGCGCTCTGGAGCCCGCAAGCCACAACTACTGAGCCCATGAGACATGACTACTGAGCCCGTGAGCCACAACTACTGAGCCTCCGTGCCACAGCTACTGAAGCCTGCGCGCCTAGAGCCCATGCTCCGCAACGAGAAGCCACCACAATGAGAAGCCCACGCTTGCTGCAACTAGAGAAAGCCTGTGCACAGCAATGAAGACCCAACGCAGCCAAAAAATTAATTAATTAAAAAAACCCAAAAAACATGGAGAAAGGGAGAAGAAAGTAGAGGTAAATATGAAACAGACTGGCCATGTCTTGATGACTGACTGGTAAAGCAGAGTGATGAGTACCTGGGGTGCATTACACTATTCTCTCTACTCTTGTACATGTTTGAAATTTTCCATAGAAAAAGTATAACCAAAGTCTAATGAAGTAAGTTTGGAGATTGTTTAGTAGACATTTACAATGGCACTACAACCACTAGAAAAGCCAGTGCTGCAATGAAAATTCACTCCAATGGTCCTGCTGACAGGATCCTATTACAGCATCTAATCTCAACGGAAAGGCCAAAGGAGGCAGAACTGAGCACACGATGACTTCCAGGGCAGAGTGATACTCAGTCATTCCATTCAGACAAGCTTGGAGAACTTCACTGGATTTCACTGTATTACGGAAACACAGCTAGATATAGGCGGATTAGAAGATGCATGACGAGTAAATTCATTCTGTTTTGTCACACTCACCAAAGGGAAACTTAAGTAATAATAAGTTCTGTATAATAATAACTAAAAACTCTTCCTTTCTTCCCGTTGTAATTGAAAGGGCAAAGTGAAAGGGAGAAGAATTTTTAAAAAATAAATTTAAGCATATCTCGTATGCCAATGGGCTCTGGGATATGTGAAGTACATGAGCTGTGTATCTGCCCCCACTGCCCTCAACAGGCGCTCACCTGGCCTTTCCTGGACAAGTTTGTCTCGATGCAGAACTACCGTGGTGGCCTCCCTCTCAGGGACTGGCTGGCTGTGGGGCATAATACTGATAGTAGCTAAGACTTAATATAAGTTTATAACTTGATCATCTAGAAAATGTGAAAATGCTACAACTGATTTCACCTTCTGGGTTCCTTGATCAAGCTGTAAATCTTGCAGTGCTCTTTCTAGTTTTGACTTCTCATCCAATGCATTTGTTGCCTATAATCAAGATTAAACAAAATACATTCAGTACTTAGTCTGTAAGTAACTCTTTCAATAATTTTGTTAAAGTATTTCTCGGTTACCTGTGTTTCAAGGGTCTTCAGCCTTGACTTTAATTTCTCATTCTCTTCTTGAAGTCTTAAAATTTCCTTTGTGAGTAAATTCAAGTTTTATTATGTTAGCCAAAGTATTTTTAATCCTTTGTTTCACTTAAAAATTTAATTTTTATATTAAATTACATAAAAGCTCAAAAGTCTGCATGCCCTGGTTACTGGTAGTATTCCAGTTTTACCCAGCCCACCAGCCTCAACACGTATGAGTCATCTCTGGCTCTAAGACTTCTAGTTTCTTCTTTCACAGTCTCTCAGGCTTTTTGCAGCCAAGTCCCTCTCCCCTGCCATCTCTCACCTAGCTGATCCTGCAACCCTTGGGTTTGTTCTCATCCTACACTGTGCACCACTTGCTGCTTATCCTCAAGACACAGTCTTCATCATTCCATACCCTGTGCCCAGCCCCTAAGTGGTTCCAACTGAGCTGAGGTCCAAGGGCCTTGCTCATCAGCAGCTCCGTCACAAGCATCACCTGTCAGTGCAGTCTCACTTCTTACTATACCCCAGCACATGCAGCATCGCCCAGCTGGAGAGCCTGCACTCTGCTCCAAGGCATGCCAGCCTCCTCTCTGCCTCTGACTGCTGCCCACTCTGTTCCTCTGCTGGCCATACCATTTCTCTTCCCTCTGACGATTCAATCTGCTACACCTTTCAGCCCAGCTCAGGCACCACCTTACCCAAGAGCCTGTCCTCAACTACTCTTACCCACATGGAAATGTGTCTTCTCTGCCACCCTGTGGCACCTTTGGCACCAGGTTAGTGGCAACTGTGGCACACAGGTTAGCATTCTGCTGTCTCTGTTCCTAGAATATTAGTTATCCCTTCCCAACGAGACTACAAGGTTTTTAAGGGCAAAAGGCCAGGTATTACTTTTCTTTTTATGTAACAATATCTAGCATAATGTTGAGAACACAAGAGTCACGAAAAATAGTTGTATATCAGTAATTAATCTTTATAAACCTCTTAATTAAAAAATCTCTTCACTGTTATCACAGCTCATAAACTTCAAATGTCCATCAATAAACACTTTCCAAAATTCTATGCTCTTCACTTCATTATGAAAAGATGCAATCAAGAGCTGCTTCAGACTCTCTGGGAGTTAAGTGTGTCCTCTTCTGGCCCACCAGGTACCATTCAGTACAACTACTGCGATGGGCTAATTACCCTCAGTGGACCAAAGCCTGAATCAACACCTTCCACCCAGTCTCTCTACCCTAGAGCTGGGCAGGCAGTGAGCATACATCCTTAGAGAGTTTGCCATTTCTTAAAATGATGGCAACATTACCTTGTTTAGGAGTTCTGCTGTTCCACCTTCGTTAAGTGGAGCAAGTTTTGGCTTTATGTTATCTATGATGGGCTGAAACAAAACAAAGAAACCAAACTGAAATCACCACTGAATAAAACACGTGTAATCACTGAACTCTTGTACTTTCTAAGTGGAAGACACTGTGTAAACATATTCACTGAGATATCAGCTAGATTTTCATTGGTTTGGATCTCTGCTACGTCCTAGTGCTTAGGATAGTGCCTGGCCCACAGTGCCCAATGCAAATTAGAGATAAAAACAAAACCCATCCTCCTTGTATCTTTAAAAAAAAACAACAAAAAACAGATGGAAGAGAAAGGAGGGAGGGAAGGTACTCAAAGCCAAAGCCGATAAAGATCCTAGTATCTAGAGACTGGGATTTTAAACTGTGGGAGCTAAAACGGAGATTTCTGCATGAACCCCAGAAAAATTGTAATAATGATGAGGATTTAGGTAAACTACATTACGGATGAGTAACTTGACACAAACATTCTGGCAGTTTAGCCATATGTATTAAAACAAAACAATTCATGCCCTCTGACCTAGAAATTTCTTAGCTAGAAATATGTTCCAAAGGAATAATTAGAAGATTGTTTTGTACGTGTATGTTCATGGATTGATCTTGGCAGTGTTTTACCATGTAACACCACAGAGGATTTATGGTGCATCTACACAATGGAATGCTAAGTGGTCACTACAGGTAATGAGAATGATTAAAGAGACAAGCAGGTAACTACTAGTACTGTCTCCACTTGACAGATGCGGGGAACGAGGCTCAGCCATCTCAGGTAACCTGCTCAAGGTCGCACAGCTGAGGAGTGACAGTGCCAGGATGCATGACCCCAACGCCTGTGCTCCGCATCATCTGAGTGAAGAGCTTGCATGGCAGGGAGGCGGGTGGACTGCAGGGATGTTGTGTGTATGCGCATGCGTGTGTGAGGTAGTAGACAAAAACAAGTTTTTCACAGTTACTTCCAAAACTTATCTTTTTTCTCCTAAAGATCTGAGAGGCAAGCTTGGAATTCTGCTCCTGAGTTGAATGCTTTTCCTTGAGAGTTCTCACTTTAATCTCTGAATGCTCTGAGCAACTTGAGGATTTTAAACACTGGCTATTAAGGTATGGACTTATAAGGACCAAAAATTACCTTTTTATTTGAAGATGTAAATTCTGCCTTTTCAAATTCTGCAACTTGTTCCAATAATTCTCTTGAAGACAAAAACAAATAGGAAAAAATATTTGTTTAGAATAGATTTGTATCATACACACAAGAAGAATAAAAGCAGGACTTCCCTGGTGGTCCAGCAGTTAAGACTCTGTGTTCCCAATGCGGGGGGCCCAGATTCGATCCCCGGTCAGGGAACTAGAGCCTGCGCGCTGCAACTAAAAAAAGATCCCGCACACCACAACAAAGATCCCGCGTGCCACAACTAAGACCTGGCACAGCCAAATAACTAAATAAATAAAATTTAGAAAGAAAAAAAAGAAGAAGAATAAAAGCACTGGTACCAATCTATTACACGCCAGAAACAATAGAGCAAGATGAACAAAACTTCACCACATCAAAAATATTTAGTTACTAATGGTCGAGAACCTAAGTTCCATGCACTCAAATTTGAATCTCCATAGCACCTACTATTTTGTACCTACTGAGTGTACAATATAATCGCTAGAACTAAATTACAATGTTAATACAACTATGTCTGAAATTTGTAGTCAACACTGTATTTTTGAGGTGCTAAAGGGAAATTGCTCTATAATATACATTGTTAGCTAGTAGAGGTTCAAGGAAAACTGAGTTTTAATAGAGTAGCCTCGGAAAAATAAAATTAGTTCACATCTACTGGAAAAGAGTATGGTAAATTCTCAAGGAAGACAGATGGTTTGGGGGATCCACCTGAACATTTCCTTTTATTTGCAAAGGTACCTGGGGGCTGACTATACAAAAGCTTACAGAGTGAATGGCAGTAACTACTCTCCTAAGCTTCTTAATAGGTCAGTTTCTCAAAGTTTTCTCACCAGTTATCTACTGGCAGTTGGTGAAGCTAAATGGTTTCCTTCCCTACCCGAGGCCACAGCACTGTCCGCAAGCCGCGCTGCACCTGTGCTTAGCAAACGGCCCCTGGGCTCGGTATCAGTCTTTCCAGATCTCTGGCATGACTTTTCTTAGACTGAGTTTCAATTTCATTGATTTTACCATATTTTTTAAAAATTAATGAGCTTTTTGATATAGTTCAGATAATGAAACTTTTTTTACTTTCCCTATTTTAAAGATCAGTATATAATTTTAATGCAATTATTTAGAAATAAACTTCCAATACTACTATGTGTGATTTGATGGTATTTGAATTAACTTTTCAACTGTTTCATAATCTTTTTTTCTTAGTTGACCTATCTCTGAAGACTTGTTATAATACTGATCAGGCTAACCAGAGATACCATATGGAATAATTACTTATAGCCTTAAGAGCAATCTCATAAATCTCAGAGGCCTTTATAACACCTAGGAATAGTGGAAACAGGGCATTTTGAAGAGGATGCCGAGCAGCACCTAAGAGATCACTTAGTAACTGGATGCTCTGCTGTTACCTTACCCAAATTTTCTCACACACCAGGCCCAAGCAAAGCAGCAAAGATATTCACTAACTTTTTTTTTTTTTTTTTTGCGGTACGCGGGCCTCTCACCGTTGTGGCCTCTCCTGTTGCAGAGCACAGGCTCTGGACGCGCAGGCTCAGCAGCCATGGCTCACGGGCTCAGCCGCTCCGCGGCATGTGGGATCTTCCCGGACCGGGGCATGAACCCACGTACCCTGCGTCGGCAGGCGGACTCTCAACCACTGTGCCACCAGGGAAGCCCTCATTAACTTTTAAGTTCATGCTTGGGCCTCTATTGTCATAACTGTGGATACAAATTTTAGTACCTGTTTTCAAGTTCAGAGATGTCTGTCTGTAGCTTGAGGTACCACTTCTCAGCCTGTGAGAAAAGCTGCCGCAGAAGTAGCACATTGGTGTAGGCCGTGTTGATGAGCTCAGACTCCACCTCGCTGTGGACCACGGCCTGTAACCCATTCAGGACTTCAGAGACTTCATCTATGGTGAAGGTCTCCTCCACCAGCCTGAAAAACAACCACAATCCAAAACCTCTGGATAAACAACAACAACTATTTACAAAGTAAAACAAAAGTAAGAAACCCACATCATGTCACCTGAGGCAGCGGCCCTCAACCTTCTGTGGAAGACAACTGTTCCATGGACATGGGGGTGGGGATGGGGGGATGCTTTCGGGATGATTCAAGCTCATTACATTTATTGTGCCCTTTATTTCTATTATTATTACATTGCAATGTATAGTGAAATAATTATACAACTCACCATAATGCGGAATCAGTGGGAATTATTATGGTCCCTGTGCAGTCAATTCTCTCTGCTAATGATAATCTGTATTTGCAGCTGCTCCCCAGCGCTAGCATCACTGCCTCAGCTCCACCTCAGATCATCAGGCATTAAATTCTCATAAGCACAACCTAGATCCCTCGCGTGCACAGTTCACAGTAGGGTTTGCGCTCCTATGAGAATCTAATGCCGCTGCTGATCTGACAGGAGGCGGAGCTCAGGCAGTAATGCGAGCGAAGGGGAGCGGCTGTAAATACAGAGGAAGCTTCACTTGCTCGCCTGCCTGCCTGCCCGCCGCTCACCTCCTGCTGTCCGGCCCGGTTCCTAACAGGACATGGACTGGTACCAGTCCATGGCCCAGGGCTTGGGGACCCCTGATCTAAGGGTTTAAAGAGTTTAGCGAAAGTCCCTCTGGAAATTATCTTCTTTATTAATAAAACAGTTTGAAAATAATTTAAGCTCAATTAATTTTTGATGTCTATTTAAATGATTAAACTGGTTCGCTCTTCAAATGTGCACATCCTTTAATACAAGTATGTGCTCAGAAACATTCCCCGAACTATCTACTTTTTTCTTTAGCTTTTCAGTGAAAATCTTTAATCTCCCCTAAAATTAGTTTTATCACATTTAATTATTTCATAAGTCACCTGAGAGGTGTAATTTCTCCTTTCTTTATATCATTTGTCTAGCATTTCGATGACTGAATGACCATTCACATGTTAGTAAATGCCTATAAGAAAATCAATGGTAATTATATATTGCTTCTCTTAGCATTCTTGAGACCCAAAAGAAAAAAATCCTAATTTAATTAAAGCTCCATTAAAACAAACATCATCATCAAAAGGATTAAAGATCGACTCTTCCACAGAGAACGTTTGTGTTGGAAGGGAACTCTTGAGCCATTTTCTTCAATTCCCTCACTTCACAGATGGAACACAGGCTCAGAAGGTGGCGGTGACTTGCCCATGGTCCCAACTCCACAATCATTTCCAACAATCTCAGGAACATGCCCAACAGCTGAATCCTTGAGAAAGCTTCCACGCATGCCTCCTACGATCAATGACAGTTTTATAGTAACACAGTCTCCTCCACTCCCTGCCTCCAGCCTCAAACTGTTTTATCCCTCAGATGCTCAGCAGATGAAGAGCTACAGCCCCGACCTCAAGTCATCTTCTCCATCATTCCAAAAGGACATAACGAAGGGAGTTACACCAAACTTTATTTGATTTACCATTCTTTAATGTTTCATTTACCCAGCAGAATTTAACCACTCTAAAAAAAACCAAAACTTTATTTTTGATGTAAGTCCTTATTAAATATATTAACAATCTTTCTACATTCTTTAATAGAACAAAGCAAATCTGCTTAAAAATGTTTTTTTTTTTTTTTTTTTTGAGCAACCCAAGTTCATTATTATGACCAGCAGTTAAGGTACTCCAATGCATAAAGTAAATAATGGGTACTTTCTCTGGCTGTCTCATAGACTCACCAATCAGATTGCTGCTTACCTCTGCTGTGGGTTAGGAAGCCAGATTATCAGATTAGAATAATGGATCGAACAGGTAACAGTCTACAGCTGAGGGTCTCTGCTATTGAGTGAAGTTAATGACTTTATCACAGCTACAGATCACTTGGAGACCTTTTTCATTTATGTCTTGACATTTAAGTGTGCCAAAATCTGATCCCCAAGTAATCTGATGTCTCTTTATTATTCAGTCCTTTTGGTTGGCTTCCCTATTATCCTCTATTACTAAATTTTCTATGGACTTTTATTATCTTCCACTATTGGTCCAACTAAACTAATTATCATCTCTTGCTACAAATCAACTAATAATTTTGGTACTAGTCAGCAAGCTTTTCATGGTTTCCTGCTGTTTTCTCTTCTTCTAATTCTTCAATATAAACTACATAGGTGTTTTCTTGCTAACTGCCATGTCTTATGGCTCTAATCTTTTAATTAATAACTTAAGTAATTAAGGTTCTGGAATCTTTAATACAGCAAGCCAATCATTAACCCACAAGCACTTCACTGTTTCCTGACTGCCCTTCTGAAACTTTGCAATCCCTCAATTATCATTATATGCATGTTTAGTAACAGACTGCTCCCACCACAATCTGATTTCTTGAGTATCACATATCCATAAGGCTTAGTGTAGCTGCTCTCAATGAATAATTTGATCATGATATCCTGGCAATGGTTTGTAAGGCCTCTCTGCTACAGCACCCCCATACTGGCCACCAGAAGGGATCCATGTTCCTTCCCACTGGGTTTCCTTAGAATTCTCTGATACCTGCTCTCCTTGAGGTCTTGGAAGCAGGAATCTACAGTTTTGAGTCTCAAGCCTCTTTTTGAACGAGCAAAACGCATGTAATTAATAACTTCATTTTGATGGTGCTCATTCAGACCCAACTCTGCCTGAAAAAAAGAATTTAATTGTTAGTCTTGAAGATATAATAAAGGAACCAACAATGAAAACATACAGGTTATCCTGTGGTGGAGACTGGCAGATGTCCACTAAATTCTGTTCTTCCCATCTTCCCAGACACATGGCTGCCCAACTAGAAAACACTCCCCAGCCCTCCGTGAAGTCAGGTGTGGCCACATGACTACTTCTCAGCAATGGATGTGAGAAGAATAAGAGCTACTTCTAAAGCCTGGGACTTAAGACATGGGGCACACCTTTGCCACACCTTATTTCTCTGAAACCTGGGGGTGGTGACTCCGCTGAACCATGCGGACAGCACAGTGTCCTGGGGGCTGGGGGAACAGCAAGCTGAAAGGGGCTGGTATCCCTGGAACGACTTTGTGGAGCAGCACTGACCTCATACCTAACTATGATGAGCAGTGAGAGGGCTGTTAAGCATGAGATAAATAAACTTCTGTATTCTTTTTTTTTTTAATCTTTATTGAATTTGTTACAATATTAGTTCTTTTTTTTATAAATTTATTTATTTTTGGCTGCGTTAGGTCTTTGTTGCTGCGCTCAGGCTTTCTCTAGCTGCAGCGAGCGGGGGCTACTCTTTGTTGCGGTGCGCAGGCTTCTCATTGTGGTGGCTTCTCTTGTTGCGAAGCACGGGCTCTAGGCATGCGGGCTCAGTAGTTGCGGCTCATGGGCTTAGTTGCTCTGCGGCATGTGGGATCTTCCCAGACCAGGGCTCGAACCCGTGTCCCTCGCATTGGCAGGCAGATTCTTAACCACTGCGCCACCAGGGAAGCCCAAACTTCTGTATTCTTTAAGGTACTGGGTTTTTTTCTTTCTTTCTTTTTTTAATCTCTATTACAGAAACTTAACCTTATCCCATCTCACACAGCTTTAAAAACTATATTTGGTTTTGAAATAGCCACTAATTGGTCTTGATTTTAAACCTTGACAACTATAAGCTAGAAATTAATAAAGCTTTTTCATTTTATAGCTATACTGAAAATTAAAGAAGGAAATTATAAAAGTGAACCTCTAATGCAGGGGACTGCATAAGTCAGGATTATCTTTATTGTAAGAATAACCTGTCCATGGGAGACAAAGGTCTAACTCTCATTCTCAGCACAGTGCTGGGCTGCATTGTGGAGGCCAGCACCAAGGTCACTGGGCATGACCTCCTTCACCCCCCAAGCCCCGCACCATGGCTTTGCTGCATCTACATACATCCTTACCTTCTCTCAGCAGTTTCCATTCCCTGAGAACAGAAGTCTACAAGGGCCATGACCTTGTCCCTCTGGTTCCCTGAGTATCCCCGGGACGACTCATAGTGCGTGGCACACAACAGACATGTGCCTGACAAGTGAACTGAAAGAGTTCCTCCTTCTGAAGGCCATCATGGCCTTAATGCGTTCTCTTTCAAGCTCCTGGGGGACTTTATTTAACCAATTACTCCCCGTCTCAACTCTCTGTACGTTTCTTCTTCCCCTCGGACCATAGAGAAGACTGTGAACATAAATCTCACTCATGCTAAAAAAATACAAAACCAGAAATTCCCTCCAGCTACTGCTGCATTTCTCTACTTCCCTTCTACTCTTGCTGTCTCCATTCTATATGCTGTTCAAACTGCCTTTGCGAAGCTCACCAGCAACTTCTTAGTAACAAATCCAACTACTGTGGCCGATGCTTTTCTGTCCACTGACCTGCTCCATTCTTTGGCTGCTAACCCCACCTCCCTTCTTGATCTCATCTGTAGGCTCCTCTTGGGCTTGCCTCTTAAGTAGCTGTACTTCCCAGGGCCCTGCCTGGGGACCCTTACTCTTGTCATTCTATATCCTCTCCTTGATGACATGATCTATCTCAAGATGTCAACTGTTATCTATATGCATCTGACTCTCAAATATAACAGGCTGGCCTACAGACATGTACCCCCAACCACATGATGAATGGCTCTAACAAGTCTTCTTCTCCCTCACATTGTTCTTAATATTTCTACAATTCAAGATGTTAAAGTTCAATAATTTAAGAATTACCCAAGGCATTACGATGTTCTCTAATGGTCATTTATCTAGTAGACTAATGTTTCAGAACAACTAGTTGAGGTATTTTGACCACTGTAAACCAACACATATGAGATATGTACTTACCTTAAATTTCATGACTTTACCTTATTTATTAAAATGGTAACTAAGATCTTGCCTTAGAGCTAGACAAAGTAAATGGAAAGATGTTTCTTACGTTTTGGTTTATAATGATTATTAGCCAACTCCCTGAACTAATGTCGAACATTAGAAATAATAATAGTAATGATGATAACAGCTAAAAGCCATTGAGGGGTTACAATGTGCCAGGCATTACCTCATTTAATCCTCAGTACAACCCTATGATAAAGGTAGTATAAACCTGCTTTACAGGGACTTCCCTGGTGGTCCAGTGGGTAGGACCCCATGCTCCCAATGCAGGGGGCCTGGGTTTGATTCATGGTCGGGGAACTATATCCTGCACGCCACAACTAAGACCCAGAGCAGCCAAAATAAATAAATAAATTATGTTTTTTAAAAAAAACCCTACTTTACAGATAGAAAAGTGAGATACAGAGAAGAAAGATTTTCTATGCTACTGAAATAGGTAAGTGGGAGAGCAGGGATCTGAACCAGGCAGTCTAACTCCACAGCCCCCACTCAACTTGGCTATTTCAAATCCTTTTTGGAAAATGTCAGAGTTTAAATAAATAAAAGAAAACAAACATGTTATAGTTGCATATGCACCTGAGTTGTGACTCACAACAAGACAGATCTCCAACAGGCATTTGAAAAAAGAACTGAATACCTACATTAGAAAAGATGTTATCTCTTATAGTCGCATAAGTATGGGCAAGAATATCCTACAATTGGAAATAACTCAAAACAATGTCACATCTTGCTAAAAACAATCCCATAAACAAATTTTCAATTATTCTTCCTTGTTTATAGTCTTAAGTTCATAAGGCCTCCATACTCCCCAAACTCCTTCTCTAACCCCATTTCCCAGAATTCTACCATAAGGACACTCTACTTCAGTCAGACTAGTCTGCTCATCAGAAGCATGATTTAACATTTCCTGCTTATACTTTCACTCTCATTACCCCAATCTTTGACTAAAAGTACCTCCCCATTCTTATTCAAGAATCTGAACCAACCCAGTGGTGTGCTGGTAAATGCTTAACAACAGGCTTTTGGGTGGGGGGGTATGAAACTGATTTGTGGCCCTTGCTGATTTCTGTGGTATAAAAACTCCCAGCAAGGCTGATTTCAAGCTACCAAGGTAATGTCACTGAATGCAGAGATGAGAAGAAATGCACACGATTGGCTCTCACCAGCCAGTGCGACCATGCTCCAGGAAATCACCAAATTCCTACCCATCCTTCAAGACCAAACCTGTTTTACCTACTCTGTGAAGCCTCCCAATATGCCCTCAGTAACTCTAGTTATGCCTTCCTCCAAAAATTAGCACATATCAACTCTGCTACTCATTTGGCAACACCACAGACTAATTACTACCTTGTACTATTAGCAGTCTTTTTTTCCAGATGTTGCTCCTTCAAGTAGACTGTAAGCTCCTGAGGGCCTGAATCATTTCTTATACCACACAGCTCCCCATACAGTGCCTTGTGCAGAGTATGTGGCCAATTCAAATCTGTTAATTATTTTCTCTTCAGTCAAGAAAAGTCTTGACTGTCCCAAGACCATGAAGAAAAAATTACAAAAACTGAGGATGAACTTTAAGACAAAAGACAGAAAAGTTACTCTAAAATGGATGGAGTTAAGAAAGGGAGCAGGAATAAGCAGCTGAGGGGGAATCGGGAAGATGGCGGAAGAGTAAGACGCGGAGATCACCTTCCTCCCCACAGATACACCAGAAATACATCTACACGTGGAACAGCTCCTACAGAACACCTACTGAACGCTGGCATTAGATCTCAGACCTCCCAAAAGGCAAGAAACTCCCCAGGTACCTGGGTAGGGCAAAAGAAAAAAGAATAAACCGAGACAAAAGAATATGTACAGGACCTGCACCAGTGGGAGGGAGCTGTGAAGGAGGAAAGGTTTCCACACACCAGGAAGCCCCTTCGTGGGCGGAGACTGCGGGTGGCGGAGGGGGAAAGCTTCGGAGCTGCGAAGGAGAGCACAGCAACAGGTAGGCGGAGGGCAAAGCGGAGAGATTCCCACACAGGTGCCGACCGGCACTCACCAGCCCGAGAGGCTTGTCTGCTCCCCTGCCGGGGTAGGCAGGGCTGGGAGCTGAGGCTCGGGCTTCGGTCGGAGCGCCGGGAGAGGACTGGGGTTGGCAGCGTGAACACAGCCTGCAGGGGGTTGTTAGTGCACCACGGCTAGCCGGGAGGGAGTCCGGGGAAAAGTCTGGACCTGCCAAAGAGGCAAGAGACTTTTTCTTCCCTCTTTGTTTCCTGGTGCGCGAGGAGAGGGGATTAAGGGCGCTGCTTAAAGGAGCTCCAGAGACGGGCGCGAGCCGCGTCTAACAGCGCGGACCCCAGAGACGGGCATGAGACGCTAAGGCTGCTGCTGCCACCACCAAGAAGCCTGTGTGTGAGCACAGGTCACTCTCCACACCTCCCTTCTGGGGAGCCTGTGCAGCCCACCACTGCCAGGGTTCCGGGATCCAGGGACAACTTCCCCGGGAGAACGCACGGCGCGCCTCAGGCTGGTACAACGTCACGCCGGCCTCTGCCGCCGCAGGCTCACCCCGCATCGTGCCCCTCCCTCCCCCCCGGCCTGAGTGAGCCAGAGCGCCCGAATCAGCTGCTCCCTTAACCCCGTCCTGTCTGAGCGAAGAGCAGACGCCCTCTGGCGACCTACACGCAGAGGCGGGGCCAAATCCAAAACTGAGCCCTGGGAGCTGTGCGAACAAAGAAGAGAAAGGGAAATCTCTCCCAGCAGCCTCAGGAGCAGAGGATTAAATCTCCACAATCAACTCGATGTACGCTGCATCTGTGGAATACCTGAATAGACACTAATTACTACCTTGTACTATTAGCAGTCTTTTTTTCCAGATGTTGCTCCTTCAAGTAGACTGTAAGCTCCTGAGGGCCTGAATCATTTCTTATACCACACAGCTCCCCATACAGTGCCTTGTGCAGAGTAAGTGGCCAATTCAAATCTGTTAATTATTTTCTCTTCAGTCAAGAAAAGTCTTGACTGTCCCAAGACCAAGAAGAAAAAATTACAAAAACTGAGGATGAACTTTAAGACAAAAGACAGAAAAGTTACTCTAAAATGGATGGAGTTAAGAAAGGGAGCAGGAATAAGCAGCTGAGGGGGAATCGGGAAGATGGCGGAAGAGTAAGACGCGGAGATCACCTTCCTCCCCACAGATACACCAGAAATACATCTACACGTGGAACAGCTCCTACAGAACACCTACTGAACGCTGGCATTAGATCTCAGACCTCCCAAAAGGCAAGAAACTCCCCAGGTACCTGGGTAGGGCAAAAGAAAAAAGAATAAACCGAGACAAAAGAATATGTACAGGACCTGCACCAGTGGGAGGGAGCTGTGAAGGAGGAAAGGTTTCCACACCCCAGGAAGCCCCTTCGTGGGCGGAGACTGCGGGTGGCGGAGGGGGAAAGCTTCGGAGCTGCGAAGGAGAGCACAGCAACAGGTAGGCGGAGGGCAAAGCGGAGAGATTCCCACACAGGTGCCGACCGGCACTCACCAGCCCGAGAGGCTTGTCTGCTCCCCTGCCGGGGTAGGCAGGGCTGGGAGCTGAGGCTCGGGCTTCGGTCGGAGCGCCGGGAGAGGACTGGGGTTGGCAGCGTGAACACAGCCTGCAGGGGGTTGTTAGTGCACCACGGCTAGCCGGGAGGGAGTCCGGGGAAAAGTCTGGACCTGCCAAAGAGGCAAGAGACTTTTTCTTCCCTCTTTGTTTCCTGGTGCGCGAGGAGAGGGGATTAAGGGCGCTGCTTAAAGGAGCTCCAGAGACGGGCGCGAGCCGCGTCTAATGTATATGTATAACTGATTCACTTTGTTATAAAGCAGAAACTAGCACACCATTGTAAATCAATTATACTCCAATAAAGATGTAAAAAGAAAAAGAAAGAAGCAGCTGAGTTCAGTAGGAGAAATAGCATTAGCCCGGGAAACAGCACTCATAAACATTTGCTTCCCCATATGCACATATGTACACTATATGTACACGAATCACATCATTAGAGAGAAAACAGAATGGGTTGATGTGTGGTGTAAGTAGAGAAAGCACTGGATTAGAAACCAAATGTAAGCCTAGCTATGAAACTTTCTGTTAGCAAATCACTTAACCTCATTGACACCAGTTGTCAGCTGTTAAATCAGAGAAGATATGATGATCAGCTGTAAAATATGTAGAAATAGTGGGAGGTATCCAAATAGGGAAATTAGAATTTGTTTGAATTTTGTTGCAAAAAGATTCTACTAAAAAAAAAATAGCTAAAACACAGAGCAAGAATCCTACCAGAGCACTGCCAAGCTAGTGTCCTGAAATTGTGCCATAAAGTGAGGGGAGAGTGGTGAAGGTGCCAGAAATGGTTCCCTATTCCTGACCATACTCCAAAGTCCATATACAGCTTTACCATGAGAAGTATAAGGATGAAAATGTAATGATAAAAATGAACACAACCTAATAAAACCTATTATATACTGAATGCTTAATATTTTAACAGGTATTGGGCTATCTGTTCTATATGCATTATCTCATTTATCATTTTAACAACCGAAGTATACTTATTATCTGCAATTTACTAATGAAGAAACTGAGCCTGACTCCAAAACCTCAGTCGTTAAGCAAATTGATAGAAAGGAATTACAGAAGATAGAATGGGAGCAAATGTCAACCTTCTTGTGAAATCACCATCATTTTTTCAACTTGTTTCTGATATTTTAGGGAAATCAAGAGAATGAGAGGGACAAGCTCAAGCAGGGTAGGGAACGGTCTGTTTTGTTCACAGCTGTACCCTCAGCTGCAAGAGAGTGCTTGGGACATAGCGTGGGCTAAATAGGAATTCTGGTTGCTGAGGTATTTTAGTAGCCCATTCCAGTGGTGCCCCCAACCCTGGAGTTATCTTTTTTTCTCAACACTTCAGTACTGTGCCTTCTTCTAAAAACGGTTGCTATTTAAGTTGGCATTCTATATACGCTGGCGTGATTACTGGGATATGCTCTAGCATACAGGAAAACGTGCCTTCTTTTGAACAGGTCAAAACACAAGAAATGTCACTCAAGTTTTCACAGCTATAAAATAGGGGCTGGAACTCTTACAGTCACTCTCACATCAGGAAGTTGTATTCAATCACATTCTTCCTCCTCGGCTCGTTAACATAATGCTGCCAAAGTGTGTGTGTGTGTGTGTGTGTGTGTGTGTGTGTGTGTGTGTGTGTGTCTGCGAGCGCAAGCGCGCGCGTGTGTGTGTATCTGTGTCTGCGAGCGCATAAACTTGGGAGTTTTTAGAATCGAATGAGAATCCCGCTTTGAGCCTTCTGCTGGCAGCCGGTTCCCTCCAGCTCTCTTCGTCAGCCACCTGTGAAGAGTGACTTGCCCCGGGCACCTCAGGCAGGAGCGAGGAATGAAGCGACGCGGCGGAGCGCGGCAGCTAGGAGAGGGCTCCACCTAGGATTATCCCGGAAGGGCTTCGGCCGAGGCTAACAGAGCCTCTCGCACCCGGCGCAGCCTCGCCTCCTCAGGGAGGCTCAGGGCCGGACTCAGACCCGTTGCAGGCCAGGGTATCACCCCGGGGCCCCGGCTCTGCATCTCTCCTCGGCGCGGGCCGGCGTTACCCCGCCGGCTACTCACCATGGCGACGGACAGGAGTCAGCGGTCTGGAAAAGCGGGAGGGGCCAGGCGCAGCTTCGTCAGGCCCGGCGTCTCCAAGGTAAGTTGGACCGCAGAGGACGCGAAGGGAGGGCGGCTTGTTTAGAAGCCTCCGGTTGCTAATGGCAACCTATGCACGTGACCCTGGAATGATGCACTGTTATTGGTCCTCAAGATCACGCGACAGGAAGTGCCTTGTGACCGGCCGACAGCCGCATGCGCATTTGCTCCCACAGCCGGGAAGTCCCTCCTTTTCGTGCCACGCTGACTTTGGGGGAGGCCGCCGTTGCCAATGGTAACGGAAGTGGAGCGTCCGCCTGACTCCCCACCGCACCCGGGAATCGCGGGGCATCTGGGTCTGCTTTGCTGCTCAGGGCTTGTCCTGCACTTCCTGTGACCTGGCGGCCCCGAGGGCCGTGGCCTCGACCGTTGACACCCGACCTTCTAACGGTCTCGTGGGGCGTCCCAGACTTATTTCTCTTCTCTCCCAAGTGTTCCTACTTGGCCGAGATAGGCCAACAGCACCAGTGCTGCCAGGTTCCTGGATAGAGCTTTGAACGACTCACTCCCCACCGCTCCCATTTTTTCCCCTCTTATATTCTTGGTAAAAATGTCTAATATAGCACCTTTTTCCTTAAAAAAAAAAAAATTGCGAACGGAATTAGTGAAAGAGCAGTGAATTTCAAACTATTATGCCTAGATCATCAGGGAAGCGTGTTGTACAAATGCTTCCCTGGCCTAACCCCCAGAAATCCTGAATCACTCTGGGTTTGGAATCAGCCTCTTTTACCGACCCTCCAGGATTGATCATGGATCACTCTTTAAGAAACACTTTCCTTGGGACTTCCCTGGTGGCTCAGTGGTTAAGAATCCGCCTGCCAATGCAGGGGACATGGGTTCAATCTGTGGTCCTGGAAGGTCCCACGTGCCACGGAGCAACTAAGCCCGTGCGCCACAACTACCGAGCCTGCGCTCTAGAGCCGGCAAGCCACAACTACTGAGCCCATAGGTCACAACTACTGAAGCCTGTGCACCTGGAGCCCATGCTCCACAAACCATTCAGTGGGCATTTCAGAGGCTCAGAAGACAGAAACACGAGCAGATACAATCACTGGGGAGGCTAAAAAGTGAGCCCCTCATGATAGACATTGAAATGAGAAGGAGCACAGAGCCGGGAGCTTTCTGAGAATCTGGGAGGCTCAAAACTGAGGAGAGGATATTTGGCATTATCCCTGCTCAGGAGAAGATAAGCTAATTTAGATAATGCTTATGGGGCTTATGTTGATTTTGGCTACTACACAATGCAATTTAAAATGGATCACAATTGAAAAAAATATATATCGCAATTGAAACCTAAACACCTAGACAAGATTTTAGAGACCTGGTTCCACTTGGTTAATTTATGGATGAAGAGACTGAGAGCCAAGGTCACATGTCCAAGACTTCAGAGGGCTAGGTGGGGGCATCTGAAGCTTGAGTCAGTGATGAAACTAATACAAATATGTTTTTAAGAGCAAAACCAGAAAGCAGGTGTGAACTATTCTGGTACAGTGCATGTTAAATCATATTCTGGTTTTAAGAATTTCATTTTTCTTTTCATTTATCACCACATTCATTTTATTTAATATAAATTATATACTAAATTATGTACAAAGCTTAGTAATTGTCCCAAGAACTGAGCTCAATACTTTTTTAACTGGACACTTTAACTGCTAGAATAAAGTGGCAGCAGATAAATTCTGTAGAATAAAGCTAACTTATGAAGGGATGATGTCTTTAGAAAAAGAGGTGTGGCAATGAAAACATTTACTAGTTAAACGGTCAATATGGTAAAATGGAATTAATTTAAATGGATAATTTTCAATTCAGACAAAGTAAGAGCTAGAAGGAAATAATACTTTCAGATGAGGAAAGGCAGCTCAGAAAAGTAAACTGTCTTGGCCAGAGAAGCAGCAGAACCAGGTCTGGAATCCAAATCTCATGACTTACTGGCAAGCGTTTCTTGACCATTTAGTTCCAACCAAATACAGGTGACGGGTCTTTCTCTTCCCCTCTGTAAGTAAGGCCTCTCACCCTCTGTTTAGGGGAGCTTATGGGTGTTCCATTACTTGAAAAGCAGGGGTTGAAAGAGCAGTTTTCCAATTTGGATGGGGCTTTGCAAAATCTTGGGGCACAGTCAAGAGTCCTTTGCTTGGATGACCCAGGAACGATATGCAGGCAGTTGCCCGTGGAAGGATCTCAATCCTCAGGGACATGAACAGCTGACAAGGCTCTCCTGTGTGTAAACGGAGCACTCCCAGGCATGGAAGGATGGCCTGGTGGCAGTGGCTTGGGTATGCCCCACTTCACTGGCCTCCCAGTAGTATCTGGGCAGAATCTCTGTCTCCCTGCAGGGTCTAAAGGGCAGGTTCTCAGCCTCCCATTATGACTCCCTCCAAGCTCAGTTAAATTTCTGCTTTACCATGCGATCCCTTACATTTCTGTTCAATGAGTGCTGGTCTAATTTGATAATAATAGTTGCCATTATTTAGTGCCTACAACAGGCTAGACATATTCCATTTCAATAGTTAATCCTCAAAATCTTTGGTTCTTTTCTTACTGCAGTAGGTATTCATTGAATTCACAGAGAAAGGTCACTTTACTAGGTGCTGTGGACGCAAAGTAAAGAAGGAATTTCATAAACACTTTTATGACATTTAAATGAACAAAGTTGTTCACCAGTCTGCATTTCTAAGGAAACTTAAGTGCATTTTCCTGCTGGCAAACTCCTGTGCTTATTACTAAGTGTTATTAATGCAGGGGAACCAAAGCAGTGGGTGGATAATGCAAGTATTTCATTGGCGAATATGTTTGGGGCTTGGTGATTCTTTGTTATGCAAAGCTACATCAGCTGGTTATTTTAACTTAAAATTCTATTTTAATCTAAAATCTTCTGTACCAAGGATGTTATAATATCACTGTTAGCCCATCTACCCAGCTGAGTTGAATGTTGGTACATAAGCTGTCTAAATAGTATCAGCAAATATGAACATGTATTTTGGTCTTAAAGTGATGAATTTGGCTCGGGAAAAGACTGAGCCCATGCTTTGGGATGTTTACTAGCTTGAGTTGATTACCAAAGCAAACAGTTCAAGCTGTGAGGAAGAACATCTCCACCCTACTTTAGCAGTGAGCTTCTCAGCCTCATTCTATTTTTTTTTTAATCACTGTGACAATTTAAAAAATGTGTTTGTGTGTGTGCATACATGTGTATGTCCATTTGGAAGGATTGCATTATGGGAGGCGTACAAACAAGGCCATTATATACCTTTTAGCATAGTTCAATACCAATAAAATGAAGATCAACTCTGTCTTTTTAGATTACTACAAAATGAGACTTTTATGAGTTTATAAATTACTAGTCTTAACACCACGGCCACCAACTTCAGGGTGTTTAAAACCTAGACTAGGCAAAAGGAGGAACGGGAAGTTGATCGTGGTCTTCTTAGCAGCATTGACACATTGCTCCTTTTGCCACTATTTACAGAGTCCCTTTGTGTGCAAGGTTCTCTGGCCAAGATAGAATCTGAGGGACGAAGTGGAGGGATTTAGGAAGCCCCAGATTCCCCTACTCTATAAATCTTGGGTAGGTTGGGGGACTAAGGTGAGGCTTTACTTAAGTAAAAAAGAGGAAATAATAAAGAAAATGATTAAGTAAAAACTAATACAGGTAGTACACAAAAAAAGTCTTGAAGATTATATGGGAAAGGAATGTTTGACGTTTGAGAAACACTGAACTGAGAGTAGGCAGGAAATGGTTAGGGGAAAATCATTTCGGGGGAGTGGATTATCTTGAAGAAGGAGCAGAGCCTTCAGCGTATGGCTTTGTACATGTAATACTACCAGGGTCCTCTGCAACTCCCTGCACCCTGCCCCATTACAACTGAGAAAGTAGCCAACATGTTAGAGAAGGGAAGAACACAGGATTCAAAGAGTCTTTACAGGAGCTATGGCATTTGATTGGGTCTCTAGTGGGCAAGAGGCTATTTTCAGTTATTCTATTTGCTCCTTCAGTCAGTTGGTTTCAAGATGCAGAGTGACCCGCAGAGTATTAGAGGGTGCTAACAAATTAGTGAAATCAGTATCACATGCTTTAAAGGAGGTCAGGCAAGGAAGTGGTTCACCATAAAGTACTACAACTCCCTTTAAGGCTGTGTGGATGACGATAATTTCTTAGCCCAAATGATAGATTAGTTTCAGTGATAAATCCCCAAAATTAAAACACCCCACAGGAAACAAACACCAAAAACATCAAAAACTGAAGACCACCTAAAAAAAAAATGTTAGGAATTGGTTGTGAGGAATACCTCCTTGTGAGGTACAAGAAAAACGTATTGTAACTATGGTGATATGCACCAAATCGTTATTCCACACCCTCCTGTGCACGTATACATTTGAGTTAGACCCCCAAGCTCAACCTTTGTGTTCAGCGACTGTTCATGGAAAACCCCATACACAACAGACATTGTGGGGAAGGCAACAATGAGCAAGATGGGATCTGTCCCTTTCAAACATGGCCTTATAATCAAGTCAAGGGAAAATGCAAGCTTGCAAAACGATCTCAGAGCAGACAGTAAGTGGAATGGGAGTTCAGAGAAGAGAAAGGTCACCTCTCTTGAAGGTAGAAAGGAGAAGTTCAGGAGAGTCTTTCAGAAGGCAGTGGAATTTGGGCTAGGCTTCAAAAGGTGTGTGGAAGAGTTGTGGGTCGGCATGATGATTGCGGGAGAGAAGGCTGTCCTGCACAAAGAACCAGAATTTTCATCAGGTGAGGCAGAAGAGCTGTCCAGAGACGTACTTTTAAATTTGTTATTATTTCAAGGGTCAAACTACAAAAAGAGATACACAACGATGGAGTATCTATTCCAGTATCTTATTCAGGAATGTGGGCCTTCCTAGATCTGTGATCTTTGCTGAATGTTTACCTGGACTACTGTCAATGGAAAGATGTTCACCAATTGCATCCCATCTTAGAAAATGGAAAACAGACTCAAATTTGCTCAGGAAGTTTTGCCTACAGAGATGGGGCTGTGCAGTCCTTTTATAAAGTCTGAATGTCCTAGTGCAAACTGTGTTCATGGATGGAGGTTTTCTCAACGGGATAGGTAAATAGAAGGCAAAAGGAAATGTCATTCTTGGTTGGTCTATACTTGTTTGTCTTTCCCACTACTACATTTCAAGCTCCTTGCAGGATGGAATCTTTATTGCATGATCAACCTGAGCCCCCCAGCAAGGGCTCGGCTATAATATCTCTGAGCAGTGCTTGCAGAATTGAAATGAAATTTAGCAGGAACATCTCAACAAACATTCGTGAGTTCCTGCTGGGTTCCAGGCACTGTATGTTTGGCGGGGGACGTGGTTGGCCCTGGGCATGCTGCCTCTTAGAAAACGTATCGTGTATTATCAAACATCCAGCTGTCCCTATTTGCTATATTAAATGTAATGGTGAGTTTGGTTTATATAATTTTTATAATCATGAGTCTTTGAGAATGAATTATTTAGTTCTTGTGATTTAACACTTAAATTTTTATATAAACTACAAATTGAATTCTAGTTGATCAGTTGACTTAATGTTACATTTTGAAGATATCCCATAAAACTAGTACTAATTTAGATTTTGTGCTTTTCTTTTCATATCATGGACTCACACCATTTTATTATATATTATATTTTATTATATATCATATTATATAATATCATATATTATACATATTATATAATATCTGCAGTATTTTATTTCAGATCTCACATATTTTACAGGCCTTAGGCTCTGTGTCTTAAATGCCTATTGGATGTTGGGAGAGCAAAGAGGATTGAAACAAGTCCCTGCTCTCCAGGCTCCTGTGTAGCAGGAGAGATAGACCCATTAGAAGGTCACGTTCATATAATGTGGTCACCTTTTGGGAAACGAGGTAAGGGGCACTTAGTTCAATCTAGGACTTCAAGGAAACCACTGAGGAAGATCCCTGAATTGAATCTTGAGGGATTGGCAAGAGTTAGCCTGGGAAAGCAAGGCAGAAAGGGTAGAGGGAACGCAACAAAACCTGAAACAGTCCAGCGTGTGAATTCCTAACAAAGCTTAAATAATAGGTTAGCCTCTACTTTTAGGAATTAATGCTGCCAAAAATGTCATTGCTTTGCTAAAAATATTGGTGAATAAGTCATGAGTAGAAAAACAAATTACCTTCACAGGGAAAAAAAAAACCCAACACACTAAAAACCAAAGGGATATAAAGATAAGTTATATCTCTACAACTGTTATTGTCTAAAAGGGAGCAGAGCGGGAAGTCTGGGGTACTAGTGCTATGGTAATATTCTGTTTCATGATCTGGGTGCAAGTTATGTGTTTTTAGTTTGTGAAAATTAATGAGCTATACCCTTACATATATAACTTCAATAAAGAGTTTGAAAATTTAAATGCCTATACATGTATGTATGTATTTGTGTACAGATACTTCAATTAAAGGGTTTTTTAAATGCTCAAAAAAAAAAAAAAAAGGTAGGTTATATATATGGTTAACTGCTATGATTGAGGCTAAGACACCTATCAAAGGCACTGATGATAACCTAAGGGGAGGATGTCTTTCCAGAACTGGAGTGTATTTATCTGACTTGCACTCGGTCAGCCTGCAAAGACTACCCAGCACCATCAGGTACAGTGGAAGAGAAGTGCGGTAGGGGCAGCTTTATTAAATCATCCACGAACAAACCGGTGAAGACTAACTCTGAACATCTAATACTCACAGAATCAATAGCTTCACTGAACAGAATTGGACTTTAATGGTCCCTAATTGTTCTTATCTGATATAATTTGGTCTTATTTTAAAATAGCAAGACCTGAGCATAAGTCAGAAGACAACACAAACTTTAAGGACAGAAACAGTTTCCCATTTTAAGAGATTTAAAGTGTGAATTTCTATATTTGATTTTGTGTGTGAGAAACCATTAAAACCACGGAGTTGGCTTTTTTCCTAGGATCTCTGTATCCACATAAGAAGGTTCTGTCTGTGTGTTGAGAGATTGTCCGTATGCCCAATGTATTTTTCAGTTAGAATTTACAATATTGTGAAGATTTGTATCTTTAAAATGGATTTTTTTTTTTTTTTTTTTTTTTTTTTTTTTTTTGCGGTACGCGGGCCTCTCACTGCTGTGGCCTCTCCCGTTGTGGAGCACAGGCTCCGGACGCGCAGGCTCAGCAGCCATGGCTCACGGGCCCAGCCGCTCCGCGGCGTGTGGGATCTTCCCGGACCGGGGCACGAACCCGTGTCCCCTGCATCGGCAGGGGGACTCTCAACCACTGCGCCACCAGGGAAGCCCAAAATGGATATGTATTTTTAAATTCTCTATGATGTGAGTCATTATAGCTGTCATTTTTTGCACACTGAACTGTGTTTCAGTAACAAATGCTTCATGTTCAAAATGTGATATTTAGTTTAATCCTCAAAGCAACCCCAGAAGATAAATACTTCCTTCTTCCCACTACTGTGACCCTCAACACACAAACCCTTGTAAGGACTGGTAGGCTGTGCCTCCTTCACAGTCACCTACTGACCAGTTCTTGTCTCTAGTTACCCACTGCCACCTGTCTTCCATCATCAACCATCTTCCACCAACCTCCAGATCATTCATGCCTTCAAGCACCCTTGAGGCCTATCACATCTGGTTCCAGCCTATCCTGCCATCCCAGAGGATGACCCGGCTAGCGCCCCTTTGTCCTGGCTCTGCCTGATGCTCTCTGGCAACCTTGAGCTCTATTTCACTGTAGCACCTACTCTGTTCCCCACATCCCATCGTAGCCCGAAGCTGCTCCATTGCCGTGCTGACAACTGAGAAGTGACTCTCTGATCATCACCAGCTATCTGAGTTGCTCCAACTCCTGCACTTTCCTTAAACCTTGCCTCTCACCTGACTGTGAGCTAACTGTGATCTTGTGAACCTTCTATTTTCTTCTGCTCTAGCATCCCTTCTCCTTGACTCACTTCTCCTGGTCCCACTTCTAGACCTCCAGGTCATCACTCCACCAGGAGAAGTTTCTATTTCTCACCAGTTAACTGTTACGACACCAACTTGACCAACCTTCAATCCTCCCAGCCATCCATTTTCTTGTTATTGTTCTTGCTCCAAAACCAGAGAATTCACATAAATAACTGTATTTACTTCATAAAATCTTTTTTTTTTTTCAATTTCCTCTGGCCTTTACAGCTGCTTAGACATATTCTGGCTCAGCTCCTGTCCCACATCACCCAAGTGGCTGTCCCCTAAAGTTTCCTAGTCCTTCAGCATCATCCCTCTCCCTTCTCTTCAATCCCCACAGATGCTTTTCCAGAAGGGTAAGCTCCCCTGATGTCCCTGCATTTATGCTCACATTTTCTTCATCAGTGAGTGAGGAAATATGAAAGATTATCAACACTTGGCATTGCCTAGAGCATAAGGAAAACACATTCTTTAAAACTTTGGTAGGAGGATAAAGGGCATAGTGGGTCTTTTTTAGGAGGACAAACTGGAAATTAGTATCAAAACTGAAAACGCACATGCTCTCTGACCCAGTGATTTGTCTTCACTTCTAAGAATTGATTCAAGAAAAAACAAGAGTGCAAAGATGTATGTACAGAGATATTTACTGTGGTTTTGATGTGGTAAAACTCCTGAGACTGTTTAAACGTTCCTCTTTTGGGGGAATGACTAAATAAATTGTGGTTCAATAAAGTGGAATTTTCTGCAGCTGTCAAAAAGCCCTGGAAGCATCCAATGTGCACCGACACGGGAAGATATCTGTAACATATAATAAAATGACGAAATCAAGTCATAGTAAGATCCCACTTACTTAGTTGTAAATGCACATACAGACAAATTCAGAAGGGTGAAGCACTAAACTCCTTACACCCAAATCCAGGCAGGGGTAATAGAATGGTGACAGGCGTGGGAGGCGGTCGATCCCTATGTTATACATGCCTGTAATTTTAATTTCGTTATTAAGCAGTCATTACGTTTATAATTTAGCGACATAAAGAGAAAAGAAAATCTGACACTAAAACGCCCTTTTGTTACATTTGTCATTGTTTTATGTGCTCACCACAATCAAGGCGCCTTCCTTCTGAGGGTCAAGCCTCACTTCTTTTCTCAAGACATGAGGCAGAAATTTCAGGTCACCAAGAGACCTGGAAGGAGACCACCCAAAGGTGGTCACTCCAAACGCTACTGCTGACATTTAGATATTTTCACTTTGGTCACAGCCCTCTGCTGTTAACTTTCTTCCTCTTTTTTTTTTTTTTTTCTCCAGAGGACTGAGCAGATATTTTATAGCAGAATTAAACAAGAAGCTGGGGTGTGTCTTTGGACACAAAGGTGCACTGTACAGGAATATTAAAACCATTAGGCTCATTTGCTTTACTGCGTTACATGGAATATCTTTTATGGGAAAGGTGCATATCAATTTTGGTGTGACTTACACCAAAATTATCAATGATTATCAATCATGGTTTATTATTGTCACCCTTCTTTCTGGAAATAGAGGGCAAAATTATTAAATGCATGCTATGTATCTCAGGGGCTACGCAGATAATCTAAGTTCTCACCTTATCTTATACAACCCCCACATAACTTCTCCTTTCCCTACTGATTCTCAGGAGAAACTCTTGTCTAAGGCTAAGTATGATCCAGTTCTCATGGTCCCATCCACCTCCTTCTACCTCTGCTGGGACTCAACTCCATCACACATATGTATATATGTATAAATATATACATATATTTAGCTCCTATTCTGCATTCTCTTTCTCTCTCTTTGATCCTTCCTCAGTTTAAAATTATGCTTGTCTCCTCCAGATTAAAAATGAAACGAAACAATAACAAACGTTAACCCCAAACCAATGCGTCCTTTGTCCAAACTTTTCCTATAATCGGCTCCCCTAACTTGTTCCTTCTCTTTATTGCTAAACTCTTTGAGGAGATTACTCCCTGATGACTGTTCACACTTCACAGCTCAGTCACCCCACAGTCTGGCTTTTTTTCCTCTTCCCTACTGAAACAGATTTCTCAGAAGCCATCAAATGATCTCCTAGTTGCCAAATCTAATACGTCGTCTGAGTCAGCTTGGCAGCATTTCACAGTGTGGACCGCTTCCTTCTTTACACTCCCTTGGCTTTTTTCTGCTCTAGTCTCTCCTCTCTGTTTCTTCTTGCTCTCCACCATTGGCTCCTCTTCTGTTCCCCTCTGAAAAGTGGTGTCCCTTGGGGTCTCTCCTCAACTGCTTTGTCTTAACACTGCACCCTCCTCATCTGTGTAATTGCATTCATTCTTAGGGTTTCATCTCTCACGTATGAGGATGACCATCTAAGCTGCACCTTCAAGCCATGTTTCTCACCTGCATACCCAATTTATATTTCTAGAAGCTTACAACTTATATTTCTAGGTTTTCTCCAACTGAGTGTCCCAAAAGCTATGTAAAATCAACACATCTAAAGAGAACTCATAACCCACCGGTCTGTCTTGGTCCTGTTCCATCACCAATCAGTCTACCACCATCCACCAGTGAGATGATTCAGAGTCCTCCATGAGTTCTCCTTTCTCTCCTGCTGCATATCCTGGGATTACATCTCCCGAAATAACTTGCAAAATTACCACCCTCCCCTTCATTCTCACAGCTACTCCCCTAGTCCCATTCCTCTTAACTGCAATAAAAACACACACAAAAAAATGTCAACAAAACTGAAACAAAATTCTGATTTGTCTAAAGCACTTATTAATTTACAGAGCTTTCTCCTACTTGAATTTAGACCAGCTTCAGGGAAAAGCTGTGGAAGGCTGGGTGAGTGGGGTACAAAGTGATGGATATTGTCTTCCTTCCGCATGAAAGGAGAGCTCAAAATAAAAATTTAATTGCGACTTGGAAAATCAAAGTGATGATTCTTGCACATCTGACTCTGTGGACTGAGAAGTATATATCAATTACACCAACCTAGAAGTTAATCATATTGACAAAATTGCCCAATGGGCTAAAACTCATATTTAAATATTTAAAGTAAAAAATTTTAAAACCTGCTAGAGATTTTATTGGCAAATAGGCTGAAAGACCATTTGGTTTTAGTTTTCAGTTCTGATGTGTAAAAAATAGTTTTGTGATTTTTCAAATCAGTTAATCATAATGATAATTTTATCAAAGATGTGCCAGTTTGCATGCCTCCTAATTTTGCATTTTTCTTGTGAAATGCATTAAATGAATGGGCCATCATTTTTTTTTAAAGCTTTTCCAGGGATTTCACACTTTTACACACTCAATTTTCAGGAAGAAAAAATACTGGCTAATTTATATCCCTTTCCAAGAACAGTGAATAAGTACATAAATAGTAGATTAAAAATAAATGCTACCATCTTTGGCTCTTTTAACAACTATCAGGGTGTGTTGTCAAGAAGAGAACACCAATGCTTCACAAAAGAATTATTTTATGTTTCTCTTCTTTACTCTGAAAGATTCTTGAGAGGCTTGTATTTTTAAGTACTTTAGCCAAAATAGGAATTAGCCCTTCAACATTACCTCCAAGGTCAAGGGAAGATTGGGAGACTCTAGGGTATAGGACTGCTGGGGTATAAACATGGTGACAGAGAAGCATTCAAAGTGACAGGTAAACTAAATAATATACTTGCTTACATTTTTACTTAGTGTTATTGAGATAATTTATTATTATCCCTAATAACTTTTGTTATCCTTTGTTAAAGTTAAAATCAGATGCCATATTTTACAACCTGTATTTATATGATATAAATACTATAAAAACAAAAACTAAAAAAAGCAACCTCAATTTAAAAAAATAGAAATCTTGAGAGAATGAGAAGCTGTAGACGTGACTGCTTTGAAAGTGCCTTGTTTAGATCTAAAGGAAAAGGACAGTCAACTTTGTTAAATCTGGACTCATATTTTATCTCACCAAAAAGCTGAGTCTGTGTTTACTAAAAGAGCAAAGAGGTTTCCTGTAATGTCATCATTAAAAAAAATAATTCTAAGAATTGTTGATTTGAAGCTCGACAAGCTTCAAATGTTTGCAAATATTTGTTATGGGATGTTTACAGTAGAAATCAGTATTTGTTCATTCACAGTTATAAAACGTGGGTTTCAGAGAAGAGCTGATTTAGTTTACCAACCTTATTCTCACTGACTGGGAACTCACAGGCTTCCAGGAAGCTCTCCAAGAAATGACACAGTTGGAGGTGTTGCTCCTTGTAAAAATTATTTTACAGGTAAAAAAAAAAATACAGCTCTAACAGTTGGACTTAAAACAAAATGCAGGATCTCGCTTCTCGGGAAAGCGCAAATTTATAATACAACATGTGGGGCAGAAATGAGAACTAATCTCTTCCTGTATGTAAAAAAATTGCTTTGCAGAGATAACTTTTCATCTTACAATTAACCTAAAAGTCTGGTCTAAATTTTCTAATCCATTCACACCTATCAGAAGAATGTCTGACCCTCTCCCGGACTTTAACTTATGCTGGTACTTTCATCTTTAACCAACAAGAAACATCAGTGCACTAGTTCTCATTTTCAAATGGCGAAAAGTAATAGGTGAACGAACATGGATCTTTCAGAGAGAACATCCCATGGAATACTTATTAAATAGCATAAAGAATTGAAATAAAATTCACTTCCTTTTTGAAAAATAAGGGTTTGGGAAACCTGAAATGGAATGGCATATTAATTATATATTAATCATAGAATATGGCTCTGCTAGTCTCTAAGGATCACAGCATTATGAACAGCCACTGTTATTTTAGAGGGAGAAAATGAAGATTTAATGTAGATTTTAAAATTTGCAGCTGCGAGTAATAATTTATTCAAGAAATGATGCCAAGAGAATGAAAGAAGAGTATGTCCATGAGTGTATGTATGTGTGTGGTATGTGTGTATATGTGTGCATATATCTGTGTGGTATATGGATGTGTGTGTATATATGTGTATGGGTGTATATGCATGTGCATGAATGTACTGGGGTGTGTGTGTGTGTGTGTGTGTGTGTGTGTGTGTGTGTTAGTGCGGAGGAACAGAAATGAATAGAAAAGGACTTTGGAGCCCTAAGATAATTCCGATGGCGGATGGGGCATTTATCACGAGCCTATCTTAATGCTTTTTGTAGGTGATAAAAATAATAGCATCAGCAAACAAAAACCATCTATTTTCTCATAACAGAGTTCTGGAGTTCTCTTTGGCAGTTAAAGATTATCTTTGCCTGAAGTCAATCTTTTATTATTTTAGATTTTCTCAAAATACTTAGGCCAGGCACCTGTGTTTTCAGTTAAGGCCACTACGTGACTTTCAGAGCACGTGGAACACAAGAATCATCTTGAAAATGGATCATAAAGGCCTGACAGGGCTCCGGGGAGCTTCACAGTGTAGAAAAGGTTGGTTCTCATCTGGTCTCATTAACACTGGCACAATGAGGAAACTCAGCTAAAGGTGTTTGTAATAAACATGGAATACTTAAGTGACATCTTTCCCACCTTAATTTTAAAAATCACTATTTTTCTGCTACTAGGAGAGATTTTCAGCTTAAGTCTCTGAACTGACACCTGGTCTGGTCCACTGTCAACATATCCATACTTAACTCTCATTTGGGCATATTTCTTCTGGGTCTTTTATTTGGGGTTATTTTTAGAGAGAAGAAAAAAAAAATGTAACTCTATTTAGCACAGGGTCCAAGTACACCGGCCTTATAGGAAGGAGTTTAGGCCAGCGACATAGGCATCATTTCTGGGAAACTAGAGCGGGCCTGGCAATAGCATTTATTCCAAACCTGCTTAATCTCAGTATAGATACCCTTTGTGGGTAGTAGAGTTATTCTGAGAGAATGCAAAGAAGAAGAAAAAAAAAAAAAACACCCTTCAGAGATCAAAACTTCAGAGGGCAGAAGTTCAAGGGAGGATTTATTTTTAATGTTAAAAGGGAAGATGGATTGTGAGTAAACTCGAGAACATTGATGAAAATGCAATAGCTCGGAAAGCCCAGAGTGCTGTTTGGTTTGCTGAGTGTTTGTTTTTTTCTGAGCCACAAGCCTATCCAACACATCTACCTTATTCCTAAAAGGTTTGTCTAACTGGCTGCTAGTCTCACATAAAACCACTTACCACAGCTTCAACGTTTGTGCGGGGTGGGTGTGGTGCGATCTTTAACCAAAAAAAGTCCTATTGGTAAGCTGACCCTGCCTATAAGTGAACTGTATTTGCGAAGGGGTGCGTGTGTGTGTGTTTTCCAATGCCTGATTATCTGCAGATATAAGAAGCAAAATCACAGATGAAGAAGACCTCATGAGAAATACCTACTGGTGTTTCATTACAAGCTAAAGCATACAACTGATTTGAGGTCCATCACTTTCTCAGGCTTCACTAATTACATCTCTCAATGTAACTAACTGGAAGAATTTATTCACCCTTTACCTATAAAAGCAATTTATTTTTAGAAACTGAAAGCTGTGAGGGACATGCATACCGTTCATTACAACCTGTCTTGGGGACAACTGAGATCTAAAACAGCCACGGGGCCTCTCTAAGGCACCAAGGCACTGTCAGAGCATTTGATTCCCTACCTGGTGCTTAGTACCACTATCATTGTTATGGAGTTCTTTTTCCTGAGAAAATAAAAATTATATACGGCCAGCTACGGACTCTTGGTAATCAAGTTTATTTATTTGTTCATCAAATGGATAGTGAGACCTGATATATATGTCAGGCACGATCTTAGGCTCTGGGGTCACACTGATGAGGAAAACAGATATGGTCTCTCCTCTCATGAGGGAAAATGAGTCTTAAAGCTGTGCAAATTGGTTCTAAAATTTTGCTCTTCCAAGAACAGATGGCCAATAGGCACATGAAAAGATGCTCAGAATCGCTAATCATTAGAGAAAGGCAAGTCAAAACTAAATGACTACAATGAGGTACCACCTCACACGAGTCAGAATAGCCATCATTAAAAAGTCTACAAATAACAAAAGCTTGAGAGGGTGTGGAGAAAAGGGAACCTTCCTACACTGTTGGTGGGAATGTAAGTTGGTGCAGCCACTGTCAAAAACAGTATGGAGGTTCCTCAGAAAACTAAAAGTAGAATTACCATATGATCCAGCAATCTCACTCCTGGGCATATATCCAGACAAAACTATAATTCAAAAAGATATATGAGGGCTTCCCTGGTGGCGCAGTGGTTAAGAATTCTACTGCCAATGCAGGGGACATGGGTTAGAGCCCTGGCCCGGGAAGATCCCACATGCAGCGGAGCAACTAAGCCCGTGCACCACAACTACTGAGCCTGTGCTCTAGAGCCCAAAAGCCACAACTGCTAAGCCACGTGCCACAACAACTGAAGCCCACGTGCCTAGAGCCCATGTTCCACAACAAGAGAAGCCATGACAATGAAAAGCCCGCATACCGCAACAAAGAGTAGCCCCCACTCACCACAACTAGAGAAAGCCCACATGCAGAAACGAAGACCCAACACAGCCAAAAAATAAAAACAAACAAATAAATTAATTAATTATAAAAAGATATATGCACCCCTATGTTCATAGCAGCACTATTTACAATAGCCAAGACATGGAAACAACCTAAATGTCCAATGACAAATGAATGGATAAAGAAGATTTGGTACATATATACAATGGAATATTACTCAGCCACAAAAAAGAATGAAATAATGCCATTTGCAGCAACATGAATGCAACTAGAGATTATCATACTAAGTGGAGTAAGTCAGAAAGACAAACACCATATGATATCACTTATACATGGAATCTAAAACATGACACAAATAAACCTATCTGTAAAACAGAAACAGAATCACGGACATAGAGAACAGACTGGTGGTCGCCAAGTGTGTGGGGGCTGGGGAGGGCTGGAGTGGGAGGTTGGCGCTAGTAGATGGAAGCTTTTATATATGGAATAGATAAACAACAAGGGCCTACTGTATAGCACAGAGCACTATAGTCAATGTCCTATGATAAACCATAATGAAAAAGAATATTTAAAAGGATGTATATATATATATATATATATATATATATATATATATATATATATATATATATATATATATATATATATATATATATATATATATATATATATATATATATATATATATATATATATGTATAACTGAACCACTTTGCTATACATCAGAAATTAACACAACACTGTAAATCAACTATACTTCAATTTAAAAATTGACTAAAAAATAAAATAAAATTTTGCTCTTCCTTTGGAGAAAGTTGCAGATTAATGGTAGCCTCTGCAGCCCCCATTTGACACATTATGGACATGTGGAGTAGCCTGGAAGCGTGCCTCAGCCTCTGCCGAGGGTGGGCAAAATGGGGTCATGTACCAGGCAAGGAGCTGGGATGCCCTGGCTTCTCCCCAGATGCATCTGCTCCCTAGGGAAAAGACCAGGAGTGAGACAGGGCAAAGTCAACCAAAGCGCACACCTGCAGAGCCATGGAGGAGGAGGAGGGGAGGGGACGCTGCACATACGCCCTCCTCAACAGTTATTTTAACAACAACAACCACCACCTTAGTCTCCTCCTTGTTTCTTCCGCAAACTATGGTGGGGAAACCATGACCTACTGAGGGATGGATTCTGATCCTCTTGTTTCTACAAGCTGTTATGTGAGGAAGAAAGAGAGCCTCAATCAGGCTTTTGCTGCAGGTAAGACAAATTTTTTTTTTAAATTTTGTGGCTTTGGAAGCCTCTTAAAGTGGCGGTCAGTCAACTAGATCTTGACCTTGAATATGAGTTTATCTGTGCTGCATTCGTAATAATACACACCTAACTCGCTGACAACTGGTGAACATGACCATCCTTCAGGTGCACATCTGGAATTCTCCCACATCTTGAAGATGAGGAGAGAACACAAATGTGACTAATAATGAAACAGTAATTTATTCGATTGTCTTCCATGGTTCTCTTAGAGAGTAGCACTTCCTCTTTCCAGAACGTGTGAAGGTTATATTTGGAACCACTCTTGTTTTGAAACTTTGTTTTAAATTAAACTCAGTTTTGGCTGAGTTGGTTTCTGATGAGAATAGTATTATCATGGAAGCCAAGAATAATTCAATAAAAACATACCCATTGAATATATGAAAATTCATGAGTCCATAATGATACTTTAAAAAGAGAAAGCCAAAAGAAACTCATGTGAGGCAGTTAGTCACCAGCCCCTTATTTGGAAACTATGTAATTAAGGGGAAAATACATTTAATGTCTTTCCAGTAGGAACTATATTGCAGGGTAAACAAATAGCTCCAGGTGATGAGATAAAGCTCTATTTTGCAGAAGAATGCCAGAGAGGTGTAGAAGGATGAGAAGCTTAGAAAATCATAATCTGGCAACACTTAATGAGAATGTAGATCCAAGCAAGGACTATCAACTTGTGTAGAAAATATCAGGTGAAGAGTCGATGGGACCTGGGAAAGTCACGTGGAACCAAAGTAATATCACAACAATACAGTTCTGGTCATCAGGAGAAAAACACAGTTGTACAATGGATGGATCGGCTGCCATCACCCTAATCTAATGGCTGATCATAACATTAGAAATGGTGGGACAACCAAGTATTACATGTCTCCTGGTGTCACGCATTCTAAATCACAGCATCACCTGGGCTGCAGTCTAGCCAAAGATATTTACCTGGGGTCTAATCAGCCTGTAGATGTAACTTCCAGGAAACGTAGGGGAAAAGAGGAACAAGCTAAATGACACCACAGGCTAGTGGCGGTGCAGGCGACCTCTATAGGCCCAGTGGCTGCAGCAAGAAGGTTCCAGGAAGAAAGAGACAAAAGAAACTAGAGGCTGGATTAAAAGACAGTGAGGGGACATAATAAACCCTCACTGGTCTGGTGCAATGCATGGTCTGGGATTGGTTTCTGGCTTGGACAAATAAGCTATAAAGGACATTTGGGGGAACATTTGGGGAATTTGAATATATACAGGCTATTAGATAATGTTAAAGAATGATTATTAATTTTAGGTGTGATAATGTTATTTTTTTTGCTACATAGGAAAGTGTTCTTATTTTTTTAGCAATGCATTTTGAGGTACTTAGGGGGTAACGTCATGATGTCTCTAATTTATTCTTTGCAGATGACGTACAGTGGGACACCACGTGTGAAACAGACTGTGACATTCAGGTCCCCTATGAAAGGGCTGAACACACACACATAGACCTTGAACCAACCACGCTCGTCAGAGACTAGGAAGTAATAAGTAATTATAAGTTGCTATCAAATAATGAGTAAAACATTTTGTACAGCATTTTCTAAAGACTGAAGTCTTTAAACGGAGTAAAGTCAAAAAGAGTAAAAGTCAAAAAGAGTAGCATAAAATATTTAGTCTAACACAGTGAGGAAAGCATTATCATTAGATGAGCAAAAACAAATTCAAGACGTGATACCTCACATAATTTTAGTATTGCCGCCAGAACCTAATTTCCATTGATCACAATGAATGATTTTTATAACTTTTCTTCACTTAGTGCTACTCAAAATCTTCATCTATTAGCAAAAATCGATCAACCACAAGGGAATAGTTAGATAAATTATGGTATATCCATATCTGAAATATTGTGAAGTGACTGACAATTAAGATTTGGATTTAACTTTTGAATTGATATTTAATAACATGAAAACATATTGATGATATATATTATATGACATTCCCAATTTTATGTATGTGTAAGTGATTGAGCCTCCAGATAATTGCTGAGAGAGGGATAAAGAGGAACCATTTAATGTATTTCTAGCAACACTGGATTGTTAAAATAATAGAAAAAAATACATTTAGAGGAGGCAGCAAAAAATTGTCGAGTTCACCAGGCATGGATTACATTATTTTCTGTTTTAAAACAGAGAGTAAGTTCTCTCACCACATTGGGCAGATGTGGTAAATGTTCCGACATGATTAGAAAAGAATCTAATTTTACTCATCTCCAAAGCTGAAAGTTGAAGAGCTTGAAGCCCTTTTGCCCTTCTCAGAATAACTAAATGTATGTGTACCTCCTCACCGCCAAATCCTCCCCCACTGGGGACCAGAAAAAGCAATGCTGCTCTGACAGACACGAGATACGCATACACGTAACATGATGGCAGAGCTGTTTAAATCTATGGTTAAAATCTATGGTTATCCATTAAATGTTCACTGAACATTCCCTCACTCTCCAGAAGGGCGGTTAGGCCTGCGGTGCTACCAGGAGACCAGGACTGACTGAAAGAAATGCAATCCTTCCTCAGGGGCAGCCCTTTCTCAGTTGTGAGAAGAAAAAGAAACTTCACCAAGCGTCACATTCATTTAAAATTTCCAAGAGGCTTGCCTCTTTCACGAGACAGGTAAATAAATTCTCGCTGAGTTAAAATCATCCTCCCCCGATGATTGAAGTATGATGCTCAGCGGTGATTCAAAAGACTGAAGTAGAGCTACAGGCACTGAAAAGGAAGGTCTCCGGGCTTCACTATGCAGGAAGGAAGCCAGAGCAACAGGCCCGCAGAATCCCACTTACACACATGCATACACATTCACGTGCAAACACATGTGTACACACACATGCCTGCCCATGCAAAGAAGACGCTCTGGATGAACACACACCAAGCTTTTAATGACAAATATGTATGAGGAGCTAGGAAAGGAATGGAAAGAAAAGGAAATTTAACTTTTCTTACTCTAGATATTTCTGAATTTTCTCTTTACAGCAACAGATATTCATTTACTTCTCAAGCCGTTTTTAAAAAGAAAGAAAGATGAACTCATACGCTCCTGGTAGAAATGTAAAGATCGTACAGTTCACTTGAAAACAATTTGGCAGTTCGTCAAAAAGTTAAACACAGTTACCACATGACCCAGCCATTCCACTTTGAGCTGTTTACACAAGAGACAAAGAAATAACTGCAGGCATAAAGACATGAATGTTTATGGATGCATTATTTGTAAAAGCCAAACAGTGGAAGCAACCAAAATGCCCGCTAACCGGTGACTGGATAACAGACTGTGCTATGGCCATATAACAGAATACTATTCAACAGTAATAAACAACTATTGATACACACAACAGCTTGGATAAATCTCAAAATAACGATGGTGAGTGAAAGCAGCCAGACAAAAAGAGTACACACTATATATTTCAATTTATAGAAAATTCTAGAAATGCAAACCAAACAACAGTGAGTGACAGCAGATTGGTGGCTGAATGGGGAGGGGTGAGAGGGAAGGTTCACAAAGGGCACAAGGAAACTTTTGGGGGTGATGGATATGTTCACCACCTCCACATGGTGGCGGGCTTGCTGGTGTACACTGTATCAAAATTTATCCAGCTTATGCCTTAAATAGGCACAATTTATTGTGTGCCAATTACATATCTCGATGAATCTGTAAAAAAAAGGTAATGCATGGTTAATATAGAAAATTTGGAAATTACGTAAGAACGAAAGAGAGAAATAAAAGCACTACTACTGGGACTTCCCTGGTGGGGCAGTGGTTAAGAAGCCACCTGCCAATGCAGGGGACATGGGTTCGATCTCTGGTCCCAGAAGATCCCACATGCCGCAGAGCAACTAAGCCCGTTCACCACAACTACTGAGCCTGCGTGCCACAACTACTGAAGCCCGTGCGCCTAGAGCCTGTGCTCTGCAACAAAGAGAAGCCACTGCAATGAGAAGCCTGCACACTGCAACGAAGAGTAGCCCCTGCTTGCCACAACTAGAGAAAAGCCCGTGCGCAGCAACGAAGACTCAACGCAGCCAAAAAATAAATAAATAAATTTGTAAAAAAAAAAAAAAAAAAGCACTAGTACTTCTTTAGAATACTCATGTCAGCCAAAGATAAATGCTGGTCCCAATGGAATGGATTCCACGTTCTGGCCCTGATAGCTCTGGTCATCATAAGGATCCAGGGGAGTACTTTTCTTTTTGAGTGGATTTTCCCTAGCTTTCCACTGAATTTCAGGATTGAGTAAGTGAAATTTGGTTAAAAACGCTAGCTTCGTAGAGTTGTGGTAACAAACCATAAATCATTCTGGGTTCCTTAAGAAGCTCTGCAAACCTTAGAAGACCAGATGTCTCTTAACAGAGCTGTTTAATAGTTTTGGAGTGGATTTTTAGCCACGTTCTGGTTCCAGATCCTCAACATTTAGCAGAAATGTTTAGTGAGATAAATACACACACACACACACACACACACACAAAGGTTTTGTTCATTTAGATTACAAAGAGAAGATGAATATGTAAATATATATTCACTTAAGAATATCTGCAAATACATCTTTCTTTAAAGGATAACCTCTTTATAGCTAAGGAAACTGAGATTGACTGACTTGCTCAAACCCCTACTTAGTTGTGAGAGTGATAAATCCAGCTCTCTTTAAATCCAAAGTAAGTAAATAATTTGTATAATATAAAATTATAGTAACAGTCGAAATTTTCCCCTCACACCACACTTTACACTTTGAGTAGAACGAGAGCAGAGGATAGTCTTATTTCCAGGTTTGGGAGATGTGGGGAGAAGCCCTGTGTCCTAATAGCCACCTGAACAGAGAAGGGTTGTCAGGGCCAAAGAGCCAATGTACCTAAAGGACCTTGTAACCTGTGCTGTGGCATGACACTGCATTGGTAGGGAATGAAGATCCCAAGTAAGCCTTGATTTTGGTGCCCTACAATGTCCATCTCATTGAAATAAAGAGGAATTCAGGTAAGTTTGATTCAGAAAGGTGAGGTCACCCCCAAAGTCTGGAAGAATCCAAGATAACATTTACATCATTTTCTAACCTCTTCTCTAAAACCATTTCCTCCAGGTTTATAATTTGGCTTCTCCTTTGGGTTTGCCCATGGACAGAGACAGAGTGGTTATGCCAACAAAGAAAGATGAGTCCCCTGGACGTTTGGGTTTACATTTTCCTCCAAATCTCCGTGTCTTTCCATTATGCAACACTTCCTCGTTCAATGGGGTATAGATTAGAAGGTTGTAATGAAGATATTCCTGAGATGGCTTTTGCCAGACCAGCAGCCTTCTAGGCCTCTTGCCATCTCCCCAGGGCGTGCTCTCAAGATCAGGCTGGTGGGAGGGACAGGGCAGCATGTTACAAGGATGCTCATGAGGCCACATGGGGAGCCGTGTGGTTTGGGGTCAGGAAACCAGGTGCCTGGCTGTCAGGCTACACCCACAGGCCCAGGCATCACCACCAAGTCAGGTGTCTCTTGGTTTTGGCAGCTCTGAAATTATGAGTTGACAATCAGATGGCACGGAAGCCTGGAAACAAAGTTATCAGCTAATCAGAAAGGCCTGCTTGGATGTGGTTTAGATATCCTGAAAGTTAGCACGGTGTGGCATAGGGTGGAAATTGCTATGCCCAGGATGAGCGATGGTGTGTGTGTGTGTGTGTGTGTGTGTGGTTGAATACAGAGAACCTATCTTTGTTTTTAACTATCAGATGAACAATGAGAGATTTTGACAAACGGGATGATTTTAGAATAACTTTCTAAAGAGAAATAATCATGGATGTGCACAAGTACAAAGTCTACCTAACGTTTAAGATGAATTACAGATGCTTTTAATGCTACTCGATAGAAAACTTGTTAGAATCCTAAAATGTTTAATGTTAATTATGCATCTTATTCCTGAATACACTCTCATAGTAAAATAGTCAGTGACTGCAGACAAAGCTAAATTCCTCCTTAACCACTTCCTACCAACCCCGACTTGTTCCCGGAGGTAAGCAGTGTGGCCATTTGGGTATGAATCTTTCCAAAGTCTTTTCTTTGCAGTTATAAACATGTATATGTTCCCAGACAAACAGCTAATGTCATTGTGATGTTTGTTTTGTTTCTATCAGAAAAACCATTATAAATCTACAATTTGTTTTGTTCATTCAGAAACATATTCTGGAGATTTTTCCATGTTAGTACTTATAGATCCATCTCCTTTTTTTTTTTGCGGTACGCGGGCCGTTCACTGCTGTGGCCTCTCCCGTTGCGGAGCACAGGCTCTGGACGCGCAGGCTCAGCGGCCATGGCTCACGGGCCCAGCCGCTCTGCGGCATGTGGGATCTTCCCGGACTGGGGCACGAACCTGTGTCTCCTGCACCGGCAGGCGGACTCTCAACCACTGCGCCACCAGGGAAGCCCGATCCATCTCCTTTTTAACCTCTGCATAGTATTCAATACAATGGATATGCCATCCTTTAGGAAATCCTTGTCTTATTGATGGGCATATAGGTGGTTTTCCATTTTCACCAACACAAGTACCTTTGCTATAATACCTCCTTCAGGGCATGCATGAATATTCTGTAAACGAATTGTTGCGACTTTTATACATTAACAGATCCTGCCACCATCCCCTCCCAGTATGGCTGAACCAATTCACACACTCTTAGGATTGTGTATCTAGTTCCCCACCCTAATGCTTACTATTAAACTCATAGAGATTTGCCCACGTGAAGGATGGAAATATTGTTGGTGTTTAACGTGCATCTCCCTGATGACCACTTAGAGAGCATCTTTTCAGGTGTTTTCCTTCCCTCATCTGGGAGCTGCCTCTTCATACTTTTGCACATTTTAAAGTTCGGGTTGTCTTCTTTTGAGTTTGTAGGAGCAGAACTTCTTTTCCAAGAGAAATTGCAACAGCAAGTAGTAAAAGACAGTTTTCTTGATTGCAAAAAGCTATAAAAGCACCTGCTTGTGTAGAAATGGAGGAAGAAAAGCCTGCGGTGTGTGTGTGTATGTGCATGTTGTTTTCCACAGTGTGACTTTAACACCCACACACGTTTAGTAAACGGAGTGAAGCCCCCAAAGAGTGCAACGGCAAAGATGAAAGACAGAAAAGTGGGGTAGCTCTGCCAGATGCTTAATAACAAGAAGGGCAATTTCCAGGCAACAGCTGCAGTCTGGCTTTCACAGTCTGCAGGAGCTTCGTTTGCAACCCCAGGACCAACTCTTTCCCGAAGAAATCTTTCCTATGGTGGGAGCTTGGGATCTGGGCTCCTGCTCATCTGTTGCCCACCTAAGGAAGTGATGTCAGTCTGCGGCCCTCGTCTGGGGTTATCTGAGGGGTTCATCGATGGTGGTAGTGACAGAGACAGAGGAACAACAAGGCTGTAGCAAGGAGTTGGCAGACCTGGGCTCACGACTCACTCTCAACCGCAGGGGAACTTATCTCCACAGGGTATCTTCCTGGGTGAAAGCTGAAACCTGTGGGCTTGAGAGAACAGGGCACTTACGGGGCACAGAGGGGCCGAGGAGGAAGGCAGCAGGGGGTCCAGCCTCTCTGTGGTTGGTTCTGATGTGTCTGTGGAGGTGGTCACGGAACAAACAAGGATAAACTCCAAAGATGGGGTGTGGTGTGGGGCAAAGAGCTGGATCTGTGTGACGTAATCCCTTGAACCCTCTGTTTTTAAATATTGTTTAGAAAGATTCGATAGGGAAGGCTCCAGCCATTTTTAGAAAACAGGCTTGGAGCAAGCTGTGTTTCCGTCCTTTGTGAAAATGGCTAATAACTCAAGGCTATCACTGAGGAGTTTTGAATTGCCTTTCTTTTCTTCTTATAGCATCTTGCTCATAATAATCCTCTGTGTCTCCTCCCAAAGCTCCCTGTAACGGATATTTTACCAAGTCCCCCTTTCTCTGGAAGACCTCCCTACACCCACTTACTTTACTCCTTCCCCAGACTGAAAAACAAACCTTCCAGCCTCTGAGCATTCCTCAAGCCATTCATGCCTCCTAAATACCATGCCTTCTCTCCTACAATCTCCTCCCCACAGGCTTCCATGTAACCTATTGAAGTACTGCCCATCGCTTGAAGCTCAAATTGTAACACAACCTTCTGAAGACATTTAGCTTCTCTGCCCGCATCAGCAGAGATGTCTTCCTCTGCTTCCCTTTATCTCCCTTATTCCTCCATTACGCATGCGTGCGCCCACCCGCCCACAAACACATATACTTACCTCATGACATTTTCCTAGTCTGTCTTATATTAATTGCTTGGAATTTGCTTTATCTTATGCCACAGACAGTGACGTCATCCGTTCATGGATTCTACAAGTACTTGTAAGGGCTTCCCACGTGCCAGAGATTTTTCTACCCTTGTCTTTCCAGCTCCCTCTTTCTTGTTGTTCTCTCCTGTCTTCATTCTACATGCATACTCCTTTCTGCTTCCTCCTCTCTCCTCTCTCCCACATCCCTATTTTAGGAGGCAATTTTCTCTAAGGAACCAAAACTACTTCGTGAAAATAACGGCCACTGAAGAAACCCTCAGGCTTTCAGTAGCCATTTGGGGGTGGAGGGAGGTGAAGGGATGAGCATTTTGATGCTATGTTTATGCTACGTTGCTCTCCTGTGTGCCTGCTGTTAGGTTCTCTATTTAATGTATGTTTATCCAATAGGTCTGTCTGCAGGATATGGATGTTTTGCCTTGGGGATTGTACATTTTATAACTCCATCTTAGGGGAAGCTCCTTCCCGTGTCTTGGAATGGCTCTTCCTTTTCATACTTCAGTATAAATGTCACCTCCTCAGAGAAGCCTTCCCTGTTCGCCCATTGGAAGTAGCCCTATCCTCTCCTTTCCCATGACCCAGCCACCCTTTATCACATCACCTTGTGTGAGAAATTAATTTCATTGAAGTTCCTAATTAATGGTCTCCCTCCTTCCGTATCCTTTGAGATGGAGTTGGCGGTTCTTCCCATCAAGAGGCAGATATCTCCCCACCCCCCCAGAATCTAGGCTTACCTTGTGCCTTGCTTTAACCAACAGATGTGACAGAAGTGATGGTGTGCCAGCTCTGAGCCCAGACCTTGAGAGGCCTTGTGTACTTCCGCTCACATGCATTCTCTGTCTCCCGCCACCCCTCGGAACCTTATCATCAGCACATACACAGACCCAGGTGACCCAGGTGGAGGATGGGAGACCACACAGATGAGAGCTATGGCCATCCTAGACAGCCAGCCCTCATCAACTTGTTAGCTGACCACAGCTGCATGAGCAGGTCCAGCTAAAGTTCGCTGATGTTGCCCGAGATAAGAACTGGCCAGCTGAGCCCAGCTTAAATTGCAACTTACAGAATCATGAATTAAGTAACAATCATTGTTTTAAGCCACTAAATTACACAGTGGCTCCTTATGCAGCAACAGCTAACTGATATACCTTGCTTATTTCCTTTAGAGCCCTTCTTGGGAAATTCAGTTAGCTGCTCAAAGACTCTCCTTCCTTATATTTAAAAAGGATACACTCTATCTTATATACTTATTAAGGGATTACATAAGGTGATGTTTGTAAAGCTCTTGGCACAAACTGGAGGCTCAGGACATTTATTTATTTCCTCTTTCTCTGGAGAAGAGTGGGGATCTCAGTCAAGAGGATGCCTGAGCCATTCTCCCCCAGTAACAGGAGAGAAAACCCCAAGAAAGCCCTCAGAGGCTTCGGAACCATTAAGAAGAGAAGTCATTAGGAAGGGGACCCAGGGTGAGATAGCAAAGCAAACCTGTTAATTCCGTTGAATTTGAATGATGTCCCTGCATTGTTATTTACCAGATTTCTCTGTAGTGTTTAGAAATGAAGTCTTTTTATCAAAAAAAGGACCAGTATTTTTGCTTTGGCACCTCCCTAATGCCAATCTCTCAGATAACAACACTGATAGCAACCGTAAGGAATAGGTATTAATGTCCTGTTCTACAAAAGAGGAAACTGAGGCTTTGAGACAAAGGCCACCCTGTAAGTAAGTGTAGAATTGGACAGACCTCAGACATGGCCATAACATCAGGATGACCCCCTTCAACAGAAAGTACTGCTCACTGAGCATGTGCTAAGTGCCAGGCCCTTCTTGGCTCCTTTCTTATAGTAGCTTTTTAACCCTCATAGCAGTCAGGGCGGGGTTGGGGGGAACTGTCACCATGTTTCAGAGATAAGGGAAGTCTCTTGCCCCGGGTCACAGAGTCACGGCCGGTCATCCCAACCCTGTTCTGCTGATAGAACTTTCACTCTCTTCCTTGACCATTCCCAGGGATGGAGGAAAATTCAATAAATTAGTTGATAGTTGCCTTAAAACAGAAAGAGAGGGACTTCCCTGGTGGCGCAGTGGTTAAGAATCCTTCTGCCGATGCAGGGGACACGGGTTCGAGCCCTGGTCTGGGAATCCCACATGCCGCGGAGCAACTAAGCGCGTGCACCACAACTACTGAGCCTGAGCTCTAGAGCCCGCGAGCCACAACACTGAAGCCTGCACGTCTAGAGCCTGTGCTCCGCAACAAAAGAAGCTGCTGCAATGAGAAGCCTGTGCACCGCCATGAAGAGTAGCCCCCTCTTGCCGCAACTAGAGAAAGCCCGTGCGCAGCAATGAAGACCCAACGCAGCCAAATATAAATAAATAAATAATTCTTTTAAAAAATTAAAAAAAAAAAAAAAAAAAAACCAGAAAGAGAAATGAGCTAAATCTTTGAGATTTAGCAACAACAGAAAGGAAGGGCGGGTCATCGAGTGGAAGTGGAATTATCCCCCAGCCTCTCGGCAGAGCCCCCTGCATGCAAGACGGTGGAGGTAGAAGCCAAGACAGCAGCTCTCTCCTTCTTGTGTAATCTCAAATATAGGGGGAAAGGTCTCATCAACACAAGACGGAGGGAAAAGAACGGGGGTCCCAGCTCCTATAGCCTGAGATGTGTCGAATAAAATATTTGACACCACTAAAAAACAAATTCCAAGTTTAAAAGATAGCAAGCAGATGTCTTTCCTGCAGAATGTCTCAGAACCTTAGATGTGCTGCTTTGCCTGTCTTGCAAAGAATTTTACCTTTTGCTGAACACTTACCCACATCTCTGGGCCACAAGACTCAAGTCTGGGAAAGCTGCTCTACGTTGTTTTGGGGGCATTTTTTTTTTTTCCCCAAATGTGGCTTATATTGAAAAGCGGGCTGTTACTTCTCAGATGGAAACCTGTGAGCAACCTGAAGCCTGTGATGGGGTCTTAATTCATGTTTCTCCACATCCAGCAGGTAGAAATTCAGTCAGCACCTGTGTGTTCAGCGTGTGTGTGACTTTACAGAGGACGCATCAGACTGGAGGCCTCAGGTTAACTGCCCCCCATGAAGAAGCTGTTCTCTGGGCCTCCATGAGAGAGACCTGACCTTTGATGAGGTTGTTTTGATGTGGCCACTTTGGAACTTTGACACAGCTAGTTTAATGCTATGGAAATTTTCTGACTTTTTAAAAACACCAGCTTCAAGCTTTTGAAAAAATGACCAAGTCTCAATGCAGCGCGGGGTCAGGGACAGGGTGAGAGTCAACATCATAAAGAAAACTGGGGGCAGGATAAGGCTGGGGAATAGGGTTCTATTTTTTATTTACATTTCTTTTTTTACATTTCTTATAGGAAAAGAAGAATTAAAAGTTTAATGGACTGATTTTTAGGGTCACAAAAAGCCTCCAAATTTAAAAAGGTCTTTTAGTAATCAAGATAGTGTGGTATTGGTGAAAAAAGAGACAAATAGATCAATGGAACAGAATAGAAAGCTCAGAAATAGACCCCCATGAATAGTCAACTGATCTTTGACAAAGGAGCAAAGGAAATACAATGGAGCAAATATAGTCTTTTTAACAAATGGTGCCAGAACAATAAGACATCCACGTGCAAAAAAATGAATCTAGACATAGACCTTACACCCTTCACAAAAATTAACTCAAAATGGATCTTAGATCTAAATGTAAAATGCAAAGCTCCCAGAAGACAACACTAGAAAATCTAGATGACCTTGGGTAGGTGATGACTTTTTTTTTAATTTTGCGGTAAGCGGGACTCTCACTGTTGTGGCCTCTCCCGTTGCGGAGCACAGGCTCCGGACGCGCAGGCTCAGTGGCCATGGCTCACGGATCCAGCCGCTTCGCGGCATGTGGGATCTTCCCAGACCGGGGAACGAACCCGCGTGCCCTGCATCGGCAGCCGGACTCTCAACCACCGCGCCACCAGGGAAGCCCCGTAGGTGACGACTTTTTAGATACAACACCAAAGGCACAATCCATGAAAGAAAGAACTGAAAAGCTAGACTTCATTAAAATTAAAAACTGCTCTGCACGGGCTTCCCTGGTGGCGCAGTGGTTGAGAATCTGCCTGCTGATGCAGGGGACATGGGTTCGAGCCCTGGTCTGGGAGGATCCCACATGCCGCAGACCAACTAGGCGCGTGAGCCACAACTACTGAGCCTGCGCGTCTGGAGCCTGTGCTCCGCAACAAGAGAGGCCGCGATAGTGAGAGGCCCACGCACTGCGATGAAGAGTGGCCCCCGCTTGCCACAACTAGAGAAAGCCCTCGCACAGAAACGAAGACCCAACACAGCAAAAATAAATAAGTTAACTAATAAACTCCTACCCCCAACATCTAAAAAAAAAAAAAAATGCTCTGCAAAAGACAATGTCAAGAGAATGAGAAGACAAGCCACAGACTGGGAGAACTTATTTGCAGAAGACACACCTGGTAAAGGACCGTTATCCAAAATATACAAAGAACCTCTAAAACTCACCAGTTTAAAAACAAACAAACAAAAAACCTGATTAAAAAATGGGCCAAGGGCCTTATCAGACACCTCACCCAAAAGATACAGAGATGGCAAATAATCATATGAACAGATGCTTTATCATATGTCATCAGGGAAATGGAAATTTAAAAAACCATAAGATACCACCACATACCTATGAGAATGGCCAAAATCTGGAACACTGACAAAACAACAAAGGCTGGCAAGGACGTGGAGCGGGAGAAGCTCTCACGCATCACTGGTGGGAATGCAAAATGGTACAGCCAGGGGCTTCCCTGGTGGCGCAGTGGTTGAGAGTCCGCCTGCCGATGCAGGGGACATGGGTTCGTGACCCGGTCCGGGAGGATCCCACATGCCGCGAAGCGGCTGGGCCCGTGAGCCATGGCCGCTGAGCGTGCGCGTCCGGAGCCTGTGCTCTGCAACGGGAGAGGCCACAACAGTGAGAGGCCCGCATACCGCAAAAAAAAAAAAAAAAAAAAATGGTACAGCCACTTTGGAAGACAGTTTGGAAGCTTCTCACAAAACCACACATGCTCTTTTTCCCATACAAACCAGCAATCCAGCTCCTTGGTATTTACCCAAAGGAGTTCAAAACTTATGTCCACACAAAAACCTACACATGGATGTTTATATTTGCCGAAACTTGAAAGCAGCCAAGATGGCCTTCAGTAGGTGAATGACAAGGAATATTACTCAGCGCTAAAAAAAGAAGTTATCAAGCCATGAAAAGACGTGAAGGAAACTTAAATGAATATTACAAAGTGAAAGAAGCCAATCTGTAAAGGGTACACATTGTATGAATCCAACTATATGACATTCTGGCAAGGCAAAATTATGGAGACAGTAAAAAGATCACTGGTTGCCAGAGGTTAGGGGGAGGGAGGGATGAATAGGTGGAACACAGAGGATTTTTAGGGCAGCAGAACTATTCTGTATGATACTATAATGGTGGATACATGCCCTTACACATTTGTCAAAACCCAGAGAATGTACAACACCAAGAGTGAACCCTCATGTAAACTACAGACTCTGGGTGATAATGATACGTTGACATAGGTTCATCAGTCACAGATACACCATTCTGGTGCAGCATATACATGGTGAAGCAACAGGGGGATATGTGGGAATTCTCTGTACCTTCCACTCAATTTTGCCGTGAACCTAAAACTGCTCTAAAAAAGAATGTCTATTTGTTTTTTAAAAAGGCCGTCGGGAATCTTGCTGCATAATTGTCATCATCACTGCGTAAGTTCCCTGACGGCTCCTCCATCTGGGCTGTCGGGAGGGAGGGACATAAGTGCCCTGAATTTGCCCTGATGCCTCCCTAGAGGCGGAAGTGGGAGGATGGACAGTGGCCCAGCTAAGGGGAAGCTAGAATCCAGTGAGCTGATTCTGGCCAGCGGGAGTTCACGCAGAGACAGCCTGCAGAGAAACCATGAGGTTCTGCTGTTTTTCCCTGAAGTTTCCCACACAGCAGCCAGTGATCTCTTAGGAATGGAAATCGGATTGTGTCATTGCCTACATAGATCCTTTCGGTGGCTTCCATCACACCTGGCATCAGATCAACACTATGGACCCGGGCCTCAAGTCCCCATGCCACTGGACCCCTCCTATTTCTCTGGCCGCCTCCCATCTCCCTGTCCCCCAGCATATTGGTCTTCTCATCCTTGGATACACCAAGCTCCTCCTGCCACCTGTTCCCTCTGCTGGGAATGGTTACCCCAATCTTCACCTTAGGGGAACTTATAATCCGGGTCCTAAGTGTCACCTCTTCAGCGAGTCCTTCCTAACCACCCGGTGTGAACAGCCCTCAGTCACTCCGCCAACTCTCTGCTTTAATTCTGTCATTTAACTTGATATTTTTTGGCTTGTTTACTGCTCCATCCCTAGCTTTTAGCTCAGTGCTGGCACAGAGCAGGAACTTGGCAAACAGATGTTGAATGAAGGACTCACATGAGATCTTCCAGTCAGATAAAGCATGCCAGGGCAGAAGGGCTAGTTTTTATCATAAATACATGGTGCAAATAAAATCAGAAATCCTGCAACTGGTCTCACGATTCACATGCTGTGAGCACAAAACCTCAGGAGGTATGGATGACATTTATGTCCTTTATAAATAGCGCATGTTCTACAAGAACTTGGCGGCCACACAGTGAACTCCTGACCTCCTCTCTGGCCTCCAGATACTTTCACTTCAGTACATTAACTGTAGCACATCCAGTGCTAAATGTACCACTATCTTATAAAACCAACACCTCCCCTCGCCTGCCCTCTCTATTAAAGGCACCCAAGTCTTTCCAGAGCCTCTGAACGATCTTGCTTCCCCCTCCTGCAACATCCCATCATTTGCCAGCCCCTGTGGGTCACATGGCCACGTCTCTCCCATTCCCTTCATTCCTACTGCTGTGTAGGAAAGAGTGGACCACTCTTTCCCCCAGCTCTCTGCCTCTGACAACTGTCTCCTGACTTGCTTCCCAACTTTCAGTGGCTATTCATGGGACCTGATATTAGCAAAAACGACTACTTTTTCCTCCTTCGTGTCCTTTAATGGTTTTAATTGCTAACCACAACACATGAAGAATTTAAAGAATCTACACAGGTGTCCTGGAAAAGTCTGAACTGACTTTAAGCCTCCTGGGGAGGGGCAAGCTCCCCTTCGAGCCCCTCTGCCCTCGGGGAGAGGAGAGTGGCCCGGCACTGTATTGTAGAGTCAGCCATCCTAAAGCTCTTGCTAAGGCGGACATTATTAGCTGCTGAAATGTGCGTCAGTCTAGACCTATACTGTGCACTATCGTGCTGTAGGTGCTATTTACATCCAAATTCAAACCAACTGCAATGAAATAAAATTTAGAAAAATCAGCTTCTCAGCCACACCAACCACAGCTTAAGTGCTCATTAGCTACACGTGGCTGGCAGCTGGGCAATGAACAGTGCAGACACAGGACATTTCCACCACCCTGTAGAAAGCTCTAAAGGACGGCATTGCCCTAGATTCCCAGGACTTAGATGAGGTTTGTTTTTTTCATTAATGTAGTCAAAAGATGATTAGTAAGCTCCTGGAATGTGCTGCTGAGCTGCAACTACGCCAAGACCTCAAGGTCCCTGTCCTCACGGAGTTAGTGGGAAAAGTCCTCATGAATTTAACTCCTCGGAAGTTTGTCCCTGGAACTCCTTGTACCTGCACTGGTCAGACCCTCACTGCCAAACGACTGTTAACCCCTTCAAGACGCTCTGGATTTCCCAAGGTAAGATAAGGCCTTAATCAATGAAGAGTGGAAATCCAGCATCGTCTGTTTCCAAAGACCCCACCGTGCTTTTGGATCTGACTTTCTTAATATGCACCGAAGGTTCAGGAAGAACAAGATTACAAATTGAGACTTAGATACAGAGAACCTGGAAAGTAGAGGACTGAAGCAAAACTCATTTATTCTCTGCCAGAGATCATGTCAGACACTTGGAATGTGAGGACGAACACGGGAGAACCCAGACATGGCTCTCCCACTGGCCCCTGCGACAAAATCAACTTGGGCCTTTCCTCTGAGGTAGACATCAGACTACCTCAGGGCTACAGCTACCATTCCACAATTAGTCCCTCAATGACCCTGAACTCCAGGCTCAGTCCTGGGCCCTGGGACCCAGAGGGCCTGCACCCACCACCCTGCCCTCTAGAACTCATCTAGGTGAGAATGCAAAAGGAGAAATCCCCGCTGCAAAAGGGAACTGGCAACCTCCCATAATCACCCAGCTCTGAATTCTACTTGCAGAGAGAGAAACACAGAAAAGCAAATAAACAAAAAGAAACAAAACAAAAGAATGGGGCATTCCCTCCAAGGAATGAACCCAAACTGAATGACAGCAAAAAGAATCCCATTTGTCCTAGGCTCCTTAGAGAAATCAGAAATTCTCTCTACTACCTCCTTGCATCTTCCAGCCTCATGCCTCCTTTGCAGCCCAGGGGAGGGGACCTGGGAGTTCTAAAGCAGCTCATCCAGAACTTCTGGACCAAGTTCCAGAACACCTGGACCATGGGGGCAGGGGAGGAGCCACACAGAAGAGGGCATCTTCCCACAATAGCATATTCACCCCTTCTCTTCTTCCCTGACCACCTCCCCCAATTCCCTTCTTCCTACCAGACTCACCAGCCATCTGGTGGGCAAGCAGTGTCTACTTGGGATGCCCGTACCTGGTGAAGAAGCAGCTTGAGTCAAGAGGAGGTAGAAAGTAAGCATCTTCCTCACCCAGGGCTCTTGCACCTGTAGTGTGTGTGTCAGCCTCCTGGAAGCTTTCCCAGGTCCCAATGAAACATAAGGGAGAAGCAGCTTCACTACTCTCTCTGCCAAGACACCCAGAAATCAGTTAAGGGAGCATTTTCATCCGTCTATTGCCCCTTCCTTCTCTGTCATTATTTGCCAATTCACAGGGAGAAGTGAGAGGCGAGAGCATCTGGCTGATTCTCAGTCATGTGCCGTTTTAGACACGATGTTCAATGAATGTGGACGAAGTAAGGGAATTCACAGCTCCCTCAAGGCTGGTGAATCATCCACTGCTTTCATTCTTACTGCTCACTGCTCTGTACCTTTCATATGGGCTATTCGTTGGCCTTTCCATTTAGATGATAAGATAATAAATCAAGCTGCATCTTGTGCATTGCTTTGTTCTGTAGGAATTAACAGTGGTTGACGGGCCGTGTGCCTAGGAGAGCACCACCAAGGCCACATACTGAAAAGATGAAATGAGTCTCCACTGCAGTGTAGTTGTGATTTTCCCCCAGAACAAATCTAAAAAAGAGGTCTTTGCCATAATGACAACAAGGAGTCAACTTGGGTCTTTTTTCTGTTATGGACGTCAGAGGTTGTGGACTGCAGCTTCTCTTCCACAATTATTCCCTAAACGCCCCTCAAATGCCAGGCACAGCACCTGGCCCTGGGACCCAGAGCGGGTGCAACTGTGTCATGATCGAAGGCCCCACCATAGCCATGGCTGGTGGAGACTTCCTCTGTGACTCTGTTAAAAATATAACATGTATTTGTTTAGGCATTCTCAAAATTTCACCTAAACACCCATGATTAATAAGATGAAATGCATCCTTGATGTTAATCCGTCTGATGGATAGTGGTCACATCAAAATAAAATCTTACTGTATGTGACCCCAGTTTTAAGGTGCTTCTGGTTCTCCAACACTCCCTGTATTCCCATATATGTGTCACATACATGACCTTCTAATAAAGGAGCGCCATTCGATGGAACTTTCAGAGGTGATGGGCCTGCTCTGCCTCTGTGCTGTCCACTACAGTAGCCACGGCTACACATGGCTGTCGAGCACCTGAAATGTGGCTAGTGTGACTAAGGAACCAGTCACATTTTAAGCAATTTAAATTAAAGAGGCACATGTGACCAACAGCTACGGCATTAGACAACACAGCTGTAGGGGTTTAGGTATATCTAAGGCCAAAAGGGTTGCATCGGGATGCACAGTGCTGGTGATAACCCCATACAGGCCTGTTCAGACAACGCCACCCAAAGAGATCTTATAAAGGCACACACTTTAGCCTGCCAGAAAAGGCTGACCTCTCTGGATGGGACTCTCCATTTCCCCATTTCCTGAAAGTAGCCATGCTGTCTAGGAAAAGAAACTGTTCTCAGATGATCAATCTGTATGTGCGTCTTCAGAGAAGATGGTTTTCCTTAACCCAGCATTTCTCTGCTTTTCATTTCTGGTTGCAGATCACCGACTCAGCTGAGCGCTGGAAGCTGCAGCTGGTGACTCCCCTCTCCCCACCCTCCTGGCCACCCCACCAGTGACAGCACAGGCAGGGGTGGCCTGGCTTCCTTTCTGGTGTTTTCGTTGGGTAGCTGCCTGCTCAGAGCTCACAGAAGGCTTGCCCCTCGTCCCAGGCAGACGGCAGGCCAGCCCCTTCCCCAGACCCGGAGCTGGCGGGGTGGCCTCCTCCAGGAGCCTCACACGCTGCCCTCCACCGTGAGTATCGCCCTTCCTCCTCCTCCCCGTCCCAGTGTCACCCGTGTCCTCCGTTGTGTGCTGCCACGATGGCTTCTAAAACCCACTCGTTTGCTCAGTGGCCTTGAGAACCAGGCACTTGGCTAGAAGCTGCCAGGGAGGCAGAGGTGAATCCGGGGGCGCCCTGGCCAGGCCTCCAGGACAGCCTCCCACCCACATGTGTGAAGCTTGGGTTCAAGGCAGTCTGTTCTGTGGTTTGGAGGGAGAAGCAGAAGGGGGGCACAGATGGCAAGAAGGTGGCAAGGGGCTGGGAAAGGGAAGCCCCGATGAGGTCCCTGGGTCTGAGGGACTGTCCCAGGGAGAGCATGCATTTCACTGCATTCTCTATAGCAGTGAAAAACTGGAAACAAGCGAACTTTGCACCGAAAGGTGACTGGTTAAATGAACTGTAGAGAATCCGGAGAGTGGAACACTTGGCAGCCACCCAATCTGGTGATACGGCCTCAAACTGAACTGGCATATAAAGTGGTCCATGAAAGACTGTTCCCTAGAGAGCAAGACAGAAAACGGTTTGTGCAGTCTGATTTCCTTTAAGAGTGTGTGTGTGGGGGTGTGTGTGTGTGAGATTGTGTTACAGAGAAAATGTCTGAAAGGTTGCATCTCACTTAATGAACAGTGGCTATCCTAGGAGAGAGGTGTTTGAGGGGTTTTTATTTTCTTCATTATATATGTTTGCTTTGGGGGGATTTTTTTTTTTTTTTTTTTTGGGGGGTTTTTTTTTTTTTTTTTTTTGTTTGCTGTTCATTGTGAATATACTCCTTTATAATCAGAAAAAGGCAAAGCCACCCTATTTTAAATGACTCATCAGTGACTACTGTTTTGTCCCATCAACACACTCACCCTCTTTAGTTCTTAGTTGGCTCTTACTACTTGGATGCACTGCGGGGGAGCAGCCGCTGAGTGTGGGGCTGGGATGTGGGGCAGCCACCAGTGGGTGAGGCCTGCTTCTCCCTCCCCTCGCCCAACCAACCAAAGTTCACCTGCCGTTTCAGCACCTGGAGTTTGACAGCCTCTTTTTTTTTCCAATATCTGTCCGTCTGTCCGGAAGCCCCCTCACATGCAACCCATTCACAGCCCCGAGCCCAGCACACTGCCTGAGGGGTGGGCACCTGACCCAGGCTGGGGCAGCAGATAGCCTGATAGACAGCTCAGAGTCCCTGCTTTCACGCAGGGTGAAAAAGGCAGAGCTTCCAAACAAAAACAAAAAAGCGAGAGGTGATCCAACCTCCCTGCACAAAGTCGGACAAAGATCAAAGTCAGGACCTGACTTCCTGACTCATTTTAGTATCAATATCCAATTCGCTGGGGCTACTACGAGCAACTCCATGCTGATTTTCATGTTGGTTACTTTTAAGGACAGCAGAGAATAGAAAAATAATGGTTAGATATTAATGGACTCCAGGCTAACTTTTTAATAGCCACTTTCCACTCTCGGAGACTTAACAACTCCCTACCTCTAAGGACCCTGCACATACCTTCTGCTTTCTGGCGTTCATGCCTTTGTGGATATGTTTTGTGTTTCCCTGCCCTGGAGTCATGTTCTGTCCCCTCACTGCATGTCCCCACACTCTCCAGCCTGCAAGGGCCAGCAAAAATGTTGCCTCCTCAATGAAGCCCTCCTGGATTTTCCCCAGCGCCAGAGACCCAGCTTCCTTCTCCCAATTCCCAAATCGTCTCATAGCATTTCCCATTATTGGTATTTGCAGCCATGATGTATTCATTGTACTTGAATGTGAGCTTCTTGAGGACATGGATCATGTCTTGTACAGTGTTTAAGCCAAGCAAGTGTATCTGGTGTCAAGTAAGCTGTGGGATGAAGACTGCTCCCTCACTGTTACAGAGCTCTCTGCATTCCGCTAAGAGCCTTAATGCACAGCATTGCACTTGACCCTCGAAACAAGCCCTTGGAGTAGGCTGGGCTATCACGTGCATTTTCCAGAGGAGGAAACCAAGGCTGGGGGAGGGCAGGTCGCTCCTTGCTGAGGTCCCACGGGCAGCAAAGGATGGACCAAGGAGCAGATGGCGGCCAGTGTGCTACCCCCACCTCACCCCACTGGGCTTCGAAGCACAAGCGGGCTTTCAGATTAGGCAGCTGCACTGCCCTGGATGAGGCCACACCGAGCGGCAAGGGGAGAGATTTGGGGCGGCACTGAGTCCAAGGCTCGTGTTCTCCCAACAGACAGTTGAGAGGTTCCTTGCTTTCAGTGTGTTTTGTCACATGTGGGGTTTTCCCCGTTTTTCTCTCCTTCTCAGGGGCGAGAAGAAAATGAAATCAAGCTCTGAGACTCTGCAGTTTGTGGAATAAAATAGACAAAAACTTTTCTGACAAAGAGAAGAGAGGAATAGATGAAAAGGCTCTCAGCGGTGTCTTTAGGTGGTGGGTCCACGGAGGAATATATTTCGTTTTTAGTTTTACTCTCGGGCTCTCTCCAAATCTTCTATGAGCCAGAAACACTTTTATAATGGAAGGAAGAAAAACCTTTATAAAAAGCTAGTGTAGGATTCCAAAGCTGCAAAAAGTAGCCTGAGCAAGTTACTTGCTAGATTTGCTCTTCCAGAGCTGCTTCCCAGGCCAGCTGGAGGAGGCTACAAGTTCCTCCTTTGGACAAGTTTTGCAAACAGGTGTACAGAATGGAATAGCACTAGGGCTTCTTTTTTTGTTTTTTTAAAGCTGACAAGTTATTTTTATGATAGCCCTTACAATAGAATGTCGTGCACAAAGTAAAATATTTAAATAGTTTACAAAACCTAAAGGAAAAAATGAAAGTCTCACTTTCCACTGGTCATCCTTGTTCAAGCTCCTTCCAGAGAACGTTTCAGTACTGATCAGCTGTGAAGTGTATAACCTTTTATATACTTCTAAAAAGATCATGCATCGTAAGCTTCTACACCTTGCATTTTTACCTATAATAATCTTGCTGACCTCTTTGTATCAGAGTGGGGTCTATTTTATTCTACGTCTTGACTACACGTGGTTTACTGAACGGATGTATCAGAATATTAACTATTGCTAGATACGTAGGTTGTTTCTAGTTTGTTGGTTCTACAAAAAAAAAAAAAAAATGCTGCAACATATATGCCTGTATATGCATCTTTATGTTTTCTGTGCGACTACTAGGAGGACGTGTTTTCAGCAGATAAACTGCTGAGTCAGAGCTGTTGTGCTTTGTATGTTTTGAAAGATATGGCTTAACCCTCCAAGAAGGTCACAACGATTTACACTCCCCACTGCCGAGTGGAGGCTTTTCCCCCAAACTCTTACCAACATCATTACCATCAATCCTTATTTTCAACCTATAACTATAACCAAAGCCATTCTTTCATGTGGCTTCCTCCTTTGGGCATTTGTTTTCTCAGATATTATCTAGTTAATATTCAGTCTCTTCATGCAAGTTAAAAGGAAATGACATAAGCCACAGGTACTAGAAATATATGAAGTGTTTTCTAACAAATGTCTCAAAAACCATCTCCCTATTACCCAAGCTGTATTAAAATTAAATTAGCTGAGTTGAGATCTTTCAAACTTAACTGGGCAATTTTTTACAAAGATTTTATTGTTTTAGAGCATGATTCAGAAAAAAAAAAAAACAGAGAGAACAATAAAGTCAATGGGGCAATATGTAATTTGGGGGGAGATGCTTTGAGATGAAGTAAATTCCTCATCAAACATTCAGCCACTAATTTCATCATCCATTGGTGATTCTCGTATTACGTTATTCATTCTGTACTTATTAGCTGGCACCATAAGAGGATATTACTTTTCTCATGTATTTACTCATTTATTTTCATCAGTATGGATTCATGGATCTTCATTTAATTGAATGTGCTATAAAGACTGCTATCATTATTTAATTTGATGCTTAAATTGCCTCAGATTTGGCTAGTGGAACCCCATCAAGTTGGCGCCTATGTCCTTAGACAAGTCCTCACGGTCTCTGAACACTTGCCTTCTGTGGCAAAAATCAGTCCCAGGTTCATCTTACAGTTTCCCTGCCCTAACTCTGGAATCAGACATTTCTCCAAGGAATCCTGGTTTCTTGGCAGGGAGAAAGGTATTTAGAAACCCAGATCTGGGCACTAGAAGGTCATTCTACTGTGTGTCATGGCTTTTAGGTCCTCTCAGCAGACACAGCCAGGAAATATGCTCAAATACATAGCACGTGTCCACACAAATTTATCTATCTATCTATCTATCTATCATCTATCTATCATCATCATCTGTCTGATCTCATCTAACCCTAAAATACATGAGTTCATACTGAGCCCTCAATTCCCACACAACAGCACAAGGCACTCCAAGGCCCTGTGGAGAAGCCACTGGCAGGAAGGTTGCAGGGAGGAAGTTCTGGCCGCCTTTCTCCTGGCCTGCTAATGGCCAGATATGGCTCTGAAGAGGGACGAAAACAAAGTTTTCATCAGATCTTGCTGTTCTTCCTTTTTCTACTTTAACCACTTTATTGAGGTCCAGCTACAAACACTGCAAATATATGAAGTGCAGAACCTAAGTTCTGACATATGTATATAACTGTGAAACCATCACACAATCAATATAGTGAACATACTTATCACCCCAAAGGCTTCCTGGCGTGCTCTTATCCCCCTTCTGCCTTGCCCCGTCCTCCCCTTCCCTCTCTCACCATGAAATTACTGATCTACTTTCTGTCATTACTGATTAGTTCACATTTTCTAGAATTTTTTGTAAGTAGAATCACACAGTATGTACTTTTTGGGGGTCTGGCTTCTTTACTTAGCATAATTATTTACCCACGTTACTGTGTGTATCAGTAGCTGTTCCAATTCCATTGTATGGCTATTCCACAGTGACTTATCCATTAGCTATGCTTGAAGGACATTTGAGCTATTTCCAGTAGTTGGCTATTACAAATAAAGCTGCCATGAACATTCGTGTATCAGTCTTTGTGTGGATATAAGCTTGCATTTTTCTTAGGTAAATACTTAGGAGTGGGATGGTTAGATCACAGGGTGTATGTTTAACGGGTTTCCAGAGTGGTTGTCCCTCATGTTATGTTTTTAAAACGACTGCACTTTTAGAAAAGCAGGGACAGTTACAACGTGTTATGAAAAAAAAGCCCAACAGGTTAGGGTTGGATTTATGAAGGAGAATGTTTCCTTCCAGAAGCTTGGGGTGCGCTGAACATGTTTCTTGGAAATATGGGCACAGACCCCTTCCTTGAAGGGAGCCAAGCTGTTGTTCCCTTGGTCACAGAGGGGTGGGTTTTGCAGAGATTCAAAACACAGGAAAACAATAGCTGAGATTTATCTCAGCTCGGAGGCCCTTTGCATTAGACAAATACCTTTTCTTTGGTAAACAAACCAAAGAAAAGGACTTCCTTTTCCTGCTGGAGTTGGGGTACAAAGTAAATAGGCCCTGAATTTGTAAACAGAGCACACAGGTAGGTGCTGGGGCACGGGGCCTCTCCTGGAGAGGGACTGATACTGACAGATGCCACCTCACTCCTGTGTCCTTGCCACCCGGTTACCCAGAGGCCCCTCCCCAGCAGTCAGCCCAGCACATTCTTAAGTCACTGCTGTCCTGCCATCTTCTGGAGTCCCTTGGTGGATAAAATGGGGGTAGGTGGCACCTGATAGAGAAGTTGAGTCAAGAGAAAAAGGGCTAAGATTAAAAGGACGTGCTGGGGGCTTCCCTGGTGGCTCAGTGGTTGAGAGTCCGCCTGCCGATGCAGGGGACGCAGGTTCGTGCCCCGGTCCGGGAAGATCCCACATGCCGCCGAGCGGCTGGGCCCGTGAGCCATGGCCGCTGAGCCTGCATGTCCGGAGCCTGTGCTCTGCAATGGGAGAGGCCACAACAGTGAGTGGCCTGTGTACCGCAAAAAACAAAAAAACAAACAAAAAAAAGGACGTGCTGGGAAGATGTCAAAGCCACACAGGGCACTCAAAGGAGAGGTTTCTTTCATTTCTAGGTTAACAACCAAGATGATACTGAAATCTAGACTTGACTTGAAATCTATTTGACTTGACATCAGTATAACATGGACTCTAACTCTTGCTTGGGATTTTTTTTTTCTCCATGAGAACAAACAGATTTAATGCTTAATCTCCATCTTTAGGTACTTGTTACTGTTAAGAGCCAGGCCTCTTTTTGATTTTTGCCCTCTCTTTCTAGAAGCAGGCTTGCATCTGACCCACCATGGTCCCCACAGAAGTCACAGTGAGTACAGCTACGCCCCTTGGGTTCCTCAAAATGCACTCTATTTGGGGGCCTCTTTTCAGGGAGTGGGAAGGAATCTATTGTGGCGGAAGGATTTCTCTGTGGTTTCCCAGGGTAAGAGCTCTGCTGAGCAGTGCCCAGGACAGGTGGTCGATGCCCAGCACAGCGGGCTCTGCAAACGCGAAGCGCTAGAAGAGCTTTGGGGTATGTGGGAGGACAGAGGAAAATGCTATTTTAGATTTTACTAATAGGTGAGGATTATATGATCTTTAGGATGTCTTTGTCCCATGTGTCTGTTCTGAAACTCAGACAAAAGAGGACAAGAGAGAATCCATTTAGTTTGTTTTTAAAAGGCCCACGGTGGGCATGTTAGTTTTGTTTCTTACATGACATTATGTAGCCTTTACAAAAAACACATAATGATATATATTTCTCTGAAAGAGGAAAAGAGGCCAACAAAAATGAGTGAGTAAAATCATCAGAGAATTGTTTGTGATTTTATAGTCAAATGTAATTAATTATAGAATCAAATCAAATTCCTATGCTTTTGTTATATTCATAAATGCTCACAAAAATATATAAAGGTTTTAATTTTGCTTTTCTCAAAGTAAGAACCTGGATTTTACATGTAGGTATTGAATCAAACCTTAATGGAGCTGACAAACTGTCCCTCACAGTACACTGTAGGTTCCCACCATCTGTGGAGATTGGTGGTTGCCACCCACCCCTGATGTCCAAAAAGTTATTTATCATATGCTAATGATATTTAGTATTGCATACGTCATTGCATATCCTGTAACAACAAGACAATTATTTTGGACCTGGTGAAGTAACGAGGTCAGTCTCTATTTTTCTAACCAGAATTAGACCCTTAGTTTCTCCTGAATTAGAATTTGCTCTTCATCCCTGATGCTGGAAACGGGGCTGACACTGTCAGTCATCGGGTTTTATCCTCTGGAATTTTGGAAGATATCCAGACTGCAAGGCAGCTCCAGAGAGGAAGAAAAATGCACCCCAGTAATGACCTTTTGTGGTCAAGAGGTGTCCAGCACCACCTACATGGGGACAAGATGGGACCTCTGTAGCTACGACCCTGGGAAATAGCCACGACGTCCCTGTGGCCACCTTTCTGAGCACTGGCCATGTGCCAGTAACCAGCCAGGGTGCCACTTTCCTGCAGCCTCACGGTAAAGGCAGAGCCATGCTTACAGATGAGGAAACGAGCTGGGAGAAGGAACGGAAGGTTCCAGGTCTCGTGGCTAAAAGGAGGAGAAGCCCTGGAGGGTGCTCTCAGAGTCACGGCTTCCCTGGGTCCCCCACTGCGGGCAAATGTCAACACGCTGAGGTCCAAGCCTCACTGTGTGGAAGTCTCACTTCCTCGAAGGCGGGGACAGAGCACCTTGGGGCAGTGCCTGCCAACTCCCACGGCTCCCAACGCGTCCCTCCCTGCCTGTGTCCCGCCCCTCCCATTTGCCGCCTCTTGGCACTAAGGAGCAATGAAGGGCACAGCTTTTGCCCTCTACCCTGGCCTCTCCCCAGAGGTGGGAATGAGGGGCCTGGGGCTGGGGGAAGGTTTCCAGAGACAACGCGAGTCGGTGAGGGAGGTCCCGGAAAGCTCTGGAGACCTTCTTCCTGCTCCAGGACCAGCACGACGTTCACTGCCTGGGCTGCTGCTTCTGGGCCAAGGTTCTCCTGAGGGGAGGAGGACACACCTGCCCGGGCTCGGGGGCCAGGGCCTGTGGGGCAGAGCCTCGCTGGGGGCACCAGCGGGCAGCGCAGGCCCCTTGCCCGGCCGTGCACTGAGGTTTGCCCCTAGCATCAGGCAGCTCCCGGGCATCCTCTGGTGCCCAGAATCTTTCCGGGCTGGGGAGTGGGGAGGTAGGGCACCTGACGGCCACTCTGCTTGGGCTCCGTGAGGCCCAGCTCAGGTGCTGGGACCCAGATGCCGTGGCTCACGTTTGGAGTGGCCACTTTGACAACATCAGCACGTGGAGAGCTGGGCTTTGGGTCAGCAGGGATTAAAAGTGCCCCAGCTTGGGACTGAGGGGCTGGGGGATGGCTCTGGCCTTGACCCTCCCCCAGTGGCTGAGGGTTTAGGGCAGAACCTTCCATTCCTTGGGTCTGTCTCCTCCTCTCTTAAGATGGTCTCTAACATCTGAACATCATTCTAAAACCTGTTGAGCTTCCAAAAACATTTTCCAGAGCAGAAACAAAAGCCTACGTGAGGAGAAGGCAGCCCATTGCTGAGTTCCGGGCCGGCCACTGGGCATGCTGTGACACATTGTCTCGTCTACTTAGACCTATGACTACAATGCGCTTCTTTTCTTGATCAAAATGCTAAAAATCATCCAAAATAAATGATATAAATCCCCCAATTAAGTAGCCCCCTGGGAGTAACAGAGCCATCCCACGATGCCGCCCTGTCTAGGGCACCTCTGAGCTGTGGAGCTGCCGTCAGGGCTCTGCACGCAGATGGACCTCCCCTCCCGCCCCCACCCCCATCCCAGCCTCGGGCTTGACAGGCGAGGCCTGGTGCAGGAGCCATTGACCTTTCTAACGTTTTACTCCAATTCTATTTCCATCACCGAGGCGAATGGTGTCCTTTGGAAGTGGTTTCTTTGCCTGGCATGTACTCTGTGCTCAGTAAATATCTGTCGAATGAGTAAACAAATCACACTATTTATTGGCAAGGAACGAGAAATAGCTGTTTCTCAAGCCTAGGATGAGCATGCCATTTTCTTAGGCAGGCGGGGAATGAGATGGTGGCATTTTCACACAAACACCATCCTGGCCAGGTCTGGGCCCTGTCCATCCCAGCGAATCACCACTCCTCACACTGGAAGAAGATTCTAGATCTGGCTCAGACCTCTGCTCATGGGGGTCCACAGGCTCCGAATAGTGTCTAGTTGGTAAAGACGTCATGTTTTTAAGAGTGTCTGAGAACAACACAGTTTGCTAAGAAATGCAAGAGAAACCTTAGGTAAGAAGATTTCTAGACATTCTAATTTGATGTGGAAGAGAATGGTCAGCCCCTTCAGAGAGCAGGCCCTGGACACTTCCCAGCAATAACGACACCATGTCTCACTCTGTCTCCACTGCCTGCCTCGTGTTCCATAACAGGCTTGAGGCACCTTACTGGGTGCGTACAACAGAATAGAAAAGAAAGGACATACCATAAAACAGGGTCAGAGGAAATTGACAGAATAGGGAGAAAAGACCAAGAGAAGGAGTTAGAACTTGGGTTTTCAGCCTAAAGCTGTGCTGTCTGGTGAGGTAGCCACGAGCCACGTGGGGCCCGTGAGCACATGAAATGGGGCCACTCCAACTAAGATGCCCTGTGCGTGTAAAATGCACTCCATTCAAATATAATCTCCGCAACAAAAGGATGTAAAATATTTTGGTAACTTTTACATTGCTTATGTAACGAAAAAATATTTTAGACATACTAGATTCCAATAAAATACATTATTAAGGTGAATTCCACCTGTCTCTTCTTTACTTCTTTCACTTGGCTACTAGAAAATGCAAAAGTAACCCAGAGTTGCCTTATACTCCTATTGGACAGCAATGGTTGAAGGGTCTTATTTGGTTACTATAACTGGGCTACCAGTTTGACTGAGTTTCCCAATTAAAAAGGGAATCCTGATTAAGTCACAAAACTTATATGGTGCGTGAGCGAAAAGGAAAAAAAAAACCTCACCTGTTCTTCAGGAGATACGAAAGCCTTTCTTCACTTCTCTTTTATATTTAAATGCCAAATAAATATCTAGGCTAGGTCTTGGTGAGTAGGACACAGAGCTATATGGACAGGCCCTTGGAGGTCCCCTCTCGGTGCAGAGGGTGGGCTCCATGGGGAGCTCCTTAGATGCCACCTCGATGCAGACCCCGGGGTAAACTCACGGCAGCTTGTGGGAAGTCATTCCGCACAGTGCTCAGGCCAGGAGGCTCCAGCAGGTGCTCCTGGATGCACGCAGGACCGTGTGGATTTCAGATCCTTACACTGATCTTCTCTCAAGATGTTCTGACCCAGACTTTGAAAACAGCCTTTGTGGGTAGCTTCTCCAGGAAGAGCAGTGTCTCTAGGATTCAGAGAGCAGGGAGGGAGGGAGGCATGGCTTGGCAACCTCAGAATTCCTCCCGGAAGCCAGGTGCCCCTCATCTGGAAGAGGGGCCCGTCCCTACCTGGAAGGTCAAGGATTAAATGCATGCATGTCCTGTACTCCGCACTGGGTCTGACGGTGCACTAGGTGCTCTGACAGTAGGGAATCAAATAAATTGGTAAATAATCGACGTTTACATTTGCTGGGAGATTTTCAAAGGATCCTTGGGTATTTACCTGTCAGGCATGGACAAAGCTATGAGTACAGGTCTCGATGCAGGTGGACAGTTTGTCCAGGCTCCCCCTAGCCTGGGACGTGAATTCTTCCTTTGTCATCCTCAAAAAGATGGCCAATGCTTTGAACTTGTAAGGATGATATAGGCTTACCTTGTAGCCTTGATAAAATTCACACAAACCCAGGTTTTTTGTGTGTGAATTCAGTCACCTTAAAATATGTCTGGGGAGTCCCTAACTAAATATAATTCTAGGCTGAAGCACTGGGTCCTCCAACCCTCACCCAACAAGAAAATGTGCTCCGTGTGCTTCAAGCAGGACACAGTGTCCCCACTCTGGGACACAGTCTTGGGGAGCAGTGGTCACAGGCTCATTTACCAGGCCATGGAGAAGGCTGGGTCTCCCAGGACACTGGGACGGCTAGGGGTCCCCTCTGTGAGACCCTCCGTGCCACATCTGTGAATGGGGATGCTGTTTGCCTCCCTAACTCACAGCCTTGGGTGCAGGCTCAGGTGAGAGTCTATTAAATGTAAAAAGAAACACCCTCTACAAAGCAGTTTGACACTTACTCACTGTGTGGATTCACAGCTGACACCCGCTCATCTGCATGGTTTTACTGACTTTCCTCCAAAATGTCACCCTCCTAACTTCTTAAATCTCCAGTGATACTTTTGTGGGTCTCTGTGCTCTTCGTGTTCTTCCTTCCACCCGAAAGTTCTTTGTTTCCTCTCAAAGTCTACTCAAACCCCACCTCTTAGGGGATGCCCTTCCCAGTGGGGCCACTGATGGTGCCTGGCTCCCATGTCCTGCTTTGGCATAAGTGTCCTAGCATCTTCACTGAAATATGAGTCATCCGTAAGATCTGTCCTCCCAATGATCTGGGCTTGCAGACAACGGCCAAAGCTGGGAGGGGAACCTTTAAATGTACGCTGAGGATGGGTGAACCAGGCCTGGGGGGACAAGGCACATTCAAAATGGAGAGTTTTCCTCAGCTCTTCCCAGAAGCATTCCCAGCTGCTGGCTCCTGGAGAGCCAGCTCCTGGATCTGGCCCCCAGGGGTCTCTCTGCAATAGGACTTTCTCTTGGTCGCACACTAGAGGCGGATCAGGACCAGATTCAGGTTTTCCTAAATGCAGTCCAGGTTACCTTGGGCGTCCTCCTGGCACTTCCTGCCAGTTGGGGCCCAAACGGAATGGACCCATCACCTCAGCTCTCGGCACGAGCTTCAGAATTCAGGAGACCACAGCCTCCTGGAGTCTACTGCACCTTATCAGTCCACTCAGTGTGTCCTGATATCTTAATAAGCACTCAGTAAACACACACACACACACACACACACACACACAGACAGGTTCCATGCTCATGTAAAATTAGGAAACATTATTAAACAAAGTTCAACAGATTCTGAAGGACTTCTCAGAGCCTTTACTATGCGATCATGCAGTTAAAATAAAAGAAGCTCAGCAGGACTTCTCAGAGCCTTTAATATGCTCACGATTATTGTGAATTTCAAAGAAGGTGATACAGTAAGCAGAGATTCTCAACTATTGAACTACTAGTGTTCCACCCAAAACATGGTTTGGGAAATGCTGGTTGAAACTATTAGAAATAGATGGAGATGATAATGTGTGTAGAAGGGGAACTCCCAGCTAAAAGACGACTGGCAGAAGATGTTTTATTATTCCAACATGAATAGTTTAATACATAAACGAAATATTTTTACTTAAATATTTATTGGCATTAAATATTTAAAACAAAATGAAAACCTAGTGGGGATCTGAGGTTACTTCTAGTCCAAATGCTTCTAGATGAACTGAACAACTAACTGCTGCATTTCCGGAGCAGAAATGAAGGGAGAGATGAGATTTGGCAAGGCATGTGCCTTGGGGCAAGGGAACGAGAGCTAGTGGTCCCTGGCAGGATTGGGGGCCCTAATGGGGGCCCTAGGAGGGGGGTGCTGGTGGGAAGTGAGAGCATGTGAGAATTTGTAAGTGGAGGCGTTGGAACATGTCAGATGCGGGACCGAGTTTCCCCTCCACCAGGCAAACCTCTCCTCCATTCCCTCCATCCCAGGCTTGACTCAAGGGCTCCATCTCCAGCCTTTATTTCCTCTTCCCCCAGCAGGGGTTCTAGGAAGGCTTCTGAGCCAGGAACCCATGGAGGCTGTAATGAGGGGTGTGTGTGCGTGTGTGAGCACATGTGCGTACACATCATGAGGGTGTGTGCACGTGTCTGAATGTGTGCGTATACGTACATGTGAGTATGTATATTAGTGTAGGCATGTTTGTGTGCACGTGTGTTTGTAAATGTGTGTGCGTGTGCTTGTGAGGGCTGGTTTCATGGGTGTGTTGCACACACCCATGCTGCACACTTCATGCTTAGAAGTGTCACTTGCTTGATTTAACGCTCTGCTATCTTGAAATTCTTAACACATTTTGAACAAGGGACCCTGAAATCACGTAGTCCGTCCTGGTTCTTGTGTATGTGCATGTATGTGAGAGTGTATGAATATGTGTGTGTGTGTTCATGTGTGTGCACGTGTGTAAGTGGGTGCACGTGTGACTCTTTGGTGCTTCTCCAACAGAGGATCCACAGCTTTCAGAAGACTCAGGGGAACCTGGACCCAGAAAAGTTTAAAAGCCTCTGAGGACCTTTTTGGGAGGGTAGAGAGAAGGGACAGTCAGAACCATTCACTTAGTTTGATAAAAGTCCGCCCACCAGTGGTCCCAGACCCTCTTTCCCACGCCGTCAGAGCATCTGTCATGCAGCCTGTGACTGTTTCTTTGCTTGAGTGTCTCCTCCCAGAGTAGGTAAGTTCCATGAGAGCAGGAACCATGTCTGACTCTCCAGCATGTAGCCAGTACCTACCATGTCGTAGGTGCTCAACAAACATTTGTTGAATAAATAAATCATTTACAATCCAAGCAGATGCTCTCAGAATTCCTACTTCCTACACATACATTTCTTTTGTCTTATCACAGACTTTGGGAATGGAAGGTTCAAGGGCTCCATGCCTCTGCCATCATGAGATAGAACCTCCAAAAGCATGCCCTTGACCCGGTGCCGTCCTGTGTCTCCTTGCAGAGCCTGATCCCTAACATGTCAGATGACTATAGCTATGACACCACGTCTTCCATGGAAGATTACGGGAACTTCAACATCACTGACTTATTCTGTAAGAAAAACCACGTCAGGCAGTTCGCAAGCTACTTCCTTCCACCCTTTTACTGGCTCGTGTTCATCGTGGGGGCCTTGGGCAACAGTCTGGTCATCCTTGTCTACTGGTACTGCACGAGGGTGAAGACCATGACCGACATGTTCCTTTTGAATTTGGCAATCGCTGACCTTCTCTTTCTCGTCACCCTTCCCTTCTGGGCCATTGCCGCCGCCGACCAGTGGAAATTCCAGACCTTCATGTGCAAAGTGGTCAACAGCACGTACAAGATGAACTTCTACAGTTGTGTGCTGCTGATCACGTGCATCAGCGTGGACAGGTACATCGCCATTGCTCAGGCCATGAGAGCGCAGATGTGGAGGCAGAAAAGGCTTCTGTACAGCAAAATGGCCTGCTTTACTGTCTGGGTGATGGCGGCCGCGCTCTGCGTCCCAGAACTCCTGTACAGCCAAGTCAAGAAGGAGTATGGGATCGCTATCTGCACCATGGTTTACCCCAGTGACGAGAGTACCAAACTGAAGTCGGCTGTCTTGACTCTGAAAGTCATCCTGGGGTTCTTCCTCCCTTTTGTGGTCATGGCTTGCTGCTACACCATCATCATTCACACCCTGATACAAGCCAAGAAGTCATCCAAGCACAAGGCCCTGAAGGTGACCGTCACTGTGCTCACTGTCTTCATCCTCTCTCAGTTCCCCCATAACTGCGTTCTGCTGGTGCAGACCATCGACGCCTACAGCACGTTCATCTCCAGCTGTGCTGTCTCCACCAACGTCGACATCAGCTTCCAGGTCACTCAAACCATCGCCTTTCTCCACAGTTGCCTCAACCCTGTTCTCTACGTTTTTGTGGGTGAGAGGTTCCGCCGGGATCTTGTGAAGACCCTAAAGAACTTGGGTTGCATCAGCCAGGCTCAGTGGGTTTCATTTACAAGGAGAGAAGGAAGCCTGAAGCTGTCATCTGTGTTGCTGGAGACAACCTCAGGAGCTCTCTCCCTCTGAGGGATCTTCTCCCTGAGGTGGATGGTCCTTTTGGAAGTAACAAGAAATACAGCTACGGCTTCCCTTACTGGTAGGGCCAAAGGGAAAGCAGAGAAGGAAAAGGAAGTGAAAAAAAGGAAATAAAAAACTCAGAAAGGGATGAATTTGAATACCATTATACTTTTCGTCAGGATTTGCCAAGCCAGAGTCTTCAAAATTGACTGGCCATCCCAGGGGGCTGCTGATTGGCTCCTGGCTGCCATACCTGCAGTTTTCAAAGGAGGACTAAGGAGCAGCATTGCAAGCCTCCCTGGCTTTGCCACTTGCCTGAGCGTTAATGCAGCTGACCTCTGGAGGAGGCTTTGATTTCTCAGTGCACGGTGAATTGTTGTGCCTTCAGTTCTGATGCCACCCCTTCCAAAAGAAGACACAGAAGCACTGGCCACTGCCATAGTCCACAAATGCACAAGGCTTCATGAAAACTCCCATCTTCGGAGAATTTCTACCCTGGTTTGGGGGGCTGATACCCATGCCAGGTCTTAGAGATTCCTGCTCTAGAATCTTTCCAAACACCCTCAGATCTAATGCCCTTCTGGTCTCCTTGATCTGTTTTGGGCCCGTGAAGGTCCTTGTTCCTGTTCTGCAGCACTGGTCAGTAAGGCCCTGGGTAACTGACCATACCGGCACGTCAGCTGGATTCTGTTGGTTTCCAACCCACTTCCGCCAGAGGTTCTGTGATTTCACACCTGGCTGCCACATTGATCCGAGCAAGGATTCAGCTTGTCCAGTGGTGTCATGGAAGTGGTCCTCTCAGCCCGTGCACGGAGACTAAGAACCTCGGATGGTGGGAACCGGCTCCATTATGGGCTCACTGTGTTGAGTGGCTTGTGTGATGGTCCACTCTATCTGCTCCCTATAAAATGGGTTGGTCCTATTTGCCCTTTTGTTTCTGAGGCCACTGCAAGGATATCTGCTTCCGTGCTTCTCTTCTTCATACTGTATAATGCTAACATGCTAAAAAAAAAAGCTTTCAACTTAGAGATTAGGCTGAAAAAAAAGTTAACAGAATTCACCTTTGCTCTGTGTCTTTCTTTTAACTATTCGGCAAATTTATCACATTTAAAACTTTCATTTATTAGAAAAGTGCTTTTTAAATGACTGTTTAAATACATCCGTTACTTTTCACTTTCTTCACCCTGTCTCTATATTTTAAATGTGTACAATTAGAGATCAAATAGCCGTATTAGAGTGTGAAGAATAAGAGGCTAGGATAGGGAAATAACATTTCCAAAATACCATAAAATCACCTTCGCTGACCAATTTTTAATTTCTCCTCTGTTCAAACTTATCTTCCAAGTTTTTCCAGGTCAGTCCAGTGGAATCTCCAAGAAGGACAATTACAGCAGCACCATAAACCATACCAGCTTTGCCACTTGCTCCCGAGGAAGCATCTCCTTTTCCCAGCAGGCTGTGAACTGCTGTGGTTTCAGTTCCAAGGCCATCCCTTCCAAAGGGGACACAAAAGCTCTAGGCTCTGCCATGGTGTCCATCTTCTCCCCACCCACTTCTAAACTACATGTTAGGGAGAAATAAAGTGAGCAGAAAGTGGGCAGCAACCAGGGGGAGCAAAGGGTAATACAAAGGCTGCGCCAACCCACCCCGAGTGCGGGCAGTTGGTGGCAAATAAGCATTGGCCTGGGACCAGCACATCAACATGGGTCCCGGCACAACAAGAACGGCCTACAGTCAAAGGGAAGGATGGCCTCCCCAAGGCAGTCTATGGACGGAGCTGTCTATATGGCCACCGTTTCCAGGAGGAGACCCAGATAACCTCTGAGGAACCTAGAACAAGCAATAGGCATGGGCCAAACCTAAATAACACTGGGCAGTTAAGTGGAAGAACTCAACTGAGTTTGGCTCTTCCAGCCCACGCCGTTTTTTGTTTGTTTTTGTTTTATACAGCAGGTTCTTATTTGTTATCTATTGTATACATATTAGTGTGTACATGTCAATCCTAATCTCCCAATTCATCACACCACCTCCCCCTGTGCTTTCCCCCCTTGGTGTCCATACATTTGTTCTCTACACCTGTGTTTCTATTTCTGCCTTGCAAACTGGTTCATCTGTACCATTTTTCTAGATTCCACATATATGCGTTAATATATGATACTTGTTTTTCTCTTTCTGATTATTTCACTCTGTATGACAGTCTCTAGGTCCATCCATGTCTCTACAAATGACCCAATTTTGTTCCTTTTTATGGCTGAGTGATATTCCATTGTATATACGTACCACATCTTCTTTATCCATTTGTCTGTCAATGGGCATTCAGGTTGCTTCCATGACCTGGCTGTTGTAAATAGTGCTGCAGTGAACATTGGGGTGCATGTGTCTTTTTGAATTATGGTTCTCTCTGGATATATGCCCAGTAGTGGGATTGCTGGGTCATATGGTAATTCTATTTTTAGTTTTTTAAGGAACCTCCATAATGTTCTCCATAGTGGCTGTATCAATTTACATTCCCACCAACAGTGCAAGAGGGTTCCCTTTTCTCCACACCCTCTCCAGCACTTATTGTTTGTAGATTTTCTGATGACGCCCCTTCTAACCGGCGTGAGGTGATACCTCATTGTAGTTTTGATTTGCATTTCTCTAATAATTAGTGATGTTGAGCAGCTTTTCATGTGCTTCTTGGCCATCTGTATGTCTTTGGAGAAATTGTCTATTTAGGTCTTCAGCCCAATTTTTTTTTTTTTTTGCGGTACGCGGGCCTCTCACTGTTGTGGCCTCTCCCATTCCCCCCTGATTTTTAAGAGAGGAGATGTGGGAACACCACAAGAACTACGAACCCTGCATTGCACCCTAACGCACAATGACCACGCCTAGTTCCAAAGACTTCTTTTAGGACCCGACTGTCACTATTAGACTGTCCCAGTCCTAACGCAGCTTCAATGCAGGATTAAAGACATGCTGCAGCTATATTATATTTTACAGATTTTAAGTATCCTTTGTTGGCAAATTGTCTTCGTTTTTAAATGACTGCATGAATAGGACCATTTTATATTCAAATTAAACTAGGTTTTAGTAGCAGGTTTATCCTAACATAAAAACGTCAGAAGAATCAACAAGGAGAAAGCCACAAGGAAGTTGTGATCCACTCAACATTTCCATAAAATACGCTGTGTGCGTACTTTTCGGAAATAATGATAAAAGAGGATTATAATATAATTACATTTTACTGGAACTCTATAAATCAGAAAAATCAAGAAACTGAATGAAGTTGGATGTGTTTATTATAAAAAAGAAATTGCCTTTTCTACTGAAAAACAATTTTTAAAGACTAATCTTAAATCAACACATCACAACATGCACATTCAAGTGGGGATTGCCATTCTGAAGCAGTCTGCTTGCATGACTAGAGATGTGGTCTTTGGCCTGTCTTTCAGGCCTACAGAATCCTCATTTGTTCATTCAGCAAACATCTGTGTGCACACCGTGAGCCAGCCCCTTTCTATTCACTGAGGTTATAATGGGAATATGATAGTCCTTTCTGCCAAGATGCTTACATTCTAGCAATATGGGAAAGCCAAGTCTCAGGTGAGACCCCCCCCGCCAACCTCGGCTGAGAATCACGAGGCTGGTGTCACCGTATGGCTTATAAACTGGTTTGCAGATAGTTTCCAGGACAAGCAGCCTCTTCGGGTGAGCGAGCCCTTGGACAGCAACTTCGTGTGTGCGTTCCTCATCTGGTCTATGTGCCAAACACACCCCATACACAGTGCCTTGGGTATAGCAGATACACTATGCTGAATGAAGAAATTTGTTAAAATCGGTCATTTCTCAAATTTGTACTTCACATATTAGAAGTCAGCTGCCGGAAAACTTCCTCCCCAAAATTAGCAAGGTTGAGCAACGGGACATTACGTCTGTTGGGCAGTAGTGCTGTCCTGTTACCTACAGCAGCTTGAGAGGAGTTGGTGGTCAAGGAGGGCCGGCTAGAGTGGTACTGGACACCACTGCCTTCCCACGGTCCGCTGAGTGGCTCAGACCACCGCCGCCAACCCCTGGGAGGGGCGAGTGGTTATGATTTCCTCTGTCTGTCCATAGCGCCTGCTACAAATAGTCCTGTGCGAGGAAGCAACCAGCTCCAGCGAGCTCCTTCCACTTCGACCTGTCAGCCTCACAGAAGGCCGTCACCATCGTAGTGTGGCGGTTATGCGGAGTGTTTGTATGATGGGCTTAGACACACAGCAAAGCTGCCACGAAGCCTGAGACCTTCAGACACCTCCAACTGTCTTTCTGCTTTAATAAATGAAAAGCTGGCACCTGTGTTTTATGGTTGTAATCTTTCAGCAGGTGTGCTTGGTTTTCCAGTTCTGAGTTGGCTTCATTGGCTGGAGCTTCCCGTGGGCTCCAGGTCAAGCATGGCAAGGAGCATCACCCCATCCCACCCCTGGATCTCTGTCCATCAGTGGATTTGACCTCTCTACACTGGAGCTGCTCCTCCTCCACTCTGGTCAGCTTGTCTCAAAGTGAGGTCTGGTCAAGGGGCTCTAAGTGACTTTGAGAAAAGGGAAATAATCAGGGCCTCCAGCACCCACACCTCACACATTTTAGATGCTCCAAACAAATCTCTCTTCATTTGACAAATGTTTACTGATTGTTTACTATGTGTGATTAACAAATATTGTGGCTTTAGAATTATCATCACGACCAAGACATGGTGCGCCTGCAACACAGTTCCTTCTGCCCCGTTCCATATGGCCCTCCTGTTACAACTGCAGTCTAAGCCCAGCATCCTCTTGGGACATGGAGTGTTCCTCTACTCAATTCTGTATGATTACTACAGACAACCCAAATAGCTAATGTCCCTTTCAATGTTTGTTTTATAAAATCCTATGAAAGACATGCAAATGTGTTTCTCCAAAACGAGACCCTTTGTGAATTCCTCTCCGCTCTTGTACACAAGATAAGTAAAAAATCTCTGTGGTTAATGGAGAGGCACCAACCGATGTCCTTTCGTGAAATAACTTGTAGGGAACCTGGTCAGCACATAATGTCCAGCTGCCAGTTCCTTCAGGTCTGCCTCCACTGCACGGTGCAACCCTGGCCAGAGCCACGTGACCCAAGGTCCATTCCCCTGCGTCCAACGCCTGGAAGGGGGGTGTAGAGGGTGTCAGCCTGTCGGGGGTGCTCTGATGGGCAGCATCCGCTCCAGAGCTTCCTGCCAGGCTGGCAACGCCTGTTGGGTTTGCTTCTCAGTTTGACTCCTCCCTCTGCCCAAACCTGTTTCCCCCAACTTCCCTTCTTAGTTGTTGATCCCTAATAGACATCTCACCCCCCAAATTCCAGCTCAGCATCTGCTTCTAGAGAAGGCAGGCTGCAACAGTCTTTTCACCAGGGGTTGGCAATTACAAGAGCGCATTTGAGACCCTCCGGGTAAAGAACACGGGGTGTCCAGAGCTACAGAGAATTCTGTGAGCATCCGTCACAGAACTCATCTCAGGAGGCTGCCTGATCTTAATTCAACCCTCAGCAGACCTTCGTGCACACCCGTGGCCTGCCAGGCCCCACGGGTACAGGACAGACAGTCTCCCCTCATGACCTTCCAGCCGTCATCTCCTGCTTGCTTGCTCTGTACCAGGTAGACATGGTAACTCACCCCGTTTTACAGATGAAGAGGCTGAGCTTCAGAGATCAGGAACTCGCTAAGCATCACGCCATTAGTAATCGGCAAGGCTAGGACACGACCCTGGGCATGTCTGGCACTCCAGCCTTGGCTTCTGCCCATGACGCTGTCCCGCCTTGCCTGACATGGTCAGACATATCAGCCATTGCTTTGGAGGGTCGACCAACAATTTGCCAAGTACCAGGTTGAGTACCAGGGGATGCCAAGATGGATGGGCACAGCCTTGGCCAGCACTGCTTCATATACCACTGCATACAAACTCTAAATGATGACATGTGACAGCTGAGGCCGTGCTGAGCCCTCCTCCGAAAGTGGGCCATGCGGGAGGACCAGCACAGGACAATGTCATCATCCTCACAGACTCAAGAAGGTTCCTCCCTGCTCCCTCTCCCGGGCTCCTCCCCAAACACATGCCGTTGTGGAGCCTCAAATTCTGTGTGAAGGAGCCACAGATTCCGCTGCAGGTCTGCAGACGTGCAGGTCCGTGGAGACTGCACCCAAACCTGGCCAGACTTCCGGACACCCACCTGTCCTCCTCAGCCCACTCTGTCCCCACCTGTCTTTCCTAGCTCCTTTCTCACAAACAGACTAGACCATCCGCCAGCTGAATGCCACCAAGTGTGTCAATACCACATGGAACAGAAGAATCACGCTGCCAAGGCCTACTCAAACTCCTGACTCACACCATCATGAGATATAATAAAATGGTTATTATTGTTTTAAGCCACTGAGTTTGAGATAATTCGTTATGTAGCAGTTGATAAACAGAATGCTGAGAAGCCAACAATTTCTGGCGTTAGTCTTTCAGAGCCAACACAATAACGGGACCGTCCCGGGTGAACCCCCCGGAGCATACGGCAAAGACCCAGCATTAAAGAAGAGGCTGGACGAGGTATCAGACAGTTCACCCTGCAGTTCTCTAGGTGACTGTGGCTGGATCCCCACCAGTCAAGTTTCCTACCCCACGTCCTGAGGTCTGTGGTCAAGCACCACCTTCTCCTCCAGGCCTTCCCTGCCACGCCTCAGTCCTCCCCCGCCGCCCCCACCCTCCGCTTTTGTTGTTCTCCACAGCTCTTAGCACCACCCGATACACAACAATTGTAAACTCCACGGGGTAGGGATTGTTCTTCTGTTCTGTTCACTGCTATTTGCCTAGCACCTACAATAGGCTTCACACATGACAGACAAGAAGCGTGTGTCAAATCAATCAGTGGGCCCTCCAATTTCAAATACTTGGTCTCATGAAGCACCCATCCTCGTGAAACCCTGTACCTCGGGAAAATACAGCAATTGACAACAATACTTTAACAACCTCATTCAACAAAAACTTACAGAACATTTTCTACGTGTCAGGCACTGGGCTTAGGTGATGCTGAGCAAAAGCAGACACGGGCCCAGCGCTCATGAAGCTCACAGTCCACAGGTGACAGACCCTAATCAGACTGTCACAAAGAGATGGTTTTAAGATGTTAGAAAGTGCGTTACAGGAGGCTCTGACCTACTCGGGGGATGGGAGACAGGGAAGGTTTCCATGAGAAACTGACATTGAGCTGAGAGCTGAAGGATGAGCAGGAATCACCTACAAGAAGAAGGGGAGGGAGGGCGTACTGGGAGGAGGGAGTGGTACGTGCAAAGGCCCTGTAGCACCCATGCCTATGCCAGGCTAAGTACGTAGGAAAGTGTCCCTGCCATTGCGTTGGTTCAGGTTATCTCCACTCATGTCCTCTTCTCTTTAAACTCTTTAATTATGGAAATTAAAAAGCTTACATAAATGTAGAGAGAAGAGCATAATGAACCTCCACGTACCCATCACCCAGCTTCAACAGTGATCAACATTCTCCCCATTCTTACCCCGCCTATACCACCCAGTCTCTTTTCTTCTTTCTTTCCTTTTCTCTTCACTCTTCGTTTCATTTGCCCCCCTTCCTTCCTTTGCTCCTCCCTTCCCCTCTTTCTTCCTCCACTCCTACCTTTCTCCCTTAGCTCCTTCCTTTATCTTTGCTAGAGTATTTTAAAGCAAGTCCAAGACATCACATAAGTTCCCTCAAAAATCATGCTCTTATCCTTTCAAAGCTCCAGATATAAACAAATGAATGAATGAATGAATGAATGAATACTGGATGGAAACTTCCTAACTGGCTGGGCCACTCCTTACCAAAGGGACCAAGGGAGATACAGAGACAGTTAGGAATGAATGAGCAGACTCTAAAAGGTCTCACACTGTGGGCGACACCTTCTCAGTGGGACTAACAATATAGGGAACTCAGAATACCCTGGGAGACTAACAAAGGCAGAGTGAGCCCCAGTACTTTCGTTCAACTTTTGGAACCAGAAAGCCTCTAAGGGCCAGAAGAGATCTGACTCACTGAGACAGTGTGGGACCATCAGCTCTAATCCTCATTGGTGCCACTGAGGCAGGGAAGTGATTATCACAGTTCAGGAGCTGAAAGAAGACTCTGGCTTCTTTCACTGTTGATTGGAGGTTATGAGCGTGAGGGAGGTCAGACTGGGGAGAAAGGTAGGGGTTTCCTCAGACCCAGATGATGAATTTAGATTCTATTCCACTGCCAGGGATAAGATATTTAAGTGGGAGTGTGACTTGATCTGACTCATGTTTTAAAGATCTCTAAAGCCCCTGGGTGAAGAAAGGTTGGCAGGGGTTCTGGGAGTGGGAAGGAAAGGGTAGAAGCAGAGAGACCAATCAGAAGGCTGCTGCAGTTGTTCAGGAAAGAGACGATGGTGGCTGGGCTCAGGGTGATGGCGGCAGAGGTGGTGGAGGAGGTGGATGACTTTGAGACTCATTCTGGAGTAGAAGCAACAGGCGCGGGTGAGGGTTGAGAGAAAGGAAGGAATCAAGGATGAGGTTTTGAGCTTGAACTTCCGGGCGGTCGGTGGTGCCACCACTGGGGAGGGGAGGATTAGTGGAGAAGAAGCTTGGGGGTAGAAATCAAGAGTTCCATCTAGGGTCATCCTAGCTCTCCCCGCAAGATTGGAGTTAGAGAAAAGATGCAAATCTGGAGGTCACCCACATGAAGATGACAGTCATGCCCATGGGAACTGCTAAGATCAAGACAGAGTGGAGAGGACGAGGGCTGAGGGTAGGGCAGGATGTGGCTCTAGGAACCCACTATTAGAGGCTGGATAGAGGAGGAGCCTGCGTGGGGGACCAAGCAGCGCCCACTCAGGTAAGAGAAACGGGAGAGGAGTGTCACCGTGGGAGGCAAGCAAGGGGGGATCAAGGAGGGATCAACTGTGTTGAGATGCTTAAAGTTGGAGGATGAGGGCCGGGAGCGTGTCTGGACTTGGCTCCACAGCGGCTGCCTGTGGCCTCGATGTGAGTGCCTTCTGACGCCTCGTCAGGGCAGATTAGGGCTGCGTGAGAAGCACATGGGAAGTGAGGATGTGGAAAGGGGATGTATAGACAACACTCATGTCAGATCTGCTGTGATGAAGTATAAGGGGTCATCCAATGAAACAATTTTTTCGATACAGTGTTCTCTTTTTGTCTCACTCACAATTACGTGAAAGGAGTGCTGTTAGAACGTGCCTGTGCTCTGTTCAGCTATGTCCCCGTTACTGCTGCCACAAAGCTCTGCGGTATAAAACAGTAACCGTTTACAGTGCTCCCCATTGTGAGGGTCAGGAATTTGGAAGGGGATTGGCTGGGCGTGTCTAGCTTGAGGCCTCTGGCCGCTGTCAGATGCTGGCTGGGGGTGTGGTCACCCGAAAGCTGCACTGGGAGGGTCAGGCCACTGGGCCAGAAGCTGCGCGGCCTGCCAAGTAGGGTGCCAAGCCATGGTCCCTCAGCACAGGGGTCGCACGTAGCAGCTGGCTTCTCCTGAGCAAGGGTCCAAGAGGACCAGGGGGAAGTTGTATGTCTTTTTCTGACCTGGCACCAAAAGTCAGTCACATAGCATTACTTTGGCTGCTCTCCCCAGTCAGAGCAGTGCCAGGCCAGCCCAGGTTCAAGTGGGGGAGTGGCCCCAGACCCACCTCTTACGGGAGGAATGTCTAATAACTTTGGGTTGTGTTTCACAACCACCAGAAGCTGCTATTCTGTAAATTAACTTGTCTTCAATGATCCCAACTGCTCAATCCCTCAACTACCTAGCTGACTGATACCCAGAGAGGAGAGGAAAAGGGGTTGGACAAGGTGTATGCAGAGAGCTTTCTTGATAACAACAGCTATCACATTTCTGAGTGGCTCTTTATGGGAAACACTCCATAAGGCCCTTTTTGTTCTTATGTGGTTCCCACAGCATCCTTATGAAGTAGCTACTGTTATGTCTCCCATTTAACAGATGGAGAAAGTGGGGCACAGAGTACCCCCCATCACCACAAGCCATAGCTAGCAGGTAGTGGTACCAGGAATCCATTCAGGCCTTCTTGATACTAGAATCTGACCTCCTAGATACTACTATACTTTTTCCCCAAATGGAGTTCAAGTACTTTTGCTCCAGTGGTCGAACTCCCACCATGGAGCCTAGGAATAGCTCTCTTCTCACGTGGGTCGAGTCAGGATGGTACGGTGGCCCCAGATGGGCCAGCCCTGAGGTCGGGGGAGCAAGAGGCCTGATCAGATTGTGGCTTGCTCCCAGGCCCTCCCGTTCTGGCTTCATGTGGTCATGCTCACAGGAGCAGTGGCCCTCTGGTGAATGTAGGAAGAGATGAACAACTCTGTTATGACCTGAGCTCGGAGGAACTGGGCATTTGGTTGTTTACTGGGAAACTGAGATAACCACAAACTGAGGTGAATTTGTTCTTCTGATAAATTCGTTTTCAAATTTTAAAAGTTAAACTGGCATGCGGTAAAAACAATTGTATGGTACAAAAAGTTATAAGAGAAAAGTAAAAGCCACCATCTCCAAAGCCCCATTTCCACAGGCAGTCATTCTTCAACCCACCCACCTTGAATATGCTCTTTCCTGTGTTTTGCTGTCACAGACAATGTGTCCATGAAGAGTCTTGTGTGTATCTTTGTACACAGGGATGAGTGGATCTGGAGAAGGCCTGTATTTTCCTGAAGGAGAGTGAGAATCGGGGTGGAGGGAGAAGTGCAAGAAGGGAAGATCGAACTGACTCTGCGGTAGAATGATAGCAAAAATAGTCCGAATTCTCCACCCCTTGTCCCCAAAGCCTTTACAATGTGACCCTGCAGTTCCTCCCATCAAGGAGTCCCTTTCCCTATACCTTGAACCTGGGCTGGCCTGTGACTTGCTTTGGTCAACAGAGTGTGGTTGAAGTGAGGCTGTGCACTTCTGAGACTAGGTCTCCCAAGGCTTGTGTACTCCTTGCTCGCTTGGAAACCTGCCCAGCAGGCGTCTGAGCAAGCCTGGGCCATCCTGCTGGGGGAATGGGAGACTGTGAGGGGCAGAGCACAGTCATCTGGCCAAGGCCATGCTAGCCCAGCCAGCCCCAGGGGACCAACCAACTGACCACAGACATGGGAGTGAGCCCAGCCAAGGTCAGTGAGCAGCCAGCCAGCCCTCAGATGTGAGAGAGCACAGCTGAGATGAGCGGAACTGCCTAGATGACACACAGCTGATGGAGGGCAGACACATCAGTGAGCCCAGCAAGAGTGAGTCCAGAAGACCTTCTAGTCAACCTACAGATGTGTGAGCGAAATGAATGCTTAGTGGTTTAAGCCACCGGTTTTGAGACTGTTCATTATGCAGTGTTATTGTGACAATAAACAACTGATAAAGCCTCATGTATGGAAGATGATACACAGTAAGGGCCTGAAGGTTAAGAGCTGCCATAGCATAGCCTGGTATATGGAAGGTTGTTTTTTAATCACTGGAGAATCTATGTTCTAGTGAAATGGTAACGGTTTGGAGAACCGCAGCCGTCTCAGCCTAGTAGTAACCTCTTCTCCAAATGGTTCTAACTTATCAAGTTCCCTGGGTCTTTGGTTTCCTCATCTGGAAAACGTGGCTGACTTATGGCAAGAGCCTATTAAATTAGATATGCTGCTATTAATTATATGTTATTATTAACAAATCAGTGCTGCAACGAGATGATCTTTGTATTCTTTTCCATGAAGACCTGCCAGAACCCAAAGGTCCTTAACCTTTTTTTTCCCCTCACGCACCCCTCTGACAATCTGACAAAGCCTATAGCCTCCTTTTCAGAATGTTTTAAAATGAATAAAATAAATAGGATTATAAAGGAAACCAATTACACTGACGTATAATTCTCTAACTATTAAAACAAATTTGTGAACTAGCAACACACATGCCTCTTTATGAACACGTTAAATAAAATCTACCAGCAGGCCTAATGACAACCTTCATTTCATAGTGGAAGTCAGCATAAATGATATTTTGAGCGTCTGCAACAACTTTCGTGTAACTTGAAAATATCTGTCATCTCCACCAGTGACCGAGTCACAGGTCTTGCTAATACATACTAGTGTGGCATGTAGTCTATATCCATAATTGAAGGAAGACCTACGTTTTAATTAGATAATAGGGGAAAGATGTCATTTTCCAAGTTCATAGACCTTCTGAATTCTGTGTATGGACCAGCTTAGGAACCCAAACCCTTTGGTACCAAACTCATATTTCTTCCTCTAATTCTTAAATTGTGGACACATATGGGACTACTTTGGATTTGGGGGAGGGAATGTCTTTCCATTTACAAATGACGCCAGTTAACAACATGTCCCTTGAATACAAATACAAGCCATAAAGAAGAAAATTATGATTGTAAAAAGATTTTACCTGTAGAATAGTTTCATATCAGGTGATTCATTTAGAAATATCTTCCTCTCCAAGAATGAAATTTCCACCACTGCATCCTAGTGCTTGGATCAGTGGATTGAGGGATAGGTCCTGGTTCCAAGATTTGAGGGTCACTGGCAGAGTTAAATTAGAAGACATATCCATTAGCTGATTTTATCCCTCTCCTCAAGTTCTAACCAAAATGGTGACACAGTAGTGATCATCAATGACTTTCTGGTGTGGTCCATGGATCACCTCCACCAGAATCACCTGGCCGACTTGTGAATGAACCAGACCTGATGAACCAGAGTTGATGTGGGGAGTGCCCATGACTCTGCATTTTAATGTGCCACCAGGTAACCCAAATAAGAGGACTTTCTTCTAAGAAACTCTATGCTACTTGCTTTGTATTTACTGACACTTAATAAATGAACAGTTTGACTCTGGAGCAAAATTGAGCCCTGGGTGAGTCTTGGGCTTTTCCTGATAGCTTAACACCTGAACCCTTGATCCTAAGGAGCCTGTGTGCCTGATCTGTGCCTCATGGGTCCCTATCCCTCTTCCACAGGGTCATCTTGGGGGTGTGAACGTGTGATCCTCTTGCTGAGAACACCCAACAGTCCTGTGGGGTCCTTGCTGGTGGAGAAGGGCTGTCTTTACAAAGACCTTTGGTTCTACATATGGACCCTGTGTATCGTGCAAAGGCCACTTGGAGGGCTGACCTGCTGCCACACGCAAGGGCTGTTTGGTGAAAGCACGTGGGGCCTTGAAGTCAGAGGGACAAACTGGATTACCTTCTCCGTGTCTGCATTCACTGCCTTTGGTGTCTGTTCCGTAAACCCGCCATTTCCCCACTGCTCCTTTCCTCCCACGAGAAAGGTGGCTTCTGCTAAGCTGGCCTGCGGTGTGGCACCCCTCGAGGCCTCCTCCGGAAAGGCCCTCCCTGCTGCTGGTCCTCTTTTCTGACCCCTTCGTCACTCTCCTATCCTTTCACCCTCCCCCACCCCCCACCCGCTTTCCTTTCTCACGCCAGGGAGAAGACAACGCCTGACCCACTGACCTGGCAGACGGATGTGTGACCTCCCAGGAATGGTGTCCTTCTCTCCTTGAGGCTCAGTCAGAGGCCACCTTGGGAGTGGAAAGCTGGGAGGCCTCCCTGAAATCACCTCCCCTTTGAGGATTCTGTGGAGCCACAGGCCCAAAGCCAAACCTGCTCTGGAAATGAGGCCTTCCTTGGGGAAGGGCACTCACGCTTCTCAGCTTTGGCGAGGCCTGGCTCCCTTTGTTCATTTTTGAGCTAAGAAGACTACTCATTCCAGGCTGCATATGGGGCTGCCAAGTCTGCGATAACCTCAGCACGAACCTGCCAGGAGGTGTGAGGAAGCTACACCAGCCTCCATCCTCCCCCAGGGCTCGGGGGATGGGGGAGGGACCAGGAGACACACATCAAAGACCAGAGGTCAGCAATCACACTTCTGACTTCTGCTCGGCTTTACCATCTTTCTTTAGAAACCAGCAGGTGTGGAAAAAGTAAAAGGCTGACCTTTCTTTCAACCCTAACCCACTTTGAGCGGCTTTCATAATAGCTCGCTCTCCCCTGGGTTTTGATGGCTTCGGCTTCAATCTCTCCCCCCGAAAAAGTCCGTTTTCTCATCTCGGGCGACAGGTTTCACCATCTATTTGCTTTTCAGATGTGCGTGCGTGGCGGGCCCCACTTGCCAGATTTTTCCCACGCATCTTCAAACCGAAAGGGCTGACCCTGCAGACAGTGTCCTTCTGAGTCACCTGGGGAAATCTCTACGTTCTCCAGCACCACGCGGCGACCAAGCGGAAGAGGCGTGGAACCGAGCGCCACGGCGCGTACGGACGCCGAGATGGGCCAGAATGCCTGGAATCGAGTGGGGGCTGGGAAACCCTGGAGCGGAGGATTGGTTTGGTCACCTTGGACTACTCAGCGGTTCAGCAGGTGGGGTGAGGTGCACAGGGATTCTGCCACGAAGGATCCCAGCCCAGATAGAGCAGCCTGCACATCCATGTGTCCCCGTCGGTTCTCCTTCTAGGCCCAGTCCACGTGGCCACCTGAGTCTCGGGAGGGACTGTCCTATTAATAAAGAAATCCTTCTGCTGTGCTGTTTTGGGCACTTGGATGAACCACTCTTCTGTTACTGGACAGTAAGAGGCTTGACTTGAAGGTATAGGGGGTTGTGAGGGGTCGGATCTAGTGACCAGCTCACCTCCATTCTCCCCAAACCTCCCCTGCAGGCTTGCCCTTTGTCCTTCTCTGACATGGGGGTTTTGGGAGTTTGTCTCTGGCCAAGTTGGCCAGTGGGATTGTTGATGGCTTAGAGCTGACCAAGGCACCGAGTGTCCTCGCCGATTCAGAGGCTGGCGAGCTCTCTCGTGCCTGGCACAGTGCTGGCTGGATGCTGTGAGGTGAGGCAGAGGGAGATGAAGATGCAAGAAACACAGGTCCTGGCCCTAGCGGGAACAATCCGATTACGGAAAGTAACTTATTCCTGAGTAACTGATGAAAGATGAGGCCACAGGAGAATCTGGGGGGCAGGGGGAGGGTTGGAGGGAGGTGGAGGGAAGGGGGACTGGGAGGAGCTCTGTGGGGCACAAGGCACTCAGGAGAGGTGAGTGCAGATGGACTGCCCAGCTCGAGCTCAATCTGCCCGGTGGAGTGACTGGGACATGCACCCCGGGGCCTGTGTCCAGGCTCTTTGCTGATCCTCTGTACTGCCTCGTGCTGGCAGTCTTGCCCAGATTTATATCCAGATTCACTAACTGTGGTTTTAGGTCACCGTGACCTCCTCCCCCACCCCATTATGCTGGTAAATCAGGTCGCTCTTTGCTCAGTGTGCTCTTTGAGGACCAGGGGAGGGCTGCGGAATTTTGCTGAAAGCAAAAGCTCACCTGGCAGAGGGCAGTGGGTTGGTGCATTGCGATGGCTCAGGCAGGTCTGGACACAGGCCTCAGAGCAGACTGTGGGTCCAGATATCAGGCCATGTGGCAACTGTTCAGGGCAGCTGCTGGCTCAGGCCCTTTTGAAAAGTCATGGTACAAGACGTGTCCCAGAAGGGCAGCTCGACCCTGACTCTGCTGTGGGCAACTTCATCGCTTGCCTTATGTCTCAACAGAATGAAAGATGACACTACTGTCAATGACATAGTGTTTATTTAAATCCTGAGGTTAAAAATAAAGACATTCCCAAATGGTGCAGCAGATGCTATAAGGAATATGTTTTAGGATACAAAAGTTCATCACCCCTGCTGTGCAGGTAGAGTGTTGACACTTGATGTGCTTCTGGGTAATTCTTTGGCAGATAAGAATGCGATGGGTTTCCAGACCCGCTATCCCATAGGGCTGCAAGAACTGAGGATTAGTCAATTAAAGTGCAATTCCGATTTGGAAGCCATCCAACTGAGGCTTCACTGTTGCTCTGCAGCCACCAGGGGCAGGATCATCTCTGGATAACACTTGTCCTAAGGTTCTAAGGAAGCCTTTTTATCAGAAATGCCTCCCCAAATTTAAAGATGTACTTTATTATTTTGAAAAAGTGCTTAAGAGAGAAAAGGCATTAACTCAGTCTTTCCTGTTTCCTTGGAAGAAGCACAATGAAAAGAGAGAAACTTACCCAAGGTTCCACTGAAAAGTACGTTTCAGGTAAGCATTTTGTAAATGTGGATGGCTGACTCCAGTCTCTGGGCAACCCTTGGTTCTGAGGATCACAGATGGTGGCTCTGCTGATTCTCAAAACCTCTGAGTCAAGGATGGGATTCTCCCATGTAGAGTCACCAAGGTGGGCTTCTGAGATTGAAACTCCTGTAAAACCACGTCAGTGGACATCTAACCAGTATCATAAAACAGATTGAGATTTCATCCCCAAATGGGGATTTCTTTTCATGTGAGTCTGGAATGACTTCACCACCGAAGGTGAGTGACAACCGAGAACTGCCAGAAAAACCATCCCCTCTATTTTTGAACTACATAGTGTGGCTTTTCATGTCTACTTTCTAAACCCTATGTGGTGTTTCAGTTCCAGATTCCTGCTTGAGAATTTCCTTGCCTGCTCTTGGTCCAGTAGACCTGGAGTAGGTGGGCTCCAGCCAGAAGCGCTCTGCAGAGGCCACGCTTTCTCCCAAACACCCTTCCTTGAGGTTTATGAGTGTGCCTGACAGAGGCTGTGTTCATGGGCGAGGGTGATCAGTGGCTTCTGAGACAGTGGTGAGCAAGGTGGCTGGTGTCGACACTAAAGAGTGACGGTTATTCAGAGAGCTGGGCCATCAAGGGGCTGCTGGGGTTTTGTTTTTGTTTTTAAATAGTGATCTGAGACCCCAAGGATGTTTCCTTCTTCTTGACTTCTAGTGTAATTCAGTCTACTGGGTGGAGCCACCACTTTCAATAGCTTTCATTGTCGTTTGCATTAAAAAAAAAAATACTGCAACCCCAAAGCCTCAGTAAAATTGGGAACCTGTTTAAAATAAGAAAGCTATTTATAGGAGCCATACCTAAATATGGCTGCAAGCATACCTGCAGCCATACACATTCTCTAGCCGCATAGTGCACAGCAAACCTGAGCTCACACAGCAGAGGAACAAAGGACAAGAGTCCATTCAACACAGAAAATAAATATGCTGCAGAAGCGGGGTGTGACCGGGGGTCGGGGGGCAGGTCTCTGAACACAGCAAAGGCCTTTTTGCACAGCTGCAGTCACCTTTTGTTGTGGTGCCGCTAGAGGCCCACGCTCTCCTGCGGGAGTGGCTCTGGGTTGGCTTCACAAGAGCCAAGTGATTTTTTAAGCTACAGTTGGGCTGAGTGACGGAGGTTCAGAATCAGCCTCAGATGGAATGTTCCAGGCCTTTCGCAGGAAACACATCAGCTACTCTCGAAACGCTGGTTCTAGCTGCAGGTGACAGTGGTGATACCAGCAGAAGGCCATCAGCTTGGCCAGTCTCCACGGTATCCTGGGAAAGCTAAGCACCCAAACCAAGATCCCAGACTGCTCTGGGTTCTTTTGTTAGTTTCTCTCATGTGGTGGACTAGCTACACCTGATTATCCAAGAGGGTGGGTGGCTTTAAAGGCAGGATCATTTGCCCTGGAACAACCTTTAGGCTGTGTGGCACCCTGTGAGGACAAGCACGAGGCTAGGAAGTCTCTGGGGGCCTGGCTATTTCCGTTTTGGTGCTGAGCACTGTCAGGACCTTGCTCGAGGAGATGCTAGAGACGTGGCTTTCTGCCACAGGCGGCTGCTCCCAGGAAAGACAGCACAAGAGGGCCAGCTTTTCTCTGTGCTAATCTCTCTGGAAGGTTCTGTTCACCATGGCCCAAACCCCACTTAAAGTGACTGGGAGTGCCTAAGTCTCCTGTTTAAATCAAAGCTCTAAATCCATCGCCAAAGTCATTTCCTCCTGCCCCTGCCCCACGAGTCCTCTCTGCTGGTGCATGGTGGGTGTGGGGTCTGAGCTGAACTTGGCCTGGGGTTCCTGACCCATTCTCCAGCTCTCAGAACTGGTCAGACCAGGCTTGGGAACCACGAGATAAAGCTTCAAGGTGGTGTGGCTTGGCTTAGTCACCAGCCAGCACTCAGACCCACAGTCACCCTGCCCGGCGCCCTCTCCCTTGTCCCCAGCCAAGGTGGGCTGCTTTGTCAGATGTTCTACTCACTGTGAAAAGTACCTGGGACCTGACTGCCCTGTGAACAGGGCACAAAAAGGCCATCAAAGGTGAGCCCTCTGTGGTGGGAGAAGAGGGCCACAGAGAACAGGAAGACTATCTCCTCTCGTCCTGGAAAAGGACAGAGGAGTCATTTGCCCCAGAGGGAGGCAGCTCACGGGTGTCAGGTGCAGGCTGAGCAGCAGGAAGTGGGCAAATGGGGTGTAGGGAATCTGGTAGGTGGGGAGGGGGGATCAAGAGGTGTGCAAGAGCAGATTCATGAATTATGCCTGTTTACACTTGAGTTACCAAAGACTTCTGTTAAGAAGCCCCAATTTTTAAAAGTGGTTCCTACCCTGATTTATGATCTCTAGTAAACATATCTGCAGGTGAGGCAGAAGCTCTTATTGATATAAACAAAGACAGGCTGTCAGCTAAGGAGTGAGCCCTACAGGCTGATGCACAACCCTGCGTTTTGGTCATGGCGTTGACATTACCCAGCATCTGGGCTCTGGCCGTCCGCAGACAGACAGCACTGCAGGCCCTCAGTAGGTGGGTTCTGTTCCCTGGATTAGCTTCAATTCTGATTCTTAGGGTGATGTTTTGAGCTGTTGAGAGGTCTGGCTGAGTGAAGGGCTTTGCTTGAGGACAGAATTGCCCAGACAGAAGGGCCAGGAGGCAAGTGCAGCTGGAGGACCCTCTGAAATGGCTGAGTTCTGGAGCAGCCCTGGACTCACGGGGCAGGAAGGGACAGGGGCATGATGGAGGAGGCTGGTTGGGATCTTGGGTGGGCCCCTGGGTGCCCCGACCTCCTTTTCCTGGGAGGACTCGAGGGCCTCACAGGGTCTGGCCAGGGCATCCCAGCTCATGGTCACCCATGATGCGTGGCCCCAGGCTGGGCACAGGGGGGCCATGTCTCTCCCTGAGCAGAAGGTGGGATCCTCTCTCACCTGGGAAACTCTCCACAGGAGGCCTGGAACCAACTGTGCCCCCAGGAGAGGCCAATGGTCTCCTGAGTGTTTAAAACTTTGGCATAGTGTCCCTCTGGGTGTGAGGACAATGAAAACGTTGCTTGAGCCCTTAGAAGCCACAGGGCTAAGAGTGACGTGCATGGTGCTGAGTACGAGGAACCCAGCTCCAAGGGCAGCCAAGGGCCCGCTGCACAGTGGATCTTGATAGCTTCAGAGCAGCTGGTTTCTGTTTTTTGGGTTTTGTAAGTGCTTTATGTGACAGGAGAGGAAGAGTAGTGTTTCCTGTGGGTAATGGGAAACTATTAACATCCACGTGCTTGAGGTTACAGGAAATCACTTCCATCGTAGATCACAGGCCGGTCAACCGTTAAGTGATAAAATACTTTCTTGGAGACAAACCTGAGGAAACAGAAATGGAAAAGGAGGTGTTACCTTGAGGGCTAAAAGCCCGAGGGGCAGCAGCTGCAGTGACCTGGCACGGCGAGTCTTTGTGCAGAGACCTCTGCTCGGAAGCTGGGGCGTCTTGCAGAATGTGTGGACTCTTCCAGGCCCCCTCACCCCCATTTCCTGTCTGTCTAGCAGAGACATCTCCCTGCAAAGTATCAGGGGTCTTGGGACACTGCCACAGACTTTCCTGGGGCTTGGGTGCAGAAAGGCCCATTTGGTCTCACACTGTGAAGCCCCGCCCCCGCTTGCCTTGCTGCTCTGAAGCAGTCCCGGGGGTCTCCGGGGTCTAGGTGGTCTGGACTGCACTGGGGAAGTGAATGGAGCAGGCATGGAGAAGGACATATACGGTGGAAGTGAGCCTGGATTTCATTCTGACTGGGCATCGAAATCCATTTTGCCGTCCATGCTTTGGAAGTCTCGAGTCGGCCCCTGAGATGACCTCATTGGATTAAGGCCAGAGTGTGTCACTGCACCACGGCCGCTTCTGATGATAACTGGGGGCCAGCCTGGGGCTGCACTCTGCCCTCAACATGCCTCTACCGGCCTCTCCGTCAACACACAGTGGGGCTCTGTGAGGTAGTAAAAATGCTGGCTGCCACTTCAGAGGAAACTGGGGTTCAACTAAAACCCACAGAGGGAAGAGCAGAGCCTGTGCCTGGCTGGCCTCCACCCAGTCTCCTAACTGCTGCCCCAGAGGGGCTGAGGCCCACGTCCAGTCCGAAAGCAGCTCTCTGGACACGCTGGG